>NW_028318037.1:0-351284 GCF_062004578.1 Staurois parvus | reverse complement strand
TGTCACAGGGAGTCTATCTGGTCCGTCTTGTGAGCGCTGCACAGAAAAGAGCGGATATTTCCAATTCCCTGACCACTGGACCTGCTGAAGAAACCCTGACAACTCAGGATGGCCAGAAGTAAGTACAGAGGGACCTGGGGGGGGGGGGGGGTACGGTGTTCATACACCCTCTGCACTGCATTTGTATTGTGGAGCTCACGGTGAGCTGACTATCTTCTACCCCCTCTGCTATGATATGTCCCCCCCCCCCCCCATGTATGTAGGATGGCATCGGTCTTGGGCAAGCGCCTGGTGCTAAAATCAGCGGCATCCATCAACTCTCACCATTCTTCTTCAAAACATCACGGTCAGACAGCGGTGGGGGGGGGATAGAGGGGCGTGCTGTCAGCCACGCTAGCCCCCAGTCTACAGCACATGTAATACATACATGCACTCTGTCACCTAGAGCTCAGGATGAAATACACATTATAGATTCTCCTTTGAAGCTGGACTCCAGGTATGAAAAGAACATCAATGAATCCTCATAATCTCCTGTACAGCAGAGCTCAGGCTGGGAGATGGAGGAGCATCAGAGGGAACCAATAGGAATAGATAGAATTTGTGGTGGTTTTTGCCCATGTGATTGGTTCTGGCCTCTTTCACATAACCGTTCCAATCAGGTCCACCTGTCAGTTTTTGGATTTGGCTAAACAGGCCAGACTTCCCTCCCCACCTCCATCAATGAGACTTCCCTCCCCACCTCCATCAATGAGACTTCCCTCCCCACCTCCATCAATGAGACTTTCCTCCTCACATCCACCAATGAGACTTCCCTCCCCACCTCCATCAATGAGTCTTTCCTCCTCACATCCACCAATGAGCCCCCACTGGGTTGTTTTCTTTTTGTGCTAAAAAGATTGGGGAAAAAAAACCAAACCGTTTTCTTTGTTCTGTTATACAATTTTGCACATTCTCCTCCAGGTTGCTGATGCCTCTCCAGTCGCCGTCATCTCGTCCAGCGTGCCCGCCAGTACTGGGGTGCACTTACCTGCGGGCGCCGTAGTTACTTTGGCTCCGCCCCCAGACATCATCGGGATGAAGGACAGCGGAGGAGATGTAAGTCCCTGATTTCAGTCTTCTGCTTCATTCTGCCTCAAGTATTCAGGGAAAGGGAAAAGCTGTCACTTTGTAACAGGTTCTCTTTATAGCCCCGCCTCCTCTGCGGCTCTTTTTGTATAAACGGTTTGGTTAGGAAGGGAAGGATTACCATACACTTACAGATCTAAAGCCAGCGAGTTATAGAGGAAATAATGCAGCATGCAGACCTTTTACTAAAGCGCAACTCCACCAAAAAGGGGAAATTCCGCTTTAAAGTGACATCAACCACTTGCCTACCGGGCACTTTTACCCCCTTCCTGCCCAGGCCAGATGTCACGCTTTGAATAACAATCGCACGGTCATGCAACATTGCATCCAAACTAAATTTATAGCTTTTTTTTTTACAAATAGAGCTTTTTTTTGATATTTAATCATCACTGGGGGGGGGGGGGGGGGGGGGGGGGGGGTTATTTTGTGCTAAAGAAAAGAAAGACCAAACATTATGAAAAAAATATATATTTTCTCTAAAGTTTTGTAAATAGGTGATGTTTCTCCTTCAATGATGTGTGCAGATGAGAGCCAGCACTGATGAGCATTGATTGGTGGGACTGATGGGCACTGACAGCCAGCACTGAGAAGGCACTGATAGTCAGCACTGATGGGTATTGATCAGGAGGCACTGTTGAGGCTGCACCAATATGCAGAACTGATAGACGGCACTGCTGGGCACTGATAGGTAGCACTGATGGGCACAGACAAGCGGCCCTGATGGGCATTTATTGGAGGGACTGATGGGTACTGACATCCAGCACTGAGGAGACACTGATAGTCAGCACTGATGGGTATTGATGAGGAGGCCGTGTTGAGGCTACACCAATATGATGCACTGATGGGACCTTAAATTCAACACTTATAAGCACTGATAGCGTGCACTGATGGCACCGATACAAAGCACTGATGGGGCTACACTGATAAGTGCCCTGATGATCAGTGTATTTGTCCCCTCTGAGAAATGCCACTTCCCAGCTCTCCTCTCCTCATGTGCTGTGAGCGGGAGGAGAGGACTGCCGATATCCAGCATTTCTGATTTACACTGATCGGCTGTGATTGGGCACAGCTGACCACATGGTAAAAGGCTGCTCTGATTGGCCCTTTTCTTGGACATATGATCAGCTGTGGCTGAAGGAGACAGGGATCAAAGAATTCTATGTTTTATTGTATTTGCTTCTCACCTACAAATAAAAAAAAATATTTTTTCCATTTCTAATCCTATTATTGCCATTATTATTCGGATAATTATCATTATAAATATTTTTTCTATTATTAATATTATCACGTCAATACTAAGGAGGCGAAGCAGCCATCTTGGATATTGCGTTGGCTGGGAATCGAACCCAGGTCAGCTGCTTGGAAAGCGGCTATGCTAACCACTACACCACCAACACGAGGTTGCATGTTTTTAGAATGTGGGAGAAAACCGGAGTACCCGGAGGAAACCCACGCAGGCACAGGGAGAACATGCAAACTCCATGCAGATAGGGTCCTGGTCAGGATTTCAACCAAGGACCCCAGTGCTGCAAGGCTAACCAATAAGCCTCTGTGCTGCCCATATTTTGGCCTCTGATGTATAAGGCCCGCCCCCGCTGAGCGGGGTAAATCAGTGATGTCCAGTAGAGATTAGAGATGATGTCTTCAGCTGTACATTATTGGCTGGACGGGTTCGGGGATGTCGTCCATCTTATTTCCCACATGAGTGTCCTGTCTGTGAACATGAGGAGAACTCTTTGTGTGAGATGTTGGTCTGTGGAGCGGCGATGTGAAGAACGCTTCGGTCTCCTCTGTGCCCCCAACCTGACCCTTAGACAACCTCATATAGGATGTCGCTGGTAGTCAGAGTTCTCATTGGCCCCAGCAGAAAAGGCCTCAAGCTGGGATGACGACTCCTCCCACTTCTGAAGCCAAGAAGCGTTCCTGACATTTCTCTGAGACTTTAACCTCCAAGGCCAGACTTAAGCCAGGGGCCCAGTTCAGTCTCAATCCTGGGGCCCCTAATCCCCAAACCTACAGACAAGTTCTAATAAACATCCTAAGGGGAAGCCACCATTTCCCAATGTGGGGGGATGTCTGTTGGCCTTTGGGGTCACCTGTTAAGGGTCAGCAGACATCTCAGATGCTCCGGTAAGAGACGTGGTGCCCAGAGGCTACAGGCTGGAGTTCCAGTCTGCCTTTGTCCCCGCATAGACTACTGGTCCTCCATGCTGCTCCTGCAGATCTTTTTGTTCTTCTTTTTTATTAGTCAGAGTTCTCATTGGCCCAGCAGAAAAGGCCTCAAGCTGGGGTGACTCCTCCCACTTCTGAAGCCAAGAAGCGTTCCTGTCATTTCTCTGAGACTTCAACCTCCAAGGCCAGACCTAAGCCAGGGGCCCAGTTCAGTCACAAGTCTGGGGCCCCTAATCCCCAAACCTACAGACAAGTTCAATGAAACGTCCTAAGGGGAAGCCGCTATTTCCCAACGTGGGGGACATCCCAATATAGAGAGAACATTGTATATACAGATATGATGGGGGAGGGGTGACACCCCAATATAGAGAGAACATTGTATATACAGATATGATGGGGGAGGGGTGACACCCCAATATAGAGAGAACATTGTATATACAGATATGATGGGGGAGGGGTGACACCCCAATATAGAGAGAACATTGTATATACAGATATGATGGGGGAGGGGTGACACCCCAATATAGAGATAACATTGTATGCACAGATATGATGGGGGAGGGGTGACACCCTAATATAGAGAGAACATTGTATATTCAGATATGATTGGGGGGGGTGACACCCCAATATAGAGAGAACATTGTATATACAGATATGATGGGGGAGGGGTGACACCCCAATATAGAGAGAACATTGTATATACAGATATGATGGGGAAGGGGTGACACCCCAATATAGAGAGAACATTGTATATACAGATATGATGGGGGAGGGGTGACACCCCAATATAGAGAGAACATTGTATATACAGATATGATGGGAGGGGTGACACCCCAATATAGAGAGAACATTGTATATACAGATATGATTGGGGGGGTGACACCCCAATATAGAGAGAACATTGTATATACAGATTTTATGGGAAGGGTGACACCCCAATATAGAGAGAACATTGTATATACAGATATGATGGGGGGGGGGGTGACACCCCAATATAGAGAGAACATTGTATATACAGATATGATGGGGGGGGGGTGACACCCCAATATAGAGAGAACATTGTATATACAGATATGATGGGGGAGGGGTGACACCCCAATATAGAGAGAACATTGTATATACAGATATGATGGGGGGGTGACACCCCAATATAGAGAGAACATTGTATATACAGATATGATGGGGGAGGGGTGACACCCCAATATAGAGAGAACATTATATATACAGATATGATGGGGGAGGGGTGACACCCCAATATAGAGAGAACATTGTATATATGTCTTCTGATGGTGGACGTCTCTTTGGTGCCTTCAGCCAGGTGCGATGTAACACACACGTCATCCCGCAATTCTCATGCGTCTTGCCATGCGACAATTGCAGCAACATCACACTGCATTCGGGGCGCCATGTTGATGGTGAACGTCTCTTTGGTGCCTCTTCAGACATCTCCATAGAGGACGTCACTGGCAGGAAGGGTTCTCATTGGCCCCAGCAGAAAAGGCCTCAAGCTGGAAAGACTCCTCCCACTTCGGAAGCCAATCAGAGTTCCTTTCTTTTCTCCCAAGCTTCATCCTCCAAGACCAGACCTAAGCCAGGGGCCCAGTTCAGTCACAATCCTGGGGCCCCTAATCCCCAAACCTTCAGACAAGCCCTATAAAACCTCCTGAAGGGAAGCCTCCATTTCCTAAAGTGGGGGGACGTCTGTTGGCCTTTGGGGTCACCTGGTCAGCAGACATCTCAGAAGCTCAGGTAAGAGACGTGGTGTCCAGGGGCTACAGGCTAGAGGTCATCTCCCTACCCCCACCCCGCTTCGTGTTGTCCAACCTGCCGGTGTCCCCGCAGGGACTAGCGATCCTCCATGCTGCTCCTGCAGATCTGCTGACCCAAGGAGATCTCCCCATTGGACCAACAGCAGAAAAGTTTCCGGGTTTTTACTCCAACCGTTTCCTTGTTCTAAAGCCTGAAGGAGGACATAGGCTGCATTCACTGGGGGGATTAGGGGGCATACAGGGGATTCCTGGGGCTGGGATCACTGTGAACAGTGGGGGATGGGAAGTCTGTACAAAGCAATGACAGGCTGAGCCGGGACCATTCCCATGTATCCGCACATCCATCGGTCATCTGTGGTCAGGGAAGGATGAGCGATCCTGGCCCTAACCGTAGATGACCGATGGATGTGCGGATACATGGGAATGGTCGCGGCTCCTGTCAGCCTGTCATTGCTTTGTACAGACTTCCCATCCCCCACTGTTCACAGTGATCCCATCCGCAGGAATCCCCTGTATGCCCCTAATCCCCCGAGTGAATGCAGCCTATGTCCTCCTTGAGCTCGGGTTCACACCAATGAGGTGCGGGAAACACTGCGAATCCTGTACGTTTCCCGCACCGCATTGCAATCGCATCACGTTCATGCGATCTGGTGCGGGAGTCAGTAATAAATTATTGACACCCGAAACAGATGGCAAGACGCGATGTGATTGCCAGAAATCACATGACATGGGTGAGAAGACCCATACCATGTGATTCAGGTGCGGATCTAAAGACAGTCCTGCACCTTTGTGGTGCGGATGCGATGTGATTTGAGCCATAGGAAGTGTATGGCCCAAATCGCAGCGTACAGACATGTGCATGGAATGCGCAGAGGAATGCGGTGTGATTCCTGTGCAGACTCCATGCAGTGTCCCGCACCACATAGTGTGAACCGGCTGGGAGGCTTTAGAACAAGGAAAGGTTGGAGTAAGGCCCCGGTCACAGGGGGCGTACTAATCCGTACAGCCGTGGGGGGCCGTGTTTACTTGGGGGATGTACCGGTGTTCATGCATCCCTGTGCAGGCAGGTTCATTGATGTCAGTTGGGATGCAGCGGCTGCATGGATACAGACACTGCTCCCAATGTAACATCTGTGCGGGTGAACAGCTGTGAACACAGATAGTGTGCGTTCAGGGCCATGCATCCATACGGATGTCAGATTGGGATCAGCATCTGTGTCCATGTTACCACTACGTCCCAACTGACATCAATGGAACTGCCTGCACAGGGATGCATGAACACCGGGACATCCCCTGCAAATAAACACGGCCCCCCACGGCGGTACACATTGGTATGTCCCCTGTGAATGTGGCCTAAAAACCGGGAACTATTCTGCTGTTGGTCCAATGGGGAGATCTCCTTGGGTCAGCAGATCTGCAGGAGCAGCATGGAGGATCGCTAGTCCCTGCGGGGACACCGGCAGGTTGGACAACACGAAGCGGGGTGGGGGCAGGGAGATGAACTCTAGTCTGTAGCCCCTGGACACCACGTCTCTTACCTGAGCTTCTGAGATGTCTGCTGACCAGGTGACCCCAAAGGCCAACAGACGTCCCCCCACTTTAGAAAGTAGGGAAATCCCTTCAGGAGGTTTAATAGGACTAGTCTGCAGGTTTGGGGATTAGGGGCCCCAGGATTGTGACTGACCTGGGCCCTGGCTTAGGTCTGCTCTTGGAGGATGAAGCTTGGGAGAAAAGAAAGGAACTCTGATTGGCTTCAGAAGTGGGAGGAGTCTTTCCAGCTTCAGGCCTTTTCTGCTGGGACCAATGAGAACCCTTCCTGCCAGTGACGTCCTCTATGGAGATGTCTGAAGAGGCACCAAAGAGACGTTCACCATCAACATGGCGCCCCGAATGCAGTGTGATGTTGCTGCAATTGTCGCATGGCAAGACGCATGAGAATTGCGGGATGACGTGTGTGTTACATCGCACCTGGCTGAAGGCACCAAAGAGATGTCCACCATCAGAAGACATATATACAATGTTCTCTCTATATTGGGGTGTCCCCCCCCCCCATCATATCTGTATATACAATGTTCTCTCTATATTGGGGTCCCCCCCCATCATATCTGTATATACAATGTTCTCTCTATATTGGGGTGTCACCCCCCCCATCATATCTGTATATACAATGTTCTCTCTATATTGGGGTGTCTCCCCTCCCCCATCATATCTGTGTATACAATGTTCTCTCTATATTGGGGTGTCACCCCTCCCCATCATATCTGTATATACAATGTTCTCTCTATATTGGGGTGTCACCCCTCCCCCATCATATCTGTATATACAATGTTCTCTCTATATTGGGGTGTCCCCCCCATCATATCTGTATATACAATGTTCTCTCTATATTGGGGTGTCTCCCCTCCCCCATCATATCTGTGTATACAGTGTTCTCTCTATATTGGGGTGTCTCCCCTCCCCCATCATATCTGTGTATACAATGTTCTCTCTATATTGGGGTGTCACCCCTCCCCCATCATATCTGTATATACAATGTTCTCTCTATATTGGGGTGTCCCCCCCATCATATCTGTATATACAATGTTCTCTCTATATTGGGGTGTCTCCCCTCCCCCATTATATCTGTATATACAATGTTCTCTCTATATTGGGGTGTCCCCCCCCATCATATCTGTATATACAATGTTCTCTCTATATTGGGGTGTCTCCCCTCCCCCATCATATCTGTGTATACAATGTTCTCTCTATATTGGGTGTCACCCCTCCCCCATATCTGTATATACAATGTTCTCTCTATATTGGGGTGTCACCCCTCCCCCATCATATCTGTGTATCTAATGTTCTCTCTGAGTCTGCTGGCCGGCCTCTTCGGTTGGCCCGCGTTTCTTCTTTAGCCGCAATACATTCTATAGGTGTCAGACACCACCTGACGGTATCTCTAGCGGCCCACAGTGCGGGGTTCCTCAGCACGCGGGGTCTAAGTCCCAATCTGCTTATGCACCAGGGCCCCTGATGGTGGGGATGGACTTGGAGCAGACCGAGACCAGGGCGCGACCCCTGAGTATGTCCAGCAGTGGTAGAGAGTACCGTCAGAGGTGTTGCGGGAAATAGAGCCTGACGAGAAGAGGCTGGTAGGCCTTGCAGCAGGGACTGATCCTTGCGGGATGGATGGATGGACAGTCAGCGTGACGTAAGTCGTAGTCAGGCAGGCCGGGTCAGCAACGTGCGGGCAGCGAGGTACCGGAGGAGCAGGCAGAGAATGGTCAGGGTCACGAGCCGGGTTCAGCAACGTGCGGGCAGCGAGGTACCGGAGGAGCAGGCAGAGAATGGTCAGGGTCACGAGCCGGGTTCAGCAACGTGCGGGCAGCGAGGTACCGGAGGAGCAGGCAGAGAATGGTCAGGGTCACGAGCCGGGTTCAGCAACGTGCGGGCAGCGAGGTACCGGAGGAGCAGGCAGAGAATGGTCAGGGTCACGAGCCGGGTTCAGCAACGTGCGGGCAGCGAGGTACCGGATGAGCAGGCAGAGAATGGTCAGGGTCACGAGCCGGGTTCAGCAACGTGCGGGCAGCGAGGTACCGGAGGAGCAGGCAGAGAATGGTCAGGGTCACGAGCCGGGTTCAGCAACGTGCGGGCAGCGAGGTACCAGAGGAGCAGGCAGAGAATGGTCAGGTCAAGCCAGGGGTCAAGCAGGAGACAACCAGCAGGGTCAGGATCAAGCAGAGGTCGGCAACAGGAAACTTCACAAACCAGATGACAGGAACAGGATAATAAGACATACCTCCTGTCCTGTTTAAATAGCGCGCCCTGCGCTGTCATTGGTGCCAGGCGCCTGTCCGCGATTGGGAGTGCGCATGCGCGGCCGTCGCCACGATCGCCCAGGGCCCACTGGCTAGAGCGTGTCGGTGTTCTGTGCATGCGCCACCCGGCGTATCGCGGCAGAACACCCGACCCCTGACAATAGGTGAATACGGCTGCGATATTTAGGAGGTGACACAGTCGAAGATGAAACAGTCTGCTGGACATATAATTGGATGTCTCCCGCACAAGATGACGGCGACCTGGTATGAGGTGGGATTGTTGAGATTTTTCACCTTACGTCGCTTGTGCTTCTTCTTTCGCTGGAATAAATTGCGTGGATTAAAGCGGGTGCCATCACTAGGAGATGCACCGCTGGGATGGCCAGTCGGTTGGTCAGTCCCAGAACTAATGTCATCGCTTGGTGGTTGGATAATGTCACTGATTGATGACATGGTAGAATATCTCTTAGGAATGATGTCATGCGTTGATGGGACGGCATCATCACCCTGTGGAATGACATCACTCGATGGGACGGTATCATCAACCTGTAGAATGACATCACTCAGTAATGGGACGGTATCATCGTCCTGTGGAATGACGTCACTCATTGATGAGAACATTTTGCCATAACTGAACTCTGTGGTTGTCCAGCGCCTCTTCATTGCCCGGCATAAATCCCGTAGGATAAAACGGGCGGTATCGCTAGGAATTTCACCTCTGGATTGGACACTGGGATGGACAGTCATGGTTGTCCATTCTCGCCTATTGCCAGAACTCGATCGTAGGATCATGTCTTTTGTTGGAAAGACGCCAGAAGTCGTTGATGGTAAAGTGTTATCTAATGCTGGAAAGAGTAAACCTCTTGTTGATGTGCTGGAAGGATGAACACGGATGGGATCCCTGGGAGGTGCGACGCTGGGAATGGGAAAGTCAGAATCTCCCGTAGCACTGTCCGCATATTCATCTTTTGGTGGTATGTGGTCACTCTCTGGTAGATTGAGCTTGCGGTGCCTGAACTCCTTGGTTGGCCTGCGCCTCCCCATTGGCCGGCATAGATCCCGTAGGTGAGCACGGATGTCATCCCTGGGAGGTGCGACGCTGGGAATGGGAAGGTCAGTCTCTTCCATAGCACTGTCCACACTTTCACTTGTTGATGGGAAGATGTTAATGTTCCTGAGCCGCTTGTTTCGCTCGCTCCTCCTCATTTCCCGGAGTAAATCCGTTATGTGAGCACGGACGTCATTGCTAGGAGGTGTGAGGATGGGAGTACGAAAGTCAGCCTGGTCCATAGTGATGTCTGTTGTTAGATTGATGTCAATCGTCGGTGGGTTGATGTTGCTTTTCGTTGGTTGGATCCATTGGTGAAATGGCTTGAAATATTTTAGGAACATTACCAGCAGCAAGATGATAAGTCCCAACAAGCATTCTGATTGGTGCTCAGCAACAGTATTTATAAGCATGGGTAGCACTGTGTTCCCTAAGGCCGCCCACCCATTGGACCAGACTGACTGGAGCCCAGCAACCATCCATTGGTAGCAGTCAGTGGCATTTATAAGCATGGGTGGGATTGTGTTCCCTAAGGCCGCCCACCCATTGGACCAGACTGACTGGAGCCCAGCAAACATCCATTGGTAGCAGTCAGTGGCATTTATAAGCATGGGTGGGGCTGTGTTCTCTGAGGTTGGCCCCTCGCTGTACCAGACATCGAGTAGTTGAGAAAAGAATTCAATCAGCTCCAGGAACATCAAATATTGTGCTAATATTGTGGCCAGATGATTCCTGCGCAGGATGTACCTCAGAATGAGAACACTTATCAGGACTGTCCCCTTATACCAGAATGGAATGGTGGCCAGTAGTGAAAACCAACTGATGGGTCCTGGGGACTCATTTTCCAATTCTCTGACCTTTTCCTGCTCCAGTTCTTCCATCATCTTCATGGTCCTCCCCTCCTCCATGCGTATATCTGGGGAGTCTTTGATGAAATATCGGTGTTCCTCCATCATCTTCATGCTCCCCCCCTCCATGCGGATATCTGGGGAGTCTTTGATGAAATTTCTTTGTTCCTCCATAATCTTCATATCATTGTCCTTGTCCATGCCGGTCTTTGTGGAGTCTTTGATGTCCTTCCTATGTACTCCCCAAGGGAGCAACAGGATAACAATCGCGGCAAAGATTCTGCACATTTTTGTTTTTTTTTTTTAGAAAAAAAACAGGAGCTCTGTAAGGAAGCAGCTGTCTCTGGTGAGAGAAAACAGCAACTGAGGACTCACAGTGAGGGAGGTCATGTGACCACAGTGAGGGGGGCGGGGTTTATGTGTGACCAATCAGCAGCCTCTGTTCAGCCTGCTTTACTCTGATTGGCTCATCTGGGATCCAGTCTGTTTACAGTGCAAAGTCACAGTGAGGGGGGCGGGGTTTATGTGTGACCAATCAGCAGCCTCTGTTCAGCCTGCTTTACTCTGATTGGCTCATTTGGGATCCAGCTCAGGTGGCTTTGGATTGGATGTTGGGATGTAGAGCAGATCTGGATTGGATCCTATTATATAACATTGATACCATTTCCCTGTATTTATAATATAGACGCCTCTGTTTATATTCATACAATGTTATTATAATGTCATTTTATTTATTTTACTGTATTAATAGGATTGTAATGATTGATATGAATTGTAATATAAACAATAATGGGTGTAATATTAATAATCCCAATAATTATAATACAATAAAGCTGTTCTGTGTATTTGGATGACAGAAATCTCCTGGCCATTCTCTGTGCTGACATTTCCCTGATGTAATGCACACAGGAGCCGCTAGAGGGCAGCAACACTCAGCTCCTCCTGTAGTGTCCCATCACCATAGATTTCCTCCTGGAAGACCCATCACCATGGAGACCAGGCAGGAAGTGATCGGTGTTTTCATGGTGTCTGGAGGGGAAGTTGGGGAAGCTGCGCCCCGGGGTGGCCGGGAAGGGGAAGTGCTGGGGGAAGGGAGACACTGGGGGAAGGGAGACACTGGGGGGGGGGGGGTCAGCCCCCATTATTATTATGGGTAATAAGATGTGTAATCATATATAATGTTATAGTGATACATCGTCATAACTCCTCTGATAGTCACACTTATTGTTATCATTAACCATCACCGCTATACCCCCCCCCATCATCACTATACCCCCCCCATCATCATCGCTGTACCCCCCCCCCTCATCACTGCTATATTCCCCCCATCATCGCTATACCCCCCCCCATCATCGCTATACCCCCCCATCATCGCTATACCCCCCCATCATCGCTGTACCCCCCCCCCCATCACTGCTATATTCCCCCCATCATCGCTATACCCCCCATCATCGCTATACCCCCCCCCCATCACCGCTATACCCCCCCATCATTTCTATACCCCCCCCATCATCACTATACCCCCCCATCATCGCTATAACCCCCCCCCATCATCGCTATACCCCCCCATCATCGCTATACCCCCCCCCATCATCACTATACCCCCCCATCATGGCTATACCCCCCCCCATCATCGCTGTACCCCCCCCCATCACTGCTATACCCCCCCCCATCATCTCTATACCCCCCATCATCGCTATACCCCACCATCATCGCTGTACACCCCCCATCATCGCTGTACACCCCCCCCACCATCATCGCTGTACACCCCCCCCCCACCATCATCGCTGTACACCCCACCATCATCGCTGTACACCCCCACATCATCACTGTACACCCCCCCCCCCCCACCATGGCTGTACACCCCCCCCCCATGTTTGGGACCCCCTGTATGACCTTTACCGGGGTAATCAGGACGGATGGCGGATGCAATGCTTTACAAGCTGCTAATAAAACAATTATAAATACACATTTTTTTTACCTGCAAAACACGGCATTTATTTATTTATTTCATTGTTTTTTAAGGTGAACTTCTATTGTTGGAGAATATTTCTCTGGCTGTCAGTTTGCATTTGTATCTTCTATGCTGGTAAAAGGTTTCTTTGAGTTGTGATGATTTGGTTTGTGATTATGATGGGTCACCATTGTGAACTAACCATCCGTTTTACTCTTCTAGAAGATCAGGAAATATTCCCGGACACATTCCTTGCTGACTCCCCAACATTAATAAAAGGGGGCGTTCAGAAGAGGGCGACAGACCCCAGTGTAGGCGAAGGGATGATGGCGTGCCCCCTGTCTTCTCTGACAGCCAATGGTGAGTTCACATGGGGAATGCCCTTCATCACTGAGCTGACAACACTGTCTCTGCTGCACTGAAATCCCAAGCAGTGTTGTCAGCCCCGGCCAGTTCTTCTCTGTATTACTAATAGCGTGTTAGGAGGCCTGGATCCCAAATGGGAAAACAGATTTGATGAAGAGAGGCAGCTCTGTAATGTGGGGTATCCCTGAGGGTCCCCAGAAAAGTGTCCAAGGATGAGAGTGCCCCCGGATAGTGTACGTCCAGTAAATGTTTATCAAATGTTACTTCAACTTTAAAGGATAAATGTAAAGGTGTACAACCCCCCCTCCCATCCCCCGATACCTGCTGTACTTACCTTTGGGGTGGGAGCTGTCAGGGCTCCCACAGGTGACCCAGTAGTCCAGGGATTCTCTGGGCAGCACTTCCTGGAAGGAGCAGATGGATTCTGATTGCTCGGCGCTGTCACAGGGAGTCTATCTGGTCCGTCTTGTGAGCGCTGCACAGAAAAGAGCGGATATTTCCAATTCCCTGACCACTGGACCTGCTGAAGAAACCCTGACAACTCAGGATGGCCAGAAGTAAGTACAGAGGGACCTGGGGGGGGGGGGGGTACGGTGTTCATACACCCTCTGCACTGCATTTGTATTGTGGAGCTCACGGTGAGCTGACTATCTTCTACCCCCTCTGCTATGATATGTCCCCCCCCCCCCCCCATGTATGTAGGATGGCATCGGTCTTGGGCAAGCGCCTGGTGCTAAAATCAGCGGCATCCATCAACTCTCACCATTCTTCTTCAAAACATCACGGTCAGACAGCGGTGGGGGGGGATAGAGGGGCGTGCTGTCAGCCACGCTAGCCCCCAGTCTACAGCACATGTAATACATACATGCACTCTGTCACCTAGAGCTCAGGATGAAATACACATTATAGATTCTCCTTTGAAGCTGGACTCCAGGTATGAAAAGAACATCAATGAATCCTCATAATCTCCTGTACAGCAGAGCTCAGGCTGGGAGATGGAGGAGCATCAGAGGGAACCAATAGGAATAGATAGAATTTGTGGTGGTTTTTGCCCATGTGATTGGTTCTGGCCTCTTTCACATAACCGTTCCAATCAGGTCCACCTGTCAGTTTTTGGATTTGGCTAAACAGGCCAGACTTCCCTCCCCACCTCCATCAATGAGACTTCCCTCCCCACCTCCATCAATGAGACTTCCCTCCCCACCTCCATCAATGAGACTTTCCTCCTCACATCCACCAATGAGACTTCCCTCCCCACCTCCATCAATGAGTCTTTCCTCCTCACATCCACCAATGAGCCCCCACTGGGTTGTTTTCTTTTTGTGCTAAAAAGATTGGGGAAAAAAAACCAAACCGTTTTCTTTGTTCTGTTATACAATTTTGCACATTCTCCTCCAGGTTGCTGATGCCTCTCCAGTCGCCGTCATCTCGTCCAGCGTGCCCGCCAGTACTGGGGTGCACTTACCTGCGGGCGCCGTAGTTACTTTGGCTCCGCCCCCAGACATCATCGGGATGAAGGACAGCGGAGGAGATGTAAGTCCCTGATTTCAGTCTTCTGCTTCATTCTGCCTCAAGTATTCAGGGAAAGGGAAAAGCTGTCACTTTGTAACAGGTTCTCTTTATAGCCCCGCCTCCTCTGCGGCTCTTTTTGTATAAACGGTTTGGTTAGGAAGGGAAGGATTACCATACACTTACAGATCTAAAGCCAGCGAGTTATAGAGGAAATAATGCAGCATGCAGACCTTTTACTAAAGCGCAACTCCACCAAAAAGGGGAAATTCCGCTTTAAAGTGACATCAACCACTTGCCTACCGGGCACTTTTACCCCCTTCCTGCCCAGGCCAGATGTCACGCTTTGAATAACAATCGCACGGTCATGCAACATTGCATCCAAACTAAATTTATAGCTTTTTTTTTTTACAAATAGAGCTTTTTTTTGCTATTTAATCATCACTGGGGGGGGGGGGGGGGGAAAGGGGGGTTATTTTGTGCTAAAGAAAAGAAAGACCAAACATTATGAAAAAAATATATATTTTCTCTAAAGTTTTGTAAATAGGTGATGTTTCTCCTTCAATGATGTGTGCAGATGAGGCTGCACTGATTGGCACTGAGAGCCAGCACTGATGAGCATTGATTGGTGGGACTGATGGGCACTGACAGCCAGCACTGAGAAGGCACTGATAGTCAGCACTGATGGGTATTGATCAGGAGGCACTGTTGAGGCTGCACCAATATGCAGAACTGATAGACGGCACTGCTGGGCACTGATAGGTAGCACTGATGGGCACAGACAAGCGGCCCTGATGGGCATTTATTGGAGGGACTGATGGGTACTGACATCCAGCACTGAGGAGACACTGATAGTCAGCACTGATGGGTATTGATGAGGAGGCCGTGTTGAGGCTACACCAATATGATGCACTGATGGGACCTTAAATTCAACACTTATAAGCACTGATAGCATGCACTGATGGCACCGATACAAAGCACTGATGGGGCTACACTGATAAGTGCCCTGATGATCAGTGTATTTGTCCCCTCTGAGAAATGCCACTTCCCAGCTCTCCTCTCCTCATGTGCTGTGAGCGGGAGGAGAGGACTGCCGATATCCAGCATTTCTGATTTACACTGATCGGCTGTGATTGGGCACAGCTGACCACATGGTAAAAGGCTGCTCTGATTGGCCCTTTTCTTGGACATATGATCAGCTGTGGCTGAAGGAGACAGGGATCAAAGAATTCTATGTTTTATTGTATTTGCTTCTCACCTACAAATAAAAAAAATATTTTTTCCATTTCTAATCCTATTATTGCCATTATTATTCGGATAATTATCATTATAAATATTTTTTCTATTATTAATATTATCACGTCAATACTAAGGAGGCGAAGCAGCCATCTTGGATATTGCGTTGGCTGGGAATCGAACCCAGGTCAGCTGCTTGGAAAGCGGCTATGCTAACCACTACACCACCAACACGAGGTTGCATGTTTTTAGAATGTGGGAGAAAACCGGAGTACCCGGAGGAAACCCACGCAGGCACAGGGAGAACATGCAAACTCCATGCAGATAGGGTCCTGGTCAGGATTTCAACCAAGGACCCCAGTGCTGCAAGGCTAACCAATAAGCCTCTGTGCTGCCCATATTTTGGCCTCTGATGTATAAGGCCCGCCCCCGCTGAGCGGGGTAAATCAGTGATGTCCAGTAGAGATTAGAGATGATGTCTTCAGCTGTACATTATTGGCTGGACGGGTTCGGGGATGTCGTCCATCTTATTTCCCACATGAGTGTCCTGTCTGTGAACATGAGGAGAACTCTTTGTGTGAGATGTTGGTCTGTGGAGCGGCGATGTGAAGAACGCTTCGGTCTCCTCTGTGCCCCCAACCTGACCCTTAGACAACCTCATATAGGACGTCGCTGGTAGTCAGAGTTCTCATTGGCCCCAGCAGAAAAGGCCTCAAGCTGGGATGACGACTCCTCCCACTTCTGAAGCCAAGAAGCGTTCCTGACATTTCTCTGAGACTTTAACCTCCAAGGCCAGACTTAAGCCAGGGGCCCAGTTCAGTCTCAATCCTGGGGCCCCTAATCCCCAAACCTACAGACAAGTTCTAATAAACATCCTAAGGGGAAGCCACCATTTCCCAATGTGGGGGGATGTCTGTTGGCCTTTGGGGTCACCTGTTAAGGGTCAGCAGACATCTCAGATGCTCCGGTAAGAGACGTGGTGCCCAGAGGCTACAGGCTGGAGTTCCAGTCTGCCTTTGTCCCCGCATAGACTACTGGTCCTCCATGCTGCTCCTGCAGATCTTTTTGTTCTTCTTTTTTATTAGTCAGAGTTCTCATTGGCCCAGCAGAAAAGGCCTCAAGCTGGGGTGACTCCTCCCACTTCTGAAGCCAAGAAGCGTTCCTGTCATTTCTCTGAGACTTCAACCTCCAAGGCCAGACCTAAGCCAGGGGCCCAGTTCAGTCACAAGTCTGGGGCCCCTAATCCCCAAACCTACAGACAAGTTCAATGAAACGTCCTAAGGGGAAGCCGCTATTTCCCAACGTGGGGGGACATCCCAATATAGAGAGAACATTGTATATACAGATATGATGGGGGAGGGGTGACACCCCAATATAGAGAGAACATTGTATATACAGATATGATGGGGGAGGGGTGACACCCCAATATAGAGAGAACATTGTATATACAGATATGATGGGGGAGGGGTGACACCCCAATATAGAGAGAACATTGTATACAGTGAGGAACAGAAGTATTTGAACCCCTGAGAAGATCCGTGTTCATATTTGGTACAGAAGCCTTTGTCTGCAATTACAGAGGTCAGACGGTTCCTGTAGTCCTTGGCCAGGTTTGCACTGCAACAGGGATTTTGGCCGACTCCTCCACACCGATCTCCTCTAGATCTGTCAGGTTTCGGGGCTGTCGCTGAGCAACACGGAGTTTCAGCTTCCTCCAAAGATGTTCTATTGGATTTAGGTGTGGAGACTGGCTAGGCCACTCCAGAACCTTGATATGCTTCTTACGGAGCCACTCCTTGGTTCTCCTGGCTGTGTGCTTCGGGTCGTTGTCATGTTGGAAGACCCAGCCACGACCCGTCTTCAATGCTCTGACTGAGGGAAGGAGGTTGTTGCTGAAAATCTCACAATAATTGGCCCCATTCATCCTCTCCTTAATACAGTGCAGACATCCTGTCCCCTTCACAGAAAAGCCCCCCCAAAGCATGATGTTACCACCCCCATGCTTCACAGTAGGGATGGTGTTCTTGGGATGCAACTCATCCTTCTTTTTCCTCCAAACACGACAAGTGAAGTTTACACCAAAAGTTCTCCTTTGGTCTCCTCTGACCACATGACTTTCTCCCATGCCTCCTCTGACCACATGACTTTCTCCCATGCCTCCTCTGACCACATGACTTTCTCCCATGCCTCCTCTGCATCATCCAGATGGTGATTGGCAACCTTCAGACTGGCCTGGACATGTGATGACTGGAGCAGGGGAACCTTCAGACAGGCCTGGACATGTGATGACTGGAGCAGGGGAACCTTCAGACAGGCCTGGACATGTGATGACTTGAGCAGGGGAACCTTCAGACGGGCCTGGACATGTGATGACTTGAGAAGGGGAACCTTCAGACGGGCCTGGACATGTGATGACTGGAGCAGGGGAACCTTCAGACGGGCCTGGACATGTGATGACTGGAGCAGGGGAACCTTCAGACGGGCCTGGACATGTGATGACTGGAGCAGGGGAACCTTCAGACGGGCCTGGATATGTGATGACTGGAGCAAGGGAACCTTCAGACGGGCCTGGACATGTGATGACTGGAGCAGGGGAACCTTCAGACGGGCCTGGACATGTGATGACTGGAGCAGGGGAACCTTCCATGCAATGCATGATTGGAAACCATGACGTCGTAGTGTTCTACCGACAGTGACCTGTGAAACTGTGGTCCCAGCTCTCTCCATGTCATTGAGCAGCTCCTCCCTTGTAGTTCTGGGCTGATTCCTCACCTTTCTTCTCATCAGTGATACCCCACGAGGGGACATCTTGCATGGAGCCCCAGTCCGAGGGAGACTGACAGTCGTCTTCAGCCTCTTCCATTTTCTAACAATTGCTCCAACAGTTGATCAATTTTCACCAAGCTGCTTGGCAATTGCCCCGTAGCCCTTTCCAGCCTAGTGGAGGTCCACAATTTTGTCTCTGGTGTCTTTTGACAGCTCTTTGGTCTTGCCCATGGTAGTAGTTGGCGTCTGACTGACTGTGGGGTGGACAGGTGTCTATAAAGAGCTCAGACAGGTGATTTCTAAGTGGGAGAACTTGCAAAATCGCAGGGGGTTCAAATACTTCTGTTCCTCACGGTATACAGATATGATTGGGGGGGTGACACCCCAATATAGAGAGAACATTGTATATACAGATATGATGGGGGAGGGGTGACACCCCAATATAGAGAGAACATTGTATATACAGATATGATGGGGGAGGGGTGACACCCCAATATAGAGAGAACATTGTATATACAGATATGATGGGGGAGGGGTGACACCCCAATATAGAGAGAACATTGTATATACAGATATGATGGGGGAGGGGTGACACCCCAATATAGAGAGAACATTGTATACACAGATATGATGGGGGAGGGGTGACACCCTAATATAGAGAGAACATTGTATATTCAGATATGATTGGGGGGGGGTGACACCCCAATATAGAGAGAACATTGTATATACAGATATGATGGGGGAGGGGTGACACCCCAATATAGAGAGAACATTGTATATACAGATATGATGGGGAAGGGGTGACACCCCAATATAGAGAGAACATTGTATATACAGATATGATGGGGGAGGGGTGACACCCCAATATAGAGAGAACATTGTATATACAGATATGATGGGAGGGGTGACACCCCAATATAGAGAGAACATTGTATATACAGATATGATTGGGGGGGTGACACCCCAATATAGAGAGAACATTGTATATACAGATTTTATGGGGAGGGTGACACCCCAATATAGAGAGAACATTGTATATACAGATTTTATGGGGAGGGTGACACCCCAATATAGAGAGAACATTGTATATACAGATATGATGGGAGGGGTGACACCCCAATATAGAGAGAACATTGTATATACAGATATGATGGGGGGGGGGTGACACCCCAATATAGAGAGAACATTGTATATACAGATATGATGGGGGAGGGGTGACACCCCAATATAGAGAGAACATTGTATATACAGATATGATGGGGGAGGGGTGACACCCCAATATAGAGAGAACATTGTATATACAGATATGATGGGGGGGGGTGACACCCCAATATAGAGAGAACATTGTATATACAGATATGATGGGGGAGGGGTGACACCCCAATATATAGAGAACATTGTATATACAGATATGATGGGGGAGGGGTGACACCCCAATATAGAGAGAACATTGTATATACAGATATGATGGGGGGGGGTGACACCCCAATATAGAGAGAACATTGTATATACAGATATGATGGGGGGGGGTGACACCCCAATATAGAGAGAACATTGTATATACAGATATGATGGGGGGAGGGGTGACACCCCAATATAGAGAGAACATTGTATATACAGATATGATGGGGGAGAGGTGACACCCCAATATAGAGAGAACATTGTATTTACAGATATGATGGGGGAGGGGTGACACCCCAATATAGAGAGAACATTGTATATATGTCTTCTGATGGTGGACGTCTCTTTGGTGCCTTCAGCCAGGTGCGATGTAACACACGTCATCCCGCAATTCTCATGCGTCTTGCCATGCGACAATTGCAGCAACATCACACTGCATTCGGGGCGCCATGTTGATGGTGAACGTCTCTTTGGTGCCTCTTCAGACATCTCCATAGAGGACGTCACTGGCAGGAAGGGTTCTCATTGGCCCCAGCAGAAAAGGCCTCAAGCTGGAAAGACTCCTCCCACTTCGGAAGCCAATCAGAGTTCCTTTCTTTTCTCCCAAGCTTCATCCTCCAAGACCAGACCTAAGCCAGGGGCCCAGTTCAGTCACAATCCTGGGGCCCCTAATCCCCAAACCTTCAGACAAGCCCTATAAAACCTCCTGAAGGGAAGCCCCCATTTCCTAAAGTGGGGGGACGTCTGTTGGCCTTAGGGGTCACCTGGTCAGCAGACATCTCAGAAGCTCAGGTAAGAGACGTGGTGTCCAGGGGCTACAGGCTAGAGGTCATCTCCCTGCCCCCACCCCGCTTCGTGTTGTCCAACCTGCCGGTGTCCCCGCAGGGACTAGCGATCCTCCATGCTGCTCCTGCAGATCTGCTGACCCAAGGAGATCTCCCCATTGGACCAACAGCAGAAAGGTTTCCGGGTTTTTACTCCAACCGTTTCCTTGTTCTAAAGCCTGAAGGAGGACATAGGCTGCATTCACTGGGGGGATTAGGGGGCATACAGGGGATTCCTGGGGCTGGGATCACTGTGAACAGTGGGGGATGGGAAGTCTGTACAAAGCAATGACAGGCTGAGCCGGGACCATTCCCATGTATCCGCACATCCATCGGTCATCTGTGGTCAGGGAAGGATGAGCGATCCTGGCCCTAACCGTAGATGACCGATGGATGTGCGGATACATGGGAATGGTCGCGGCTCCTGTCAGCCTGTCATTGCTTTGTACAGACTTCCCATCCCCCACTGTTCACAGTGATCCCATCCGCAGGAATCCCCTGTATGCCCCTAATCCCCCCAGTGAATGCAGCCTATGTCCTCCTTGAGCTCGGGTTCACACCAATGAGGTGCGGGAAACGCTGCGAATCCTGTACGTTTCCCGCACCGCATTGCAATCGCATCACGTTCATGCGATCTGGTGCGTGAGTCAGTAATAAATTATTGACACCCGAAACAGATGGCAAGACGCGATGTGATTGCCAGAAATCACATGACATGGGTGAGAAGACCCATACCATGTGATTCAGGTGCGGATCTAAAGACAGTCCTGCACCTTTGTGGTGCGGATGCGATGTGATTTGAGCCATAGGAAGTGTATGGCCCAAATCGCAGCGCACAGACATGTGCATGGAATGCGCAGAGGAATGCAGTGTGATTCCTGTGCAGACTCCATGCAGTGTCCCGCACCACATAGTGTGAACTGGCTGGGAGGCTTTAGAACAGATAAAAGGTTGGAGTAAGGCCCCGGTCACAGGGGGCGTACTAATCCGTACAGCCGTGGGGGGCCGTGTTTACTTGCAGGGGATGTACCGGTGTTCATGCATCCCTGTGCAGGCAGGTTCATTGATGTCAGTTGGGATGCAGCGGCTGCATGGATACAGACACTGCTCCCAATGTAACATCTGTGCGGGTGAACAGCTGTGAACACAGATAGTGTGCGTTCAGGGCCATGCATCCATACGGATGTCAGATTGGGATCAGCATCTGTGTCCATGTTACCACTACGTCCCAACTGACATCAATGGAACTGCCTGCACAGGGATGCATGAACACCGGGACATCCCCTGCAAATAAACACGGCCCCCCACGGCGGTACACATTGGTATGTCCCCTGTGAATGTGGCCTAAAAACCGGGAACTATTCTGCTGTTGGTCCAATGGGGAGATCTCCTTGGGTCAGCAGATCTGCAGGAGCAGCATGGAGGATCGCTAGTCCCTGCGGGGACACCGGCAGGTTGGACAACACGAAGCGGGGTGGGGGCAGGGAGATGAACTCTAGTCTGTAGCCCCTGGACACCACGTCTCTTACCTGAGCTTCTGAGATGTCTGCTGACCAGGTGACCCCAAAGGCCAACAGACGTCCCCCCACTTTAGAAAGTAGGGAAATCCCTTCAGGAGGTTTAATAGGACTAGTCTGCAGGTTTGGGGATTAGGGGCCCCAGGATTGTGACTGACCTGGGCCCCTGGCTTAGGTCTGCTCTTGGAGGATGAAGCTTGGGAGAAAAGAAAGGAACTCTGATTGGCTTCAGAAGTGGGAGGAGTCTTTCCAGCTTCAGGCCTTTTCTGCTGGGACCAATGAGAACCCTTCCTGCCAGTGACGTCCTCTATGGAGATGTCTGAAGAGGCACCAAAGAGACGTTCACCATCAACATGGCGCCCCGAATGCAGTGTGATGTTGCTGCAATTGTCGCATGGCAAGACGCATGAGAATTGCGGGATGACGTGTGTGTTACATCGCACCTGGCTGAAGGCACCAAAGAGACGTCCACCATCAGAAGACATATATACAATGTTCTCTCTATATTGGGGTGTCCCCCCCCATCATATCTGTATATACAATGTTCTCTCTATATTGGGGTGTCCCCCCCCCCATCATATCTGTATATACAATGTTCTCTCTATATTGGGGTCCCCCCCCATCATATCTGTATATACAATGTTCTCTCTATATTGGGGTGTCACCCCCCCCATCATATCTGTATATACAATGTTCTCTCTATATTGGGGTGTCTCCCCTCCCCCATCATATCTGTGTATACAATGTTCTCTCTATATTGGGGTGTCACCCCTCCCCCATCATATCTGTATATACAATGTTCTCTCTATATTGGGGTGTCACCCCTCCCCCATCATATCTGTATATACAATGTTCTCTCTATATTGGGGTGTCCCCCCCCATCATATCTGTATATACAATGTTCTCTCTATATTGGGGTGTCTCCCCTCCCCCATCATATCTGTGTATACAATGTTCTCTCTATATTGGGGTGTCACCCCTCCCCCATCATATCTGTATATACAATGTTCTCTCTATATTGGGGTGTCTCCCCTCCCCCATCATATCTGTATATACAATGTTCTCTCTATATTGGGGTGTCCCCCCCATCATATCTGTATATACAATGTTCTCTCTATATTGGGGTGTCTCCCCTCCCCCATTATATCTGTATATACAATGTTCTCTCTATATTGGGGTGTCCCCCCCCATCATATCTGTATATACAATGTTCTCTCTATATTGGGGTGTCTCCCCTCCCCCATCATATCTGTGTATACAATGTTCTCTCTATATTGGGGTGTCACCCCTCCCCCATATCTGTATATACAATGTTCTCTCTATATTGGGGTGTCACCCCTCCCCCATCATATCTGTGTATCTAATGTTCTCTCTGAGTCTGCTGGCCGGCCTCTTCGGTTGGCCCGCGCTTCTTCTTTAGCCGCAATACATTCTATAGGTGTCAGACACCACCTGACGGTATCTCTAGCGGCCCACAGTGCGGGGTTCCTCAGCACGCGGGGTCTAAGTCCCAATCTGCTTATGCACCAGGGCCCCTGATGGTGGGGATGGACTTGGAGCAGACCGAGACCAGGGCGCGACCCCTGAGTATGTCCAGCAGTGGTAGAGAGTACCGTCAGAGGTGTTGCGGGAAATAGAGCCTGACGAGAAGAGGCTGGTAGGCCTTGCAGCAGGGACTGATCCTTGCGGGATGGATGGATGGACAGTCAGCGTGACGTAAGTCGTAGTCAGGCAGGCCGGGTCAGCAACGTGCGGGCAGCGAGGTACCGGAGGAGCAGGCAGAGAATGGTCAGGGTCACGAGCCGGGTTCAGCAACGTGCGGGCAGCGAGGTACCGGAGGAGCAGGCAGAGAATGGTCAGGGTCACGAGCCGGGTTCAGCAACGTGCGGGCAGCGAGGTACCGGAGGAGCAGGCAGAGAATGGTCAGGGTCACGAGCCGGGTTCAGCAACGTGCGGGCAGCGAGGTACCGGAGGAGCAGGCAGAGAATGGTCAGGGTCACGAGCCGGGTTCAGCAACGTGCGGGCAGCGAGGTACCAGAGGAGCAGGCAGAGAATGGTCAGGTCAAGCCAGGGGTCAAGCAGGAGACAACCAGCAGGGTCAGGATCAAGCAGAGGTCGGCAACAGGAAACTTCACAAACCAGATGACAGGAACAGGATAATAAGACATACCTCCTGTATTGTTTAAATAGCGCGCCCTGCGCTGTCATTGGTGCCAGGCGCCTGTCCGCGATCGGGAGTGCGCATGCGCGGCCGTCGCCGCCGCCACGATCGCCCAGGGCCCACTGGCTAGAGCGTGTCGGTGTTCTGTGCATGCGCCACCCGGCGTATCGCGGCAGAACACCCGACCCCTGACAATAGGTGAATACGGCTGCGATATTTAGGAGGTGACACAGTCGAAGATGAAACAGTCTGCTGGACATATAATTGGATGTCTCCCGCACAAGATGACGGCGACCTGGTATGAGGTGGGATTGTTGAGATTTTTCACCTTACGTCGCTTGTGCTTCTTCTTTCGCTGGAATAAATTGCGTGGATTAAAGCGGGTGCCATCACTAGGAGATGCACCGCTGGGATGGCCAGTCGGTTGGTCAGTCCCAGAACTAATGTCATCGCTTGGTGGTTGGATGATGTCACTGATTGATGACATGGTAGAATATCTCTTAGGAATGATGTCATGCGTTGATGGGACGGCATCATCACCCTGTGGAATGACATCACTCGATGGGACGGTATCATCAACCTGTAGAATGACATCACTCAGTAATGGGACGGTATCATCGTCCTGTGGAATGACGTCACTCATTGATGAGAACATTTTGCCATAACTGAACTCTGTGGTTGTCCAGCGCCTCTTCATTGCCCGGCATAAATCCCGTAGGATAAAACGGGCGGTATCGCTAGGAATTTCACCTCTGGATTGGACACTGGGATGGACAGTCATGGTTGTCCATTCTCGCCTATTGCCAGAACTCGATCGTAGGATCATGTCTTTTGTTGGAAAGACGCCAGAAGTCGTTGATGGTAAAGTGTTATCTAATGCTGGAAAGAGTAAACCTCTTGTTGATGTGCTGGAAGGATGAACACGGATGGGATCCCTGGGAGGTGCGACGCTGGGAATGGGAAAGTCAGAATCTCCCGTAGCACTGTCCGCATATTCATCTTTTGGTGGTATGTGGTCACTCTCTGGTAGATTGAGCTTGCGGTGCCTGAACTCCTTGGTTGGCCTGCGCCTCCCCATTGGCCGGCATAGATCCCGTAGGTGAGCACGGATGTCATCCCTGGGAGGTGCGACGCTGGGAATGGGAAGGTCAGTCTCTTCCATAGCACTGTCCACACTTTCACTTGTTGATGGGAAGATGTTAATGTTCCTGAGCCGCTTGTTTCGCTCGCTCCTCCTCATTTCCCGGAGTAAATCCGTTATGTGAGCACGGACGTCATTGCTAGGAGGTGTGAGGATGGGAGTACGAAAGTCAGCCTGGTCCATAGTGATGTCTGTTGTTAGATTGATGTCAATCGTCGGTGGGTTGATGTTGCTTTTCGTTGGTTGGATCCATTGGTGAAATGGCTTGAAATATTTTAGGAACATTACCAGCAGCAAGATGATAAGTCCCAACAAGCATTCTGATTGGTGCTCAGCAACAGTATTTATAAGCATGGGTAGCACTGTGTTCCCTAAGGCCGCCCACCCATTGGACCAGACTGACTGGAGCCCAGCAACCATCCATTGGTAGCAGTCAGTGGCATTTATAAGCATGGGTGGGATTGTGTTCCCTAAGGCCGCCCACCCATTGGACCAGACTGACTGGAGCCCAGCAAACATCCATTGGTAGCAGTCAGTGGCATTTATAAGCATGGGTGGGGCTGTGTTCTCTGAGGTTGGCCCCTCGCTGTACCAGACATCGAGTAGTTGAGAAAAGAATTCAATCAGCTCCAGGAACATCAAATATTGTGCTAATATTGTGGCCAGATGATTCCTGCGCAGGATGTACCTCAGAATGAGAACACTTATCAGGACTGTCCCCTTATACCAGAATGGAATGGTGGCCAGTAGTGAAAACCAACTGATGGGTCCTGGGGACTCATTTTCCAATTCTCTGACCTTTTCCTGCTCCAGTTCTTCCATCATCTTCATGGTCCTCCCCTCCTCCATGCGTATATCTGGGGAGTCTTTGATGAAATATCGGTGTTCCTCCATCATCTTCATGCTCCCCCCCTCCATGCGGATATCTGGGGAGTCTTTGATGAAATTTCTTTGTTCCTCCATAATCTTCATATCATTGTCCTTGTCCATGCCGGTCTTTGTGGAGTCTTTGATGTCCTTCCTATGTACTCCCCAAGGGAGCAACAGGATAACAATCGCGGCAAAGATTCTGCACATTTTTGTTTGTTTTTTTTAGAAAAAAAACAGGAGCTCTGTAAGGAAGCAGCTGTCTCTGGTGAGAGAAAACAGCAACTGAGGACTCACAGTGAGGGAGGTCATGTGACCACAGTGAGGGGGGCGGGGTTTATGTGTGACCAATCAGCAGCCTCTGTTCAGCCTGCTTTACTCTGATTGGCTCATCTGGGATCCAGTCTGTTTACAGTGCAAAGTCACAGTGAGGGGGGCGGGGTTTATGTGTGACCAATCAGCAGCCTCTGTTCAGCCTGCTTTACTCTGATTGGCTCATTTGGGATCCAGCTCAGGTGGCTTTGGATTGGATGTTGGGATGTAGAGCAGATCTGGATTGGATCCTATTATATAACATTGATACCATTTCCCTGTATTTATAATATAGACGCCTCTGTTTATATTCATACAATGTTATTATAATGTCATTTTATTTATTTTACTGTATTAATAGGATTGTAATGATTGATATGAATTGTAATATAAACAATAATGGGTGTAATATTAATAATCCCAATAATTATAATACAATAAAGCTGTTCTGTGTATTTGGATGACAGAAATCTCCTGGCCATTCTCTGTGCTGACATTTCCCTGATGTAATGCACACAGGAGCCGCTAGAGGGCAGCAACACTCAGCTCCTCCTGTAGTGTCCCATCACCATAGATTTCCTCCTGGAAGACCCATCACCAGTGAAGTGATCGGTGTTTTCATGGTGTCTGGAGGGGAAGTTGGGGAAGCTGCGCCCCGGGGTGGCCGGGAAGGGGAAGTGCTGGGGGAAGGGAGACACTGGGGGGGGGGGGTCAGCCCCCATTATTATTATGGGTAATAAGATGTGTAATCATATATAATGTTATAGTGATACATCGTCATAACTCCTCTGATAGTCACACTTATTGTTATCATTAACCATCACCGCTATACCCCCCCCCATCATCACTATACCCCCCCCATCATCACTATACCCCCCCATCATCATCGCTGTACCCCCCCCCCATCACTGCTATATTCCCCCCATCATCGCTATACCCCCCATCATCGCTATACCCCCCCATCATCGCTATACCCCCCCATCATCGCTGTACCCCCCCCCCATCACTGCTATATTCCCCCCATCATCGCTATACCCCCCATCATCGCTATACCCCCCCCCCATCACCGCTATACCCCCCCATCATTTCTATACCCCCCCCATCATCACTATACCCCCCATCATCGCTATACCCCCCCCCCATCATCGCTATACCCCCCCATCATCGCTATACCCCCCCATCATCACTATACCCCCCCATCATGGCTATACCCCCCCCCATCATCGCTGTACCCCCCCCATCACTGCTATACCCCCCCATCATCTCTATACCCCCCATCATCGCTATACCCCACCATCATCGCTGTACACCCCCCATCATCGCTGTACACCCCCCCCACCATCATCGCTGTACACCCCCCTCCCCACCATCATCGCTGTACACCCCACCATCATCGCTGTACACCCCCACATCATCACTGTACACCCCCCCCCCCCACCATGGCTGTACACCCCCCCCCCATGTTTGGGACCCCCTGTATGACCTTTACCGGGGTAATCAGGACGGATGGCGGATGCAATGCTTTACAAGCTGCTAATAAAACAATTATAAATACACATTTTTTTTACCTGCAAAACACGGCATTTATTTATTTATTTCATTGTTTTTTAAGGTGAACTTCTATTGTTGGAGAATATTTCTCTGGCTGTCAGTTTGCATTTGTATCTTCTATGCTGGTAAAAGGTTTCTTTGAGTTGTGATGATTTGGTTTGTGATTATGATGGGTCACCATTGTGAACTAACCATCCGTTTTACTCTTCTAGAAGATCAGGAAATATTCCCGGACACATTCCTTGCTGACTCCCCAACATTAATAAAAGGGGGCGTTCAGAAGAGGGCGACAGACCCCAGTGTAGGCGAAGGGATGATGGCGTGCCCCCTGTCTTCTCTGACAGCCAATGGTGAGTTCACATGGGGAATGCCCTTCATCACTGAGCTGACAACACTGTCTCTGCTGCACTGAAATCCCAAGCAGTGTTGTCAGCCCCGGCCAGTTCTTCTCTGTATTACTAATAGCGTGTTAGGAGGCCTGGATCCCAAATGGGAAAACAGATTTGATGAAGAGAGGCAGCTCTGTAATGTGGGGTATCCCTGAGGGTCCCCAGAAAAGTGTCCAAGGATGAGAGTGCCCCCGGATAGTGTACGTCCAGTAAATGTTTATCAAATGTTACTTCAACTTTAAAGGATAAATGTAAAGGTGTACAACCCCCCCTCCCATCCCCCGATACCTGCTGTACTTACCTTTGGGGTGGGAGCTGTCAGGGCTCCCACAGGTGACCCAGTAGTCCAGGGATTCTCTGGGCAGCACTTCCTGGAAGGAGCAGATGGATTCTGATTGCTCGGCGCTGTCACAGGGAGTCTATCTGGTCCGTCTTGTGAGCGCTGCACAGAAAAGAGCGGATATTTCCAATTCCCTGACCACTGGACCTGCTGAAGAAACCCTGACAACTCAGGATGGCCAGAAGTAAGTACAGAGGGACCTGGGGGGGGGGGGGGGGGGGTACGGTGTTCATACACCCTCTGCACTGCATTTGTATTGTGGAGCTCACGGTGAGCTGACTATCTTCTACCCCCTCTGCTATGATATGTCCCCCCCCCCATGTATGTAGGATGGCATCGGTCTTGGGCAAGCGCCTGGTGCTAAAATCAGCGGCATCCATCAACTCTCACCATTCTTCTTCAAAACATCACGGTCAGACAGCGGTGGGGGGGGGATAGAGGGGCGTGCTGTCAGCCACGCTAGCCCCCAGTCTACAGCACATGTAATACATACATGCACTCTGTCACCTAGAGCTCAGGATGAAATACACATTATAGATTCTCCTTTGAAGCTGGACTCCAGGTATGAAAAGAACATCAATGAATCCTCATAATCTCCTGTACAGCAGAGCTCAGGCTGGGAGATGGAGGAGCATCAGAGGGAACCAATAGGAATAGATAGAATTTGTGGTGGTTTTTGCCCATGTGATTGGTTCTGGCCTCTTTCACATAACCGTTCCAATCAGGTCCACCTGTCAGTTTTTGGATTTGGCTAAACAGGCCAGACTTCCCTCCCCACCTCCATCAATGAGACTTCCCTCCCCACCTCCATCAATGAGACTTCCCTCCCCACCTCCATCAATGAGACTTTCCTCCTCACATCCACCAATGAGACTTCCCTCCCCACCTTCATCAATGAGTCTTTCCTCCTCACATCCACCAATGAGCCCCCACTGGGTTGTTTTCTTTTTGTGCTAAAAAGATTGGGGAAAAAAAACCAAACCGTTTTCTTTGTTCTGTTATACAATTTTGCACATTCTCCTCCAGGTTGCTGATGCCTCTCCAGTCGCCGTCATCTCGTCCAGCGTGCCCGCCAGTACTGGGGTGCACTTACCTGCGGGCGCCGTAGTTACTTTGGCTCCGCCCCCAGACATCATCGGGATGAAGGACAGCGGAGGAGATGTAAGTCCCTGATTTCAGTCTTCTGCTTCATTCTGCCTCAAGTATTCAGGGAAAGGGAAAAGCTGTCACTTTGTAACAGGTTCTCTTTATAGCCCCGCCTCCTCTGCGGCTCTTTTTGTATAAACGGTTTGGTTAGGAAGGGAAGGATTACCATACACTTACAGATCTAAAGCCAGCGAGTTATAGAGGAAATAATGCAGCATGCAGACCTTTTACTAAAGCGCAACTCCACCAAAAAGGGGAAATTCCGCTTTAAAGTGACATCAACCACTTGCCTACCGGGCACTTTTACCCCCTTCCTGCCCAGGCCAGATGTCACGCTTTGAATAACAATCGCACGGTCATGCAACATTGCTTCCAAACTAAATTTATAGCTTTTTTTTTTACAAATAGAGCTTTTTTTTGCTATTTAATCATCACTGGGGGGGGGGGGAAAGGGGGGTTATTTTGTGCTAAAGAAAAGAAAGACCAAACATTATGAAAAAAATATATATTTTCTCTAAAGTTTTGTAAATAGGTGATGTTTCTCCTTCAATGATGTGTGCAGATGAGGCTGCACTGATTGGCACTGAGAGCCAGCACTGATGAGCATTGATTGGTGGGACTGATGGGCACTGACAGCCAGCACTGAGAAGGCACTGATAGTCAGCACTGATGGGTATTGATCAGGAGGCACTGTTGAGGCTGCACCAATATGCAGAACTGATAGACGGCACTGCTGGGCACTGATAGGTAGCACTGATGGGCACAGACAAGCGGCCCTGATGGGCATTTATTGGAGGGACTGATGGGTACTGACATCCAGCACTGAGGAGACACTGATAGTCAGCACTGATGGGTATTGATGAGGAGGCCGTGTTGAGGCTACACCAATATGATGCACTGATGGGACCTTAAATTCAACACTTATAAGCACTGATAGCGTGCACTGATGGCACCGATACAAAGCACTGATGGGGCTACACTGATAAGTGCCCTGATGATCAGTGTATTTGTCCCCTCTGAGAAATGCCACTTCCCAGCTCTCCTCTCCTCATGTGCTGTGAGCGGGAGGAGAGGACTGCCGATATCCAGCATTTCTGATTTACACTGATCGGCTGTGATTGGGCACAGCTGACCACATGGTAAAAGGCTGCTCTGATTGGCCCTTTTCTTGGACATATGATCAGCTGTGGCTGAAGGAGACAGGGATCAAAGAATTCCATGTTTTATTGTATTTGCTTCTCACCTACAAATAAAAAAAAATATTTTTTCCATTTCTAATCCTATTATTGCCATTATTATTCGGATAATTATCATTATAAATATTTTTTCTATTATTAATATTATCACGTCAATACTAAGGAGGCGAAGCAGCCATCTTGGATATTGCGTTGGCTGGGAATCGAACCCAGGTCAGCTGCTTGGAAAGCGGCTATGCTAACCACTACACCACCAACACGAGGTTGCATGTTTTTAGAATGTGGGAGAAAACCGGAGTACCCGGAGGAAACCCACGCAGGCACAGGGAGAACATGCAAACTCCATGCAGATAGGGTCCTGGTCAGGATTTCAACCAAGGACCCCAGTGCTGCAAGGCTAACCAATAAGCCTCTGTGCTGCCCATATTTTGGCCTCTGATGTATAAGGCCCGCCCCCGCTGAGCGGGGTAAATCAGTGATGTCCAGTAGAGATTAGAGATGATGTCTTCAGCTGTACATTATTGGCTGGATGGGTTCGGGGATGTCGTCCATCTTATTTCCCACATGAGTGTCCTGTCTGTGAACATGAGGAGAACTCTTTGTGTGAGATGTTGGTCTGTGGAGCGGCGATGTGAAGAACGCTTCGGTCTCCTCTGTGCCCCCAACCTGACCCTTAGACAACCTCATATAGGACGTCGCTGGTAGTCAGAGTTCTCATTGGCCCCAGCAGAAAAGGCCTCAAGCTGGGATGACGACTCCTCCCACTTCTGAAGCCAAGAAGCGTTCCTGACATTTCTCTGAGACTTTAACCTCCAAGGCCAGACTTAAGCCAGGGGCCCAGTTCAGTCTCAATCCTGGGGCCCCTAATCCCCAAACCTACAGACAAGTTCTAATAAACATCCTAAGGGGAAGCCACCATTTCCCAATGTGGGGGGATGTCTGTTGGCCTTTGGGGTCACCTGTTAAGGGTCAGCAGACATCTCAGATGCTCCGGTAAGAGACGTGGTGCCCAGAGGCTACAGGCTGGAGTTCCAGTCTGCCTTTGTCCCCGCATAGACTACTGGTCCTCCATGCTGCTCCTGCAGATCTTTTTGTTCTTCTTTTTTATTAGTCAGAGTTCTCATTGGCCCAGCAGAAAAGGCCTCAAGCTGGGGTGACTCCTCCCACTTCTGAAGCCAAGAAGCGTTCCTGTCATTTCTCTGAGACTTCAACCTCCAAGGCCAGACCTAAGCCAGGGGCCCAGTTCAGTCACAAGTCTGGGGCCCCTAATCCCCAAACCTACAGACAAGTTCAATGAAACGTCCTAAGGGGAAGCCGCTATTTCCCAACGTGGGGGGGACATCCCAATATAGAGAGAACATTGTATATACAGATATGATGGGGGAGGGGTGACACCCCAATATAGAGAGAACATTGTATATACAGATATGATGGGGGAGGGGTGACACCCCAATATAGAGAGAACATTGTATATACAGATATGATGGGGGAGGGGTGACACCCCAATATAGAGAGAACATTGTATACAGTGAGGAACAGAAGTATTTGAACCCCTGAGAAGATCCGTGTTCATATTTGGTACAGAAGCCTTTGTCTGCAATTACAGAGGTCAGACGGTTCCTGTAGTCCTTGGCCAGGTTTGCACTGCAACAGGGATTTTGGCCGACTCCTCCACACCGATCTCCTCTAGATCTGTCAGGTTTCGGGGCTGTCGCTGAGCAACACGGAGTTTCAGCTCCCTCCAAAGATGTTCTATTGGATTTAGGTGTGGAGACTGGCTAGGCCACTCCAGAACCTTGATATGCTTCTTACGGAGCCACTCCTTGGTTCTCCTGGCTGTGTGCTTCGAGTCGTTGTCATGTTGGAAGACCCAGCCACGACCCGTCTTCAATGCTCTGACTGAGGGAAGGAGGTTGTTGCTGAAAATCTCACAATAATTGGCCCCATTCATCCTCTCCTTAATACAGTGCAGACATCCTGTCCCCTTCACAGAAAAGCCCCCCCAAAGCATGATGTTACCACCCCCATGCTTCACAGTAGGGATGGTGTTCTTGGGATGCAACTCATCCTTCTTTTTCCTCCAAACACGACAAGTGAAGTTTACACCAAAAGTTCTCCTTTGGTCTCCTCTGACCACATGACTTTCTCCCATGCCTCCTCTGACCACATGACTTTCTCCCATGCCTCCTCTGACCACATGACTTTCTCCCATGCCTCCTCTGCATCATCCAGATGGTGATTGGCAACCTTCAGACGGGTCTGGACATGTGATGACTGGAGCAGGGGAACCTTCAGACAGGCCTGGACATGTGATGACTGGAGCAGGGGAACCTTCAGACAGGCCTGGACATGTGATGACTTGAGCAGGGGAACCTTCAGACGGGCCTGGACATGTGATGACTTGAGAAGGGGAACCTTCAGACGGGCCTGGACATGTGATGACTGGAGCAGGGGAACCTTCAGACGGGCCTGGACATGTGATGACTGGAGCAGGGGAACCTTCAGACGGGCCTGGACATGTGATGACTGGAGCAGGGGAACCTTCAGACGGGCCTGGATATGTGATGACTGGAGCAAGGGAACCTTCAGACGGGCCTGGACATGTGATGACTGGAGCAGGGGAACCTTCAGACGGGCCTGGACATGTGATGACTGGAGCAGGGGAACCTTCCATGCAATGCATGATTGGAAACCATGACGTCGTAGTGTTCTACCGACAGTGACCTGTGAAACTGTGGTCCCAGCTCTCTCCATGTCATTGAGCAGCTCCTCCCTTGTAGTTCTGGGCTGATTCCTCACCTTTCTTCTCATCAGTGATACCCCACGAGGGGACATCTTGCATGGAGCCCCAGTCCGAGGGAGACTGACAGTCGTCTTCAGCCTCTTCCATTTTCTAACAATTGCTCCAACAGTTGATCAATTTTCACCAAGCTGCTTGGCAATTGCCCCGTAGCCCTTTCCAGCCTAGTGGAGGTCCACAATTTTGTCTCTGGTGTCTTTTGACAGCTCTTTGGTCTTGCCCATGGTAGTAGTTGGCGTCTGACTGACTGTGGGGTGGACAGGTGTCTATAAAGAGCTCAGACAGGTGATTTCTAAGTGGGAGAACTTGCAAAATCGCAGGGGGTTCAAATACTTCTGTTCCTCACTGTATACAGATATGATTGGGGGGGTGACACCCCAATATAGAGAGAACATTGTATATACAGATATGATGGGGGAGGGGGGACACCCCAATATAGAGAGAACATTGTATATACAGATATGATGGGGGAGGGGTGACACCCCAATATAGAGAGAACATTGTATATACAGATATGATGGGGGAGGGGTGACACCCCAATATAGAGAGAACATTGTATATACAGATATGATGGGGGAGGGGTGACACCCCAATATAGAGAGAACATTGTATACTCAGATATGATGGGGGAGGGGTGACACCCTAATATAGAGAGAACATTGTATATTCAGATATGATTGGGGGGGGTGACACCCCAATATAGAGAGAACATTGTATATACAGATATGATGGGGGAGGGGTGACACCCCAATATAGAGAGAACATTGTATATACAGATATGATGGGGAAGGGGTGACACCCCAATATAGAGAGAACATTGTATATACAGATATGATGGGGGAGGGGTGACACCCCAATATAGAGAGAACATTGTATATACAGATATGATGGGAGGGGTGACACCCCAATATAGAGAGAACATTGTATATACAGATATGATTGGGGGGGTGACACCCCAATATAGAGAGAACATTGTATATACAGATTTTATGGGGAGGGTGACACCCCAATATAGAGAGAACATTGTATATACAGATATGATGGGGGGGGGGGTGACACCCCAATATAGAGAGAACATTGTATATACAGATATGATGGGAGGGGTGACACCCCAATATAGAGAGAACATTGTATATACAGATATGATGGGGGGGGTGACACCCCAATATAGAGAGAACATTGTATATACAGATATGATGGGGGGGGGTGACACCCCAATATAGAGAGAACATTGTATATACAGATATGATGGGGGAGGGGTGACACCCCAATATAGAGAGAACATTGTATATACAGATATGATGGGGGAGGGGTGACACCCCAATATAGAGAGAACATTGTATATACAGATATGATGGGGGAGGGGGGACACCCCAATATAGAGAGAACATTGTATATACAGATATGATGGGGGAGGGGTGACACCCCAATATAGAGAGAACATTGTATATACAGATATGATGGGGGAGGGGTGACACCCCAATATAGAGAGAACATTGTATATACAGATATGATGGGGGAGGGGTGACACCCCAATATAGAGAGAACATTGTATATACAGATATGATGGGGGAGGGGTGACACCCCAATATAGAGAGAACATTGTATATACAGATATGATGGGGGAGGGGTGACACCCCAATATAGAGAGAACATTGTATACACAGATATGATGGGGGAGGGGTGACACCCTAATATAGAGAGAACATTGTATATTCAGATATGATTGGGGGGGGGTGACACCCCAATATAGAGAGAACATTGTATATACAGATATGATGGGGGAGGGGTGACACCCCAATATAGAGAGAACATTGTATATACAGATATGATGGGGAAGGGGTGACACCCCAATATAGAGAGAACATTGTATATACAGATATGATGGGGGAGGGGTGACACCCCAATATAGAGAGAACATTGTATATACAGATATGATGGGAGGGGTGACACCCCAATATAGAGAGAACATTGTATATACAGATATGATTGGGGGGGTGACACCCCAATATAGAGAGAACATTGTATATACAGATTTTATGGGGAGGGTGACACCCCAATATAGAGAGAACATTGTATATACAGATATGATGGGGGGGGGGGGGTGACACCCCAATATAGAGAGAACATTGTATATACAGATATGATGGGAGGGGTGACACCCCAATATAGAGAGAACATTGTATATACAGATATGATGGGGGGGGGTGACACCCCAATATAGAGAGAACATTGTATATACAGATATGATGGGGGAGGGGTGACACCCCAATATAGAGAGAACATTGTATATACAGATATGATGGGGGAGGGGTGACACCCCAATATAGAGAGAACATTGTATATACAGATATGATGGGGGAGGGGGGACACCCCAATATAGAGAGAACATTGTATATACAGATATGATGGGGGAGGGGTGACACCCCAATATAGAGAGAACTTTGTATATACAGATATGATGGGGGAGGGGTGACACCCCAATATAGAGAGAACATTGTATATACAGATATGATGGGGGAGGGGTGACACCCCAATATAGAGAGAACATTGTATATACAGATATGATGGGGGAGGGGTGACACCCCAATATATAGAGAACATTGTATATACAGATATGATGGGGGAGGGGTGACACCCCAATATAGAGAGAACATTGTATATACAGATATGATGGGGGGGGGTGACACCCCAATATAGAGAGAACATTGTATATACAGATATGATGGGGGAGGGGTGACACCCCAATATAGAGAGAACATTGTATATACAGATATGATGGGGGAGCGGTGACACCCCAATATAGAGAGAACATTGTATATATGTCTTCTGATGGTGGACGTCTCTTTGGTGCCTTCAGCCAGGTGCGATGTAACACACGTCATCCCGCAATTCTCATGCGTCTTGCCATGCGACAATTGCAGCAACATCACACTGCATTCGGGGCGCCATGTTGATGGTGAACGTCTCTTTGGTGCCTCTTCAGACATCTCCATAGAGGACGTCACTGGCAGGAAGGGTTCTCATTGGCCCCAGCAGAAAAGGCCTCAAGCTGGAAAGACTCCTCCCACTTCGGAAGCCAATCAGAGTTCCTTTCTTTTCTCCCAAGCTTCATCCTCCAAGACCAGACCTAAGCCAGGGGCCCAGTTCAGTCACAATCCTGGGGCCCCTAATCCCCAAACCTTCAGACAAGCCCTATAAAACCTCCTGAAGGGAAGCCCCCATTTCCTAAAGTGGGGGGACGTCTGTTGGCCTTAGGGGTCACCTGGTCAGCAGACATCTCAGAAGCTCAGGTAAGAGACGTGGTGTCCAGGGGCTACAGGCTAGAGTTCATCTCCCTGCCCCCACCCCGCTTCGTGTTGTCCAACCTGCCGGTGTCCCCGCAGGGACTAGCGGTCCTCCATGCTGCTCCTGCAGATCTGCTGACCCAAGGAGATCTCCCCATTGGACCAACAGCAGAAAGGTTTCCGGGTTTTTACTCCAACCGTTTCCTTGTTCTAAAGCCTCAAGGAGGACATAGGCTGCATTCACTGGGGGGATTAGGGGGCATACAGGGGATTCCTGGGGCTGGGATCACTGTGAACAGTGGGGGATGGGAAGTCTGTACAAAGCAATGACAGGCTGACAGGAGCCGCGACCATTCCCATGTATCCGCACATCCATCGGTCTTCTGTGGTCAGGGAAGGATGAGCGATCCTGGCCCTAACCGTAGATGACCGATGGATGTGCGGATACATGGGAATGGTCGCGGCTCCTGTCAGCCTGTCATTGCTTTGTACAGACTTCCCATCCCCCACTGTTCACAGTGATCCCATCCGCAGGAATCCCCTGTATGCCCCTAATCCCCCCAGTGAATGCAGCCTATGTCCTCCTTGAGCTCGGGTTCACACCAATGAGGTGCGGGAAACGCTGCGAATCCTGTACGTTTCCCGCACCGCATTGCAATCGCATCACGTTCATGCGATCTGGTGCGGGAGTCAGTAATAAATTATTGACACCCGAAACAGATGGCAAGACGCGATGTGATTGCCAGAAATCACATGACATGGGTGAGAAGACCCATACCATGTGATTCAGGTGCGGATCTAAAGACAGTCCTGCACCTTTGTGGTGCGGATGCGATGTGATTTGAGCCATAGGAAGTGTATGGCCCAAATCGCAGCGCACAGACATGTGCATGGAATGCGCAGAGGAATGCGGTGTGATTCCTGTGCAGACTCCATGCAGTGTCCCGCACCACATAGTGTGAACTGGCTGGGAGGCTTTAGAACAGGGAAAAGGTTGGAGTAAGGCCCCGGTCACAGGGGGCGTACTAATCCGTACAGCCGTGGGGGGCCGTGTTTACTTGGGGGATGTACCGGTGTTCATGCATCCCTGTGCAGGCAGGTTCATTGATGTCAGTTGGGATGCAGCGGCTGCATGGATACAGACACTGCTCCCAATGTAACATCTGTGCGGGTGAACAGCTGTGAACACAGATAGTGTGCGTTCAGGGCCATGCATCCATACGGATGTCAGATTGGGATCAGCATCTGTGTCCATGTTACCACTACGTCCCAACTGACATCAATGGAACTGCCTGCACAGGGATGCATGAACACCGGGACATCCCCTGCAAATAAACACGGCCCCCCACGGCGGTACACATTGGTATGTCCCCTGTGAATGTGGCCTAAAAACCGGGAACTATTCTGCTGTTGGTCCAATGGGGAGATCTCCTTGGGTCAGCAGATCTGCAGGAGCAGCATGGAGGACCGCTAGTCCCTGCGGGGACACCGGCAGGTTGGACAACACGAAGCGGGGTGGGGGCAGGGAGATGAACTCTAGTCTGTAGCCCCTGGACACCACGTCTCTTACCTGAGCTTCTGAGATGTCTGCTGACCAGGTGACCCCAAAGGCCAACAGACGTCCCCCCACTTTAGAAAGTAGGGAAATCCCTTCAGGAGGTTTAATAGGACTAGTCTGCAGGTTTGGGGATTAGGGGCCCCAGGATTGTGACTGACCTGGGCCCCTGGCTTAGGTCTCCTCTTGGAGGATGAAGCTTGGGAGAAAAGAAAGGAACTCTGATTGGCTTCAGAAGTGGGAGGAGTCTTTCCAGCTTCAGGCCTTTTCTGCTGGGACCAATGAGAACCCTTCCTGCCAGTGACGTCCTCTATGGAGATGTCTGAAGAGGCACCAAAGAGACGTTCACCATCAACATGGCGCCCCGAATGCAGTGTGATGTTGCTGCAATTGTCGCATGGCAAGACGCATGAGAATTGCGGGATGACGTGTGTTACATCGCACCTGGCTGAAGGCACCAAAGAGATGTCCACCATCAGAAGACATATATACAATGTTCTCTCTATATTGGGGTGTCCCCCCCCCCCATCATATCTGTATATACAATGTTCTCTCTATATTGGGGTCCCCCCCATCATATCTGTATATACAATGTTCTCTCTATATTGGGGTGTCCCCCCTCCCCCATCATATCTGTATATACAATGTTCTCTCTATATTGGGGTGTCTCCCCTCCCCCATCATATCTGTGTATACAATGTTCTCTCTATATTGGGGTGTCACCCCTCCCACATCATATCTGTATATACAATGTTCTCTCTATATTGGGGTGTCACCCCTCCCCCATCATATCTGTATATACAATGTTCTCTCTATATTGGGGTGTCCCCCCCCATCATATCTGTATATACAATGTTCTCTCTATATTGGGGTGTCTCCCCTCCCCCATCATATCTGTGTATACAGTGTTCTCTCTATATTGGGGTGTCTCCCCTCCCCCATCATATCTGTGTATACAATGTTCTCTCTATATTGGGGTGTCACCCCTCCCCCATCATATCTGTATATACAATGTTCTCTCTATATTGGGGTGTCTCCCCTCCCCCATCATATCTGTATATACAATGTTCTCTCTATATTGGGGTGTCCCCCCCATCATATCTGTATATACAATGTTCTCTCTATATTGGGGTGTCTCCCCTCCCCCATTATATCTGTATATACAATGTTCTCTCTATATTGGGGTGTCCCCCCCCATCATATCTGTATATACAATGTTCTCTCTATATTGGGGTGTCTCCCCTCCCCCATCATATCTGTGTATACAATGTTCTCTCTATATTGGGGTGTCACCCCTCCCCCATATCTGTATATACAATGTTCTCTCTATATTGGGGTGTCACCCCTCCCCCATCATATCTGTGTATCTAATGTTCTCTCTGAGTCTGCTGGCCGGCCTCTTCGGTTGGCCCGCGCTTCTTCTTTAGCCGCAATACATTCTATAGGTGTCAGACACCACCTGACGGTATCTCTAGCGGCCCACAGTGCGGGGTTCCTCAGCACGCGGGGTCTAAGTCCCAATCTGCTTATGCACCAGGGCCCCTGATGGTGGGGATGGACTTGGAGCAGACCGAGACCAGGGCGCGACCCCTGAGTATGTCCAGCAGTGGTAGAGAGTACCGTCAGAGGTGTTGCGGGAAATAGAGCCTGACGAGAAGAGGCTGGTAGGCCTTGCAGCAGGGACTGATCCTTGCGGGATGGATGGATGGACAGTCAGCGTGACGTAAGTCGTAGTCAGGCAGGCCGGGTCAGCAACGTGCGGGCAGCGAGGTACCGGAGGAGCAGGCAGAGAATGGTCAGGGTCACGAGCCGGGTTCAGCAACGTGCGGGCAGCGAGGTACCGGAGGAGCAGGCAGAGAATGGTCAGGGTCACGAGCCGGGTTCAGCAACGTGCGGGCAGCGAGGTACCGGAGGAGCAGGCAGAGAATGGTCAGGGTCACGAGCCGGGTTCAGCAACGTGCGGGCAGCGAGGTACCGGATGAGCAGGCAGAGAATGGTCAGGGTCACGAGCCGGGTTCAGCAACGTGCGGGCAGCGAGGTACCGGAGGAGCAGGCAGAGAATGGTCAGGGTCACGAGCCGGGTTCAGCAACGTGCGGGCAGCGAGGTACCAGAGGAGCAGGCAGAGAATGGTCAGGTCAAGCCAGGGGTCAAGCAGGAGACAACCAGCAGGGTCAGGATCAAGCAGAGGTCGGCAACAGGAAACTTCACAAACCAGATGACAGGAACAGGATAATAAGACATACCTCCTGTCCTGTTTAAATAGCGCGCCCTGCGCTGTCATTGGTGCCAGGCGAATGTCCGCGATCGGGAGTGCGCATGCGCGGCCGTCGCCGCCGCCACGATCGCCCAGGGCCCACTGGCTAGAGCGTGTCGGTGTTCTGTGCATGCGCCACCCGGCGTATCGCGGCAGAACACCCGACCCCTGACAATAGGTGAATACGGCTGCGATATTTAGGAGGTGACACAGTCGAAGATGAAACAGTCTGCTGGACATATAATTGGATGTCTCCCGCACAAGATGACGGCGACCTGGTATGAGGTGGGATTGTTGAGATTTTTCACCTTACGTCGCTTGTGCTTCTTCTTTCGCTGGAATAAATTGCGTGGATTAAAGCGGGTGCCATCACTAGGAGATGCACCGCTGGGATGGCCAGTCGGTTGGTCAGTCCCAGAACTAATGTCATCGCTTGGTGGTTGGATGATGTCACTGATTGATGACATGGTAGAATATCTCTTAGGAATGATGTCATGCGTTGATGGGACGGCATCATCACCCTGTGGAATGACATCACTCGATGGGACGGTATCATCAACCTGTAGAATGACATCACTCAGTAATGGGACGGTATCATCGTCCTGTGGAATGACGTCACTCATTGATGAGAACATTTTGCCATAACTGAACTCTGTGGTTGTCCAGCGCCTCTTCATTGCCCGGCATAAATCCCGTAGGATAAAACGGGCGGTATCGCTAGGAATTTCACCTCTGGATTGGACACTGGGATGGACAGTCATGGTTGTCCATTCTCGCCTATTGCCAGAACTCGATCGTAGGATCATGTCTTTTGTTGGAAAGACGCCAGAAGTCGTTGATGGTAAAGTGTTATCTAATGCTGGAAAGAGTAAACCTCTTGTTGATGTGCTGGAAGGATGAACACGGATGGGATCCCTGGGAGGTGCGACGCTGGGAATGGGAAAGTCAGAATCTCCCGTAGCACTGTCCGCATATTCATCTTTTGGTGGTATGTGGTCACTCTCTGGTAGATTGAGCTTGCGGTGCCTGAACTCCTTGGTTGGCCTGCGCCTCCCCATTGGCCGGCATAGATCCCGTAGGTGAGCACGGATGTCATCCCTGGGAGGTGCGACGCTGGGAATGGGAAGGTCAGTCTCTTCCATAGCACTGTCCACACTTTCACTTGTTGATGGGAAGATGTTAATGTTCCTGAGCCGCTTGTTTCGCTCGCTCCTCCTCATTTCCCGGAGTAAATCCGTTATGTGAGCACGGACGTCATTGCTAGGAGGTGTGAGGATGGGAGTACGAAAGTCAGCCTGGTCCATAGTGATGTCTGTTGTTAGATTGATGTCAATCGTCGGTGGGTTGATGTTGCTTTTCGTTGGTTGGATCCATTGGTGAAATGGCTTGAAATATTTTAGGAACATTACCAGCAGCAAGATGATAAGTCCCAACAAGCATTCTGATTGGTGCTCAGCAACAGTATTTATAAGCATGGGTAGCACTGTGTTCCCTAAGGCCGCCCACCCATTGGACCAGACTGACTGGAGCCCAGCAACCATCCATTGGTAGCAGTCAGTGGCATTTATAAGCATGGGTGGGATTGTGTTCCCTAAGGCCGCCCACCCATTGGACCAGACTGACTGGAGCCCAGCAAACATCCATTGGTAGCAGTCAGTGGCATTTATAAGCATGGGTGGGGCTGTGTTCTCTGAGGTTGGCCCCTCGCTGTACCAGACATCGAGTAGTTGAGAAAAGAATTCAATCAGCTCCAGGAACATCAAATATTGTGCTAATATTGTGGCCAGATGATTCCTGCGCAGGATGTACCTCAGAATGAGAACACTTATCAGGACTGTCCCCTTATACCAGAATGGAATGGTGGCCAGTAGTGAAAACCAACTGATGGGTCCTGGGGACTCATTTTCCAATTCTCTGACCTTTTCCTGCTCCAGTTCTTCCATCATCTTCATGGTCCTCCCCTCCTCCATGCGTATATCTGGGGAGTCTTTGATGAAATATCGGTGTTCCTCCATCATCTTCATGCTCCCCCCCTCCATGTGGATATCTGGGGAGTCTTTGATGAAATTTCTTTGTTCCTCCATAATCTTCATATCATTGTCCTTGTCCATGCCGGTCTTTGTGGAGTCTTTGATGTCCTTCCTATGTACTCCCCAAGGGAGCAACAGGATAACAATCGCGGCAAAGATTCTGCACATTTTTGTTTGTTTTTTTTAGAAAAAAAACAGGAGCTCTGTAAGGAAGCAGCTGTCTCTGGTGAGAGAAAACAGCAACTGAGGACTCACAGTGAGGGAGGTCATGTGACCACAGTGAGGGGGGCGGGGTTTATGTGTGACCAATCAGCAGCCTCTGTTCAGCCTGCTTTACTCTGATTGGCTCATCTGGGATCCAGTCTGTTTACAGTGCAAAGTCACAGTGAGGGGGGCGGGGTTTATGTGTGACCAATCAGCAGCCTCTGTTCAGCCTGCTTTACTCTGATTGGCTCATTTGGGATCCAGCTCAGGTGGCTTTGGATTGGATGTTGGGATGTAGAGCAGATCTGGATTGGATCCTATTATATAACATTGATACCATTTCCCTGTATTTATAATATAGACGCCTCTGTTTATATTCATACAATGTTATTATAATGTCATTTTATTTATTTTACTGTATTAATAGGATTGTAATGATTGATATGAATTGTAATATAAACAATAATGGGTGTAATATTAATAATCCCAATAATTATAATACAATAAAGCTGTTCTGTGTATTTGGATGACAGAAATCTCCTGGCCATTCTCTGTGCTGACATTTCCCTGATGTAATGCACACAGGAGCCGCTAGAGGGCAGCAACACTCAGCTCCTCCTGTAGTGTCCCATCACCATAGATTTCCTCCTGGAAGACCCATCACCATGGAGACCAGGCAGGAAGTGATCGGTGTTTTCATGGTGTCTGGAGGGGAAGTTGGGGAAGCTGCGCCCCGGGGTGGCCGGGAAGGGGAAGTGCTGGGGGAAGGGAGACACTGGGGGAAGGGAGACACTGGGGGGGGGGGGGGGGTCAGCCCCCATTATTATTATGGGTAATAAGATGTGTAATCATATATAATGTTATAGTGATACATCGTCATAACTCCTCTGATAGTCACACTTATTGTTATCATTAACCATCACCGCTATACCCCCCCCATCATCACTATACCCCCCCCATCATCACTATACCCCCCCATCATCATCGCTGTACCCCCCCCCCCATCACTGCTATATTCCCCCCATCATCGCTATACCCCCCATCATCGCTATACCCCCCCATCATCGCTATACCCCCCCATCATCGCTATACCCCCCCCATCATCGCTGTACCCCCCCCCCCCATCACTGCTATATTCCCCCCATCATCGCTATACCCCCCATCATCGCTATACCCCCCCCCATCACCGCTATACCCCCCCATCATTTCTATACCCCCCCCATCATCACTATACCCCCCCATCATCGCTATACCCCCCCCCCATCATCGCTATACCCCCCCATCATCGCTATACCCCCCCATCATCACTATACCCCCCCATCATGGCTATACCCCCCCCCCATCATCGCTGTACCCCCCCCATCACTGCTATACCCCCCCATCATCGCTATACCCCACCATCATCGCTGTACACCCCCCATCATCGCTGTACACCCCCCCCACCATCATCGCTGTACACCCCCCCCCCACCATCATCGCTGTACACCCCACCATCATCGCTGTACACCCCCACATCATCACTGTACACCCCCCCCCCACCATGGCTGTACACCCCCCCCCATGTTTGGGACCCCCTGTATGACCTTTACCGGGGTAATCAGGACGGATGGCGGATGCAATGCTTTACAAGCTGCTAATAAAACAATTATAAATACACATTTTTTTTACCTGCAAAACACGGCATTTATTTATTTATTTCATTGTTTTTTAAGGTGAACTTCTATTGTTGGAGAATATTTCTCTGGCTGTCAGTTTGCATTTGTATCTTCTATGCTGGTAAAAGGTTTCTTTGAGTTGTGATGATTTGGTTTGTGATTATGATGGGTCACCATTGTGAACTAACCATCCGTTTTACTCTTCTAGAAGATCAGGAAATATTCCCGGACACATTCCTTGCTGACTCCCCAACATTAATAAAAGGGGGCGTTCAGAAGAGGGCGACAGACCCCAGTGTAGGCGAAGGGATGATGGCGTGCCCCCTGTCTTCTCTGACAGCCAATGGTGAGTTCACATGGGGAATGCCCTTCATCACTGAGCTGACAACACTGTCTCTGCTGCACTGAAATCCCAAGCAGTGTTGTCAGCCCCGGCCAGTTCTTCTCTGTATTACTAATAGCGTGTTAGGAGGCCTGGATCCCAAATGGGAAAACAGATTTGATGAAGAGAGGCAGCTCTGTAATGTGGGGTATCCCTGAGGGTCCCCAGAAAAGTGTCCAAGGATGAGAGTGCCCCCGGATAGTGTACGTCCAGTAAATGTTTATCAAATGTTACTTCAACTTTAAAGGATAAATGTAAAGGTGTACAACCCCCCCTCCCATCCCCCGATACCTGCTGTACTTACCTTTGGGGTGGGAGCTGTCAGGGCTCCCACAGGTGACCTAGTAGTCCAGGGATTCTCTGGGCAGCACTTCCTGGAAGGAGCAGATGGATTCTGATTGCTCGGCGCTGTCACAGGGAGTCTATCTGGTCCGTCTTGTGAGCGCTGCACAGAAAAGAGCGGATATTTCCAATTCCCTGACCACTGGACCTGCTGAAGAAACCCTGACAACTCAGGATGGCCAGAAGTAAGTACAGAGGGACCTGGGGGGGGGGGGGGGTACGGTGTTCATACACCCTCTGCACTGCATTTGTATTGTGGAGCTCACGGTGAGCTGACTATCTTCTACCCCCACTGCTATGATATGTCCCCCCCCCCCCCCCCCCCATGTATGTAGGATGGCATCGGTCTTGGGCAAGCGCCTGGTGCTAAAATCAGCGCCATCCATCAACTCTCACCATTCTTCTTCAAAACATCACGGTCAGACAGCGGTGGGGGGGGGATAGAGGGGCGTGCTGTCAGCCACGCTAGCCCCCAGTCTACAGCACATGTAATACATACATGCACTCTGTCACCTAGAGCTCAGGATGAAATACACATTATAGATTCTCCTTTGAAGCTGGACTCCAGGTATGAAAAGAACATCAATGAATCCTCATAATCTCCTGTACAGCAGAGCTCAGGCTGGGAGATGGAGGAGCATCAGAGGGAACCAATAGGAATAGATAGAATTTGTGGTGGTTTTTGCCCATGTGATTGGTTCTGGCCTCTTTCACGTAACCGTTCCAATCAGGTCCACCTGTCAGTTTTTGGATTTGGCTAAACAGGCCAGACTTCCCTCCCCACCTCCATCAATGAGACTTCCCTCCCCACCTCCATCAATGAGACTTCCCTCCCCACCTCCATCAATGAGACTTTCCTCCTCACATCCACCAATGAGACTTCCCTCCCCACCTCCATCAATGAGTCTTTCCTCCTCACATCCACCAATGAGCCCCCACTGGGTTGTTTTCTTTTTGTGCTAAAAAGATTGGGGAAAAAAAACCAAACCGTTTTCTTTGTTCTGTTATACAATTTTGCACATTCTCCTCCAGGTTGCTGATGCCTCTCCAGTCGCCGTCATCTCGTCCAGCGTGCCCGCCAGTACTGGGGTGCACTTACCTGCGGGCGCCGTAGTTACTTTGGCTCCGCCCCCAGACATCATCGGGATGAAGGACAGCGGAGGAGATGTAAGTCCCTGATTTCAGTCTTCTGCTTCATTCTGCCTCAAGTATTCAGGGAAAGGGAAAAGCTGTCACTTTGTAACAGGTTCTCTTTATAGCCCCGCCTCCTCTGCGGCTCTTTTTGTATAAACGGTTTGGTTAGGAAGGGAAGGATTACCATACACTTACAGATCTAAAGCCAGCGAGTTATAGAGGAAATAATGCAGCATGCAGACCTTTTACTAAAGCGCAACTCCACCAAAAAGGGGAAATTCCGCTTTAAAGTGACATCAACCACTTGCCTACCGGGCACTTTTACCCCCTTCCTGCCCAGGCCAGATGTCACGCTTTGAATAACAATCGCACGGTCATGCAACATTGCATCCAAACTAAATTTATAGCTTTTTTTTTTACAAATAGAGCTTTTTTTTGCTATTTAATCATCACTGGGGGGGGGGGGGGGGGGGAAGGGGGGTTATTTTGTGCTAAAGAAAAGAAAGACCAAACATTATGAAAAAAATATATATTTTCTCTAAAGTTTTGTAAATAGGTGATGTTTCTCCTTCAATGATGTGTGCAGATGAGGCTGCACTGATTGGCACTGAGAGCCAGCACTGATGAGCATTGATTGGTGGGACTGATGGGCACTGACAGCCAGCACTGAGAAGGCACTGATAGTCAGCACTGATGGGTATTGATCAGGAGGCACTGTTGAGGCTGCACCAATATGCAGAACTGATAGACGGCACTGCTGGGCACTGATAGGTAGCACTGATGGGCACAGACAAGCGGCCCTGATGGGCATTTATTGGAGGGACTGATGGGTACTGACATCCAGCACTGAGGAGACACTGATAGTCAGCACTGATGGGTATTGATGAGGAGGCCGTGTTGAGGCTACACCAATATGATGCACTGATGGGACCTTAAATTCAACACTTATAAGCACTGATAGCGTGCACTGATGGCACCGATACAAAGCACTGATGGGGCTACACTGATAAGTGCCCTGATGATCAGTGTATTTGTCCCCTCTGAGAAATGCCACTTCCCAGCTCTCCTCTCCTCATGTGCTGTGAGCGGGAGGAGAGGACTGCCGATATCCAGCATTTCTGATTTACACTGATCGGCTGTGATTGGGCACAGCTGACCACATGGTAAAAGGCTGCTCTGATTGGCCCTTTTCTTGGACATATGATCAGCTGTGGCTGAAGGAGACAGGGATCAAAGAATTCTATGTTTTATTGTATTTGCTTCTCACCTACAAATAAAAAAAAATATTTTTTCCATTTCTAATCCTATTATTGCCATTATTATTCGGATAATTATCATTATAAATATTTTTTCTATTATTAATATTATCACGTCAATACTAAGGAGGCGAAGCAGCCATCTTGGATATTGCGTTGGCTGGGAATCGAACCCAGGTCAGCTGCTTGGAAAGCGGCTATGCTAACCACTACACCACCAACACGAGGTTGCATGTTTTTAGAATGTGGGAGAAAACCGGAGTACCCGGAGGAAACCCACGCAGGCACAGGGAGAACATGCAAACTCCATGCAGATAGGGTCCTGGTCAGGATTTCAACCAAGGACCCCAGTGCTGCAAGGCTAACCAATAAGCCTCTGTGCTGCCCATATTTTGGCCTCTGATGTATAAGGCCCGCCCCCGCTGAGCGGGGTAAATCAGTGATGTCCAGTAGAGATTAGAGATGATGTCTTCAGCTGTACATTATTGGCTGGACGGGTTCGGGGATGTCGTCCATCTTATTTCCCACATGAGTGTCCTGTCTGTGAACATGAGGAGAACTCTTTGTGTGAGATGTTGGTCTGTGGAGCGGCGATGTGAAGAACGCTTCGGTCTCCTCTGTGCCCCCAACCTGACCCTTAGACAACCTCATATAGGACGTCGCTGGTAGTCAGAGTTCTCATTGGCCCCAGCAGAAAAGGCCTCAAGCTGGGATGACGACTCCTCCCACTTCTGAAGCCAAGAAGCGTTCCTGACATTTCTCTGAGACTTTAACCTCCAAGGCCAGACTTAAGCCAGGGGCCCAGTTCAGGTACAATCCTGGGGCCCCTAATCCCCAAACCTACAGACAAGTTCTAATAAACATCCTAAGGGGAAGCCACCATTTCCCAATGTGGGGGGACGTCTGTTGGCCTTTGGGGTCACCTGTTCAGGGTCAGCAGACATCTCAGATGCTCCGGTAAGAGACGTGGTGCCCAGAGGCTACAGGCTGGAGTTCCAGTCTGCCTTTGTCCCCGCATAGACTACTGGTCCTCCATGCTGCTCCTGCAGATCTTTTTGTTCTTCTTTGGGGGATGGGGGAGGGGTGACACCCCAATATAGAGAGAACATTGTATATACAGATATGATGGGGGAGGGATGACACCCCAATATAGAGAGAACATTGTATATACAGATATGATGGGGGAGGGGTGACACCCCAATATAGAGAGAACATTGTATATACAGATATGATGGGGGAGGGGGGACACCCCAATATAGAGAGAACATTGTATATACAGATATGATGGGGGAGGAATGACACCCCAATATAGAGAGAACATTGTATATACAGATATGATGGGGGAGGGGTGACACCCCAATATAGAGAGAACATTGTATATATGTCTTCTGATGGTGGACATCTCTTTGGTGCCTTCAGCCAGGTGCGATGTAACACACGTCATCCCGCAATTCTCATGCGTCTTGCCATGCGACAATTGCAGCAACATCACACTGCATTCGGGGCGCCATGTTGATGGTGAACGTCTCTTTGGTGCCTCTTCAGACATCTCCATAAAAGACGTCACTGGCAGGAAGGGTTCTCATTGGTCCCAGCAGAAAAGGCCTCAAGCTGGAAAGACTCCTCCTACTTCTGAAGCCAATCAGAGTTTCTTTCTTTTCTCCCAAGCTTCATCCTCCATGACCAGACCTAAGCCAGGGGCCCAGTTCAGTCACAATCCTGGGGCCCCTAATCCCTAAACCTTCAGACAAGCCCTATAAAACCTCCTGAAGGGAAGCCCCCATTTCCTAAAGTGGGGGGACGTCTGTTGGCCTTTGGGGTCACCTGGTCAGCAGACATCTCAGAAGCTCAGGTAAGAGACGTGGTGTCCAGAGGCTACAGGCTAGAGGTCATCTCCCTGCCCCCACCCCGCTTCGTGTTGTCCAACCTGCCGGTGTCCCCGCAGGGACTAGCGGTCCTCCATGCTGCTCCTGCAGATCTGCTGACCCAAGGAGATCTCCCCATTTGACCAACAGCAGAATAGTTCCCGGTTTTTAGGCTGTGTGGTGCGGGGGTCTGTGTGGTGCCGGGGTCTGTGTGGTGCCGGGGTGTGTGTGGTGCCGGGGTCTGTGTGGTGCCGGGATCTGTGTGGTGCCGGGGTGTGTGTGGTGCCGGGGTGTGTGTGGTGCCGGGGTGTGTGTGGTGCCGGGGTCTGTGTGGTGCCGGGGTGTGTGTGGTGCCGGGGTGTGTGTGGTGCCGGGGTGTGTGTGGTGCGGGGGTCTGTGTGGTGCCGGGATCTGTGTGGTGCCGGGGTCTGTGTGGTGCCGGGGTGTGTTTGGTGCCGGGGTGTGTGTGGTGCCGGGGTGTGTGTGGTGCCGGGGTGTGTGTGGTGCCGGGGTGTGTGTGTGTGGTGCCGGGGTGTGTGTGGTGCCGGGGTGTGTGTGGTGCCGGGGTGTGTGTGGTGCGGGGGTCTGTGTGGTGCGGGGGTCTGTGTGGTGCCGGGGTGTGTGTGGTGCCGGGGTCTGTGTGGTGCCGGGATCTGTGTGGTGCCGGGGTGTGTGTGGTGCCGGGATCTGTGTGGTGCCGGGGCGTGTGCGGTGCCGGGGCGTGTGCGGTGCCGGGGCGTGTGCGGTGCGGGGGTCTGTGCGGTGCGGGGGTCTGTCCGGTGCCGGGGTCTGTGCGGTGCCGGGGTCTGTGCGGTGTCGGGGTGTGTGCGGTGCGGGGGTCTGTGCGGTGCGGGGGTCTGTGTGGTGCCGGGTTCTGTGCGGTGCCGGGCTCTGTGCGGTGCCGGGCTCTGTGCGGTGCCGGGCTCTGTGCGGTGCCGGGGTCTGTGCGGTGCCGGGGTGTGTGCGGTGCCGGGCTCTCTGCGGTGCCGGGCTCTGTGCGGTGCCGGGGTGTGTGCGGTGCCGGGCTCTCTGCGGTGCCGGGCTCTGTGCGGTGCCGGGGTCTGTATGGTGGTGTGTACCTTCAAGGATATGTTACATGTTACACCCATACTCAGGGTGTAACATATCACAAAATGATCGAAAGAACTGAAATCAAACGGATGAAGGGGGCGGGGCCAGGGACAGGATGGGGAGGAAAGGGTGAGATGACACCGAGCCCCCAGGATTGAAAGAACTGAAATCCAGTTAATGAAAGGGGCGGGGCTAGGGACGTTCAGGATGGGGAAAAAAGGGTGAGATGATGCTGGGCCTCCACGATCGAAAGAACTGAAATCAAATGGATGAAGGGGGCGGGGCAAGGGACAGAATGTTTATTAAACACATTTTTTTTTTTAAATATTCAGGCGTTGCATGGACACCTGAAGAAGGACCCCAAGAAATAAACAGAAGACAGGACGGTCATGTGACTGCAGCTCCAGGTAAGTGCAATGGGCATTTGAGGGGGTGATGGGGGTGTGAAGAGGGGGTGCTAATACCCTGGAGTTGGGTGTTGTGTACTGACCCAATCATCAGTGAAGTCACATGTAGCGCCGTCCACTGGGATCTCATGCCAGCCAATAGCTCCGGGCTCAGCTGCACCGCGGAGACGGTCAGCAGTCCGCACCTCACTTCTGAAAGAACGAATGCCGCCTCACCCGCTCCTGGCACCAGGGGTGAAGGCCTTCCTCACTGACCGTGTTTGGGGGGGTTACAAAGTCCTGTTGGCGTGTGCCAGAGAGGCTGGAAATACCACCGCAGGCTGGCGTACACTCCACGCCCATGAGCCTAAAGGGGTGTGCCCCGTGACCTCAGCGCGTTTCGTCCCTGTGATGCGGGACTTCCTCAGGAGACCCGGAGGCGGTATATTTTATTTGCTGAATTGGTTTTATCTTTAGCAGTGGATTTTTAATACATATATATATAAATGTATATTATCTGCTTCCCCGCCGCCCTATAGTAGAAGTACTGCTACAGGGTGGCAGGGCTGCACAAAATCACATATACATACGTGACTTTTATTTCCGGGTAGGGGGCGCTCTTGTGCTGCCCTACCTGCATCACTATTGGCTGCTACAAATGTCAATCACCGGATCCCGGCTGGCGATTCCCATCTGGCACTAGGTGATTGTTGGGGAAAGCTGAAAGGAGAAAGGTCTGTATGCAAACAACACAGGTCTCTCCCCTGTCAGCAAGGACATGCTGCTTTGTATCTCTCTGCACAGCATGTCTAACTGGTTACCCAGCACACAGTTAACCCTTTGATCACTCCTCATGTTAACCCCTTCCTGCCCAGTGCCATTAGTACAGTGTCAGTGTTTTTTATTAGCACTGATCACTGTATTGGTGTCACTGGGGATGTCAGTGACACCAAGTTAGTTCCCCCCCCCCCCCCTCGTTTCAGAATGCCAACTGCAGTCCCGCTATAAGTCGCTGATCGCCGCCATTACTAGTATACAAAAAAAAACAATTTCCAGTATCTATCCCGCCATTTGTAGACGCTATAACTTTACGTAAACCAATTAATTTACACGTATCGGGATTTTTTTCCAGCGAAGACACGGAGCGGAATACATTTTGGCCGAAATCTATGACTAAATTTTTTAACCCCTTGACGCCGAGTGGCCGCATATCTGCGTTCAATTAGAAAATACATATGTGCTGAGAGCGCGCGCCCTGCACACTCCCAACACATGTCCACGACTCACGGAAAGGTCCCGATTTCCCCTTTCGATCGGGACCTTTTCCGAACATGTGACCGCCATGACGGCGAATCACGGCGGTCACATGACCCTAAAACGCCTCCCGGCTTCTGAAACTCATAACCACCTCCCCTCCGGATGTTGTATATTAACGGCCAGAGGGTGGCAGTGCAGGGGCGGGTGGACGTTTATAATCGACCTCCCCGCCCCCTGCTTGTGCGTGCTCCCTGGGACACAGGACACAGTGGAACACCGATCGTCGGACGGGACCTCTGTGCGAGGTCCCGATCATGTGATCACTGATTGGCCAATCAGTGATCACATGAACAGTAGTAATCAAGATGTCACTTCTGACAACATTGCTTGCTACGTGTGAAATCTGTGAATGATCACAGAGATCACATGGTACAGGGCTATTGACAACAGCCTTGTACCATGTGACAAGCTGTGACCAATCACAGCTCACACAGTAGTTCTCAATGGCTGCAGGAATGCAGCCAGAGAGAAGGAGAAATGATTCCTCTTACAGCCTTTATGGGTGTAAAAGCAATCCGTGTAAAAAAAAAAAAAATCTTCCTCACCCCCGACAAGTAGGACAGTGTCACCATGGTAACACCGCACTCCTAGGGTGACAGTAGATAGAAAAAAAAAATAATAATAAAAAATAAAATAAAAATTTAAAAAAAATGTTTAAAAATTATAATTTTTGGTTATAAACTAATTTGGGTTTTTGGTTTTTTTTTTACTAAAAAGATAACTGAATACATTTTGGCCAAGATTTATGATGAAATATTATTTATTTGCAAAATTTTGTAAGAAAAACACTTTTTTTCAAAATTTTTGGACATTTTCATTTACATAGCAAAAAAAATAAAAATCCCAGCGGGGAATAAATACCACCAAAATAAAGCTTTATCTGTCTCAAAAAAATGCTAAAAAATTCATATGGGTGCAGTGTTGCATGACCGCGCAATTGTCATTCAAAGTGTGATAGCACTGAAAGCTGAAAATTGGCCTGGGGGGCAAGGAGGGGGGGGGGGGAAAGTGTCCGGACTGGAAGGGGGGAAAGTGTCCGGACTGGAAGGGGGGGAAAGTGTCCATACTGGAAGGGGGGGAAAGTGTCCGAACTGGAAGGGGGTGAAAGTGTCCGGACCGGAAGGGGGTGAAAGTGTCCGGACTGGAAGGGGGGGAAAGTGTCCGGACTGGAAGGGGGGGAAAGTGTCCGGACTGGAAGGGGGGAAAGTGTCCGGACTGGAAGGGGGGGAAAGTGTCTGGACTGGAAGGGGGGAAAGTGTCCGGACCGGAAGGGGGTGAAAGTGTCCGGACCGGAAGGGGGTGAAAGTGTCGGGACCGGAAGGGGGTGAAAGTGTCCGGACTGGAAGGGGGGGAAAGTGTCCGGACTGGAAGGGGGGAAAGTGTCCAGACTGGAAGGGGGGGGGTATCCGGACTAGAAGGGGGGAAAGTGTCCGGACTGGAATGGGGGGAAACTGTCCGGACTGGAAGGGGGGGAAGTGTCTGGACTGGAAGGGGGGGAAAGTGTCCGGACTAGAAGAGGGGAAAGTGTCCGGACTGGAAGGGGGGGAAGTGTCCGGACTGGAAGGGGGGGAAAGTGTCCGGACTGGAAGGGGAGGGGAGTGTCCGGACTGGAAGGGGGGGAAAGGTTCTGGACTGGAAGGGGAGGGGAGGGGAGTGTCCGGACTGGAAGGGGGGGAAAGTGTCCGGACTGGAAGGGGAGAGGAGTGTCCGGACTGGAAGGGGGGGAAGTGTCCGGACTGGAAGTGATTAAAGGGTCGGGAAGCGCCGGTACAAAGTGGTTACGTTTTTTCTGGACATGTTTTTTATAGCAAAAAATATTTTCTTTTTTTCAAAATTGCCGGTCTTTTTTTGTTTATAGCACAAAAAATAAAACACGCACAGTCATTCAGATACCACCGAAAGAAATTTCTATTTGTGGGAAAAAAAGGATGTAAATTTCATTTGGGTGCAGTATTGCATGACCGCGCAATTGTCAGTTAAATTAACGCAGCGCTGTAACGGGAAAAATTGCCTGGTCAGAAAGGGGGGGGGAGGGAATCCTCTGGAGGGCGAGGGGTTATATATTTATAACATCTAAATATATATATGTGTTTGTGTGTGTGTATATATATATATATATATATATATATACAGTGGGGATCGAAAGTTTGGGCACCCCAGCTAAAAATTTGTATTAATGTGCATAAAGAAGCCAAGGAAAGATGGAAAAATCTCCAAAAGGCATCAAATTACAGATTAGACAGTTAGATTTTATTTCCATCATTTACACTTTCAAAATAACAGAAAACAAAAAAATGGCGTCTGCAAAAGTTTGGGCACCCTGCAGAATTTAAAGGCATGCACTGCCCCCTTTGCCAAGCTGAGACCTGCCAGTGTCATGGATTGTTCTCAATCATCGTCTGGGAAGACCAGGTGATGTCAATCTCAAAGGTTTTAAATGCCCCGACTCATCTGACCTTGCCCCAACAATCAGCACCATGGGTTCTTCTAAGCAGTTGTCTAGAAAACTGAAACTGAAAATAGTTGACGCTCACAAAGCTAGAGAAGGCTATAAGAAGATAGCAAAGCGTTTTCAGATGTCAATATCCTCTGTTCGGAATGTAATTAAGAAATGGCAGTCATCAGGAACAGTGGGAGTTAAAGCAAGATCTGGAAGACCAAGAAAAATATCAGACAGAACAGCTCGCAGGATTGTAAGAAAAACAATTCAAAACCCACGTTTGACTGCACGATCCCTCCAGAAAGATCTGGCAGACACTGGAGTTGTGGTCACTATTCCACTATAAAGAGATACTTGTACAAATATGGTCTTCATGGAAGAGTCATCAGAAGAAAACCTCTTCTACGTCCTCACCACAAAAATTATCATTTGAACTTTGCAAATGAACATATAGACAAGCCTGATGCATTTTGGAAACAAGTTCTGTGGACCGATGAGGTTAAAATTGAACTTTTTAGCCGGAATGAGCAAAGGTACGTTTGGAGAAGAAGGGGCACAGAATTTAATGAAAAGACCCTCTGTCCAACTGTGAAGCATGGGGTTGGATCAATCATGCTTTGGGGTTGTGTTGCAGCCAGTGGCACAGGGAACATCTCACGAGTAGAAGGAAAAATGGATTCAATAAAATTTCAGCAAATTTTAGATGGTAACTTGATGCCATCTGTGAAAAAACTGAAGTTAAAGAGAGGATGGCTTCTACAAATGGATAATGATCCTAAACACAGCTCGAAATCCACGGGGGATTACATCAAGAGGCGTAAACTGAAGGTTTTGCCATGGCCTTCACAATCTCCTGACCTCAACATAATTGAAAATCTATGGATAGACCTTAAAAGAGCCGTGCGTGACAGACAGCTCAGAAATCTCAAAGAACTGGAAGACTTTTGTAAGGAAGAATGGGCAAAGATACCTCAAAGAAGAATTGAAAGACTCTTGGCTGGCTACAAAAAGCGTTTACAAGCTGTGATACTTGCCAAAGGGGGCAGTACAAGATATTAACTCTGCAGGGGGCCCAAACTTTTGCAGACGCCATTTTTTTGTTTTCTGTTATTTTGAAAGTGTAAATGATGGAAATAAAATCTAACTTTTGTTGACATATTATAAGAATGTCTAATCTGTAATTTGATGCCTTTTGGAGATTTTTCCATCTTTCCTTGGCTTCTTTATGCACATTAATACACATTTTTAGCTGGGGTGCCCAAACTTTCGATCCCCACTGTATATACAGTGGGGCAAAAAAGTATTTAGTCCCCACCAATTGTACAAGTTCTCCCACTTACAAAGATGAGAGAGGCCTGTAATTGGCATCATAGGGAGACCTCAACTATGAGAGACAAAATGAGAAAACAAATCCAGACAATCACATTGGCTGATATGGAAAGAATTTATTTGCAAATTATGGTGGAAAATAAGTATTTGGTGAATATGAAAAGTTCCTCTCAATCCTTTGTTATATATCCTTTGTTGGCAATGACAGAGGTCAGACGTTTCCTGTGTCTTCACAAGGTTGGCACACACTGTTGCTGGTATGTTGGCCCATCCTCCATGCAGATCTCCTCCTCCATGCAGGTCTCCTCTAGAGCAGTGATGTTTTGGGGCTGTCGCTGGGCAACACGGACTTTCAACTCCCTCCAAAGGTTTTCTATGGGGTTGAGATCTGGAGACTGGCTAGGCCACTCCAGGACCTTGAAATGCTTCTTACGAAGCCACTCCTTCGTTGCCCGGGCAGTATGTTTGGGATCATTGTCATGTTGGAAGACCCGGCCACGTTTCATCTTCAATGTCCTTGCTGATGGATGGAGGTTTGCACTCAAAATCTCACGATACATGGCCCCATTCATTCTGTCCTGTACATGGATCAGTCGTCCTGGTCCCTTTGCGGAGAAACAGCCCCAAAGCATGATGTTGCCACCCCCATGCTTCACAGTAGGTGTGGTGTTCTTTGGATGCAACTCAGCATTACATTACATTATTACATTACATTGAGTTTATATAGCGCCAAAGGGTTTGCTCAGCGCTGTACAATAGGGGGGGGGACAATACATGAAACATTACAGCAACTATAAACAGCACACGAGGGGTTAGAGGGCCCTACTCTTTCGAGCTTACAATCTAGGAGGGAGGGGGTAGTGGCACAGGAGGAAGTGGCTGTGGGGGATGGAGTGGTAGGAGGAATGAAGGAGAGCAGCAGTTAGGTGAGGGTGGGGTAGGCTTCCCTGAAGAGGTGGGTTTTCAGGGAGCGCCTGAAGGTGAGGAGGGAAGGTGACAGTCTGATGGATTGGGGTAGTGAGTTCCAGAGGATGGGGGAGGACCTGGAGAAGTCTTGCAGACGTGCGTGTGAGGAGGAGACCAGGGAGCAAGATAGAAGGAGGTCCTGTGAAGAGCGAAGGGTACGGGTAGGGTGGTACTTGGGAATCAGGTTGGTTATGTAGTTAGGGGCAGTGTTGTGAACGGCTTTGTAGGTCAGGGTGAGCAATTTGAATGTAATGCGTTGGGCAATGGGGAGCCAGTGGAGGGAGAGGCAGAGGGGGGTGGAGCCAGTGGAGGGATAGGCAGAGGGGGGTGGAGCCAGTGGAGGGATAGGCAGAGGGGGGTGGCAGAGGTGGAGCGGTTGGTGAGGTGGATGAGTCTGGCCGCTGAGTTCAGGATGGTCTGAAGCGGGGAGAGCCTGCACTGGGGTAGGTCGGTGAGGAGGGAGTTGCAGTAGTCAAGGCGTGAGATAATCAGGGAGTGTACAAGTAGTTTAGCGGTGTCTGGGGTAAGGAAGGAGCGTATTTTGGCGATGTTGCGGAGGCGGAGCCTGCATGTGTTTGTAAGTGATTTGACATGAGGGAGGAAGGAGAGGTTAGAGTCCAGAATGACTCCAAGGACTTTGGCTTGCGGGGCGGGATTGATGGTGGTGATGTTAGTAGTAGGATGCAACTCAGCATTCTCTCTCCTCCAAACACGACGAGTTGTGTTTCTACCAAACAGTTCTATTTTGGTTTCATCTGACCATATGACATTCTCCCAGTCCTCTTCTGGATCATCCAAATGCTCTCTAGCAAACTTCAGACGGGCCCCGGACATGTACTGGCTTAAGCAGGGGGACACGTCTGGCACTGCAGGATCTGAGTCCCTGGCGGCGTAGTGTGTTACTGATGGTAGCCTTTGTTACGTTGGTCCCAGCTCTCTGCAGGTCATTCACTAGGTCCCCCCCGTGTGGTCCTGGGATTTTTGCTCACCGTTCTTGTGATCATTTTGACCCCACGGGGTGAGATCTTGTGTGGAGCCCCAGATGGAGGGAGATTATCAGTGGTCTTGTATGTCTTCCATTTTCTAATTATCGCTCCCACAGTTGATTTGTTCACACCAAGCTGCTTGCCTATTGCAGATTCAGTCTTCCCAGCCTGGTGCAGGTCTACAATTTTGTTTCTGGTGTCCTTCGACAGCTCTTTGGTCTTCACCATAGTGGAGTTTGGAGTGTGACTGTTTGAGGTTGTGGACAGGTGTCTTTTATACTGATAACATACAATCTCCAGTCACCGAGCCGCCAGCATCACCAGACGCCGTGCCTACCAACACCCCCAGACATCGCACCCTACGACCCCTCCACTCGCCGATCCACCGGACCCACTGAAGACCCCTTGGACGCCAGCATACTGCACCCACAGATTGCAGCTACAGAAGGACTCTAGTGGACTCCTCCACGGTGATACAGACTCTCCACATCACCTCGCCCTGACCCGTATCCCTTCACCTCCCCTGACCCGAACGGCACTGCACTCACCCCAGCATGCCACCTGCACTTCTCCTCCTCGTTTTCCTCTCCTCCATCCCAAAAATCGCCTCCCTCTACCCGCCCCCCCCCCCAAAACAGCTCTACATTGCCCCTTCACTTCTGCCCTCTCCCCACTACGGCACTCACCACCTCCTCCTGGTACTCCACTCCCCGGTCGACCCACGTGCCACCACTACCAGACCCACACGCTCCTAAACCTCCCATTCCCATGCCACCCTCCTCACCCTTCTCCTTCTATCCGCTGGGGACATCTCCCCGAACCCTGGCCCCTCACCACCTCTCCCCCCCTCCAGGAACCCCCCCTCCAGGGACCCCCCTGCTCCCGCCAGCCGCCGCGACCCCCTCAACCTCATACCTGTGCACCTCCTCCCCGCATCCATCCCCCCTCTCTCGGTTGCACTTCTGAACGCCCGTTCGGTTTGCAACAAACTAACTGCCATCCATGACCTCTTCATCTCCCGCTCCCTCAACCTCCTAGCCATCACCGAAACCTGGGTACAGGCCACTGACACTACCTCCCCTGCGGCACTCTCCCATGGAGGTCTCGTCTGGTCCCATTCACCAAGACTGAGCGGTCACAAATGTGGTGGGGTCGGCCTGCTCCTATCACCGCTGAGCACCTTCCAGGTCCTCCCTAACCCCCCCTCCCTAACCTTCTCCTCCTTCGAGGCTCACTGCATCCGGCTCTTCACCCCCACCCCCCTAAGGATCGCAGTGATCTACAGGCCCCCCGGATCCATAGCCCGCTTCCTGGATGACTTCGCCGCCTGGCTTCCCTTCTTCCTCTCCTCTGAGCTACCGACCATCATCCTCGGGGACTTCAATATCCCCATCAACGACAACACCCCAGCTACCTCCCAACTCCTCCACCTAACCTCCTCCTTCGCGCTCACACAGCACACTCAATCCTCCACCCACATCAATGGGAACACCCTGGACCTCGTCTTCTCCCACCTCTGTACCCTCAACCACTTCACTAACACCCCCTTCCCTCTCTCCGACCACCACCTCCTCACGTTCTCCACCTCCCCTTCCCCTAACTCCCCCCCCCCAGTGCGCCAAACCATCACCAGCCGCAACCTGCACCCGGCCCCCCTCCACTCGGCTGCCGACCGCTTACACGACAGCATCCTTCCACTGTCATGTCCTGACCTAGCCACTAACACGTACAATGACTCACTATCAGCTACCCTAGACTCTCTGGCACCCCTAACCACACGCAACATCCAACCCAGACCGCTCCAACCATGGCAGAACGACCATACTAAATGCCTCAAACGTCGCAGTCGTGCGCTGGAGAGACTATGGCGCAAAACCAGGTCCCCTCATGCATTCTCCCTCTACAAATCTGCCTTCCTCACCTACACCTCCTCCCTCCTCGCCGCCAAGCAGGCTTACTTCGTTAACCTGATCAACACCCTCTCCACCTGCCCTCGCCGACTCTTCTCCACCTTCAACTCCCTGCTCTCTCCCCCCCTCCTCCACTCAGTACCTCACTTACCGCCCACGAGATTGCCACTCATCTCCACAACAAGATTGACGCAATTCGCAAGGACGTAGTCAACTTGCAATCTACCTCCCCACCTAGCCTCCCCCCCCCCCCATCACCCCCTCATCTCTCCCCTCCTCTGACCTCGCAACGGCACTGACCCCCACCACACCCAAGGCCCTGCCTACCGTAACCCCCCCATCACTGCACTCCTTCAGCCCTACTACCACTGAGGAAGTCACCAGAGTCTTCTCAGAAGCCCGCCTCACTACCTGCCCCCTGGACCCTATCCCCTCTCAACTCCTCCGGTCACCCCCCTCTTCCCTCATCCGCTCCCTTACCCACATCTTCAATCTCTCCCTCTCTACTGGCGTCTTTCCCTCCCCCCTAAAACATGCGCACATCACCCCCATACTCAAAAAGCCCTCCCTGGACCCCACTGACCTCAACAACCTCAGACCAATTTCCCTGCTGCCACTCACTTCCAAGCTCCTTGAGCGCTTGGTCTTTGATCGCCTAAGCGCCCACCTAACTGACAGCAACCTCCTTGACCCACTACAGTCCAGCTTCCGTCCCCTACACTCCACCGAAACTGCCCTCCTCAAAATCACCAACGATCTACTAACCGCAAAGCCAAAGGCGACTACTCTGTCCTCCTCCTCCTAGACCTCTCCGCGGCCTTTGACACAGTCGACCACCCCCTCCTCCTTCATAAACTACTCTCCCTTGGCATCAGAGACACCGCTCTCTCTTGGTTCTCGTCCTATCTATCCCGACGCTCCTTCAGCGTTTCCTACAACGATGCCACCTCCCCTTCCCTCCCCCTCTCTGTTGGGGTCCCCCAGGGCTCTGTCCTTGGACCCCTTCTCTTCTCCATCTACACCTCCTCCCTTGGCCAACTCATACACTCCCACGGCTTCAACTACCACCACTACACTGATGATACTCAAATCTACCTATCCACCCCTCACCTCACCCCCACATTCTCCGCCCGCATCACTCACCTCCTAAACGACATCTCTGAATGGATGTCGCTCCATTTCCTCCTACTCAACCTCTCCAAAACCGAGCTTCTCGTCTTCCCCCCAGCCCGCGCCCCCCCCCCCATCCTTTCCATCACTACCAACACCACCACCATCAATCCCGCCCAGCAAGCCAAAGTCCTTGGCGTCATTCTGGACTCAAACCTTTCCTTTCAACCTCATATCAAATCATTTACAAACACATGCAGGCTCCACCTCCGGAACATCGCCAAGATACGTACGTTCCTTACCCCAGACACCACTAAACTACTCGTACACTCCCTGATTATCTCACGCCTGGACTACTGCAACTCCCTCCTCACCGGCCTACCCCAGTGCAAACTCTCCCCGCTTCAGACCATCCTGAACTCAGCTGCCAGACTCATCCACCTCACCAGCCGCTCCACCTCTGCCACCCCCCTCTGCCTCTCCCTCCACTGGCTCCCCATTGCCCAACGCATTAAATTCAAATTGCTCACCCTGACCTATAAGGCCATTCACAAGACTGCCCCTAACTATCTCACCGACCTGATTCCCAGGTACCACCCTACCCGTACCCTTCGCTCTTCACAGGACCTCCTATCTTGCTCCCTGGTCTCCTCCTCCCACGTACGACTGCAAGACTTCTCCAGGTCCTCCCCCATCCTCTGGAACTCACTACCCCAATCCATCAGACTGTCACCTTCCCTCCTCACCTTCAGGCGCTCCCTGAAAACCCACCTCTTCAGGGAAGCCTGCCCCACCCTCACCTAACAGCCGCTGCCCTTCCCTCCTCCTACCACTCCATCCCCCACAGCTGTTTCCTCCTGTGCCTCTACCCCCTCCCTCCTAGATTGTAAGCTCGAAAGAGTAGGGCCCTCTAACCCCTTGTGTGCTGTTTGATGTTACTGTACTGTTTCATGTATTGTCCCCCCCTCTATTGTACAGCGCTGAGCAAACCCTTTGGCGCTATATAAACTCGATAAATAAATAAATAAATAACAAGTTCAAACAGGTGCCATTGATACAGGTAATGAGTGCAGGACAGAGGAGCCTCTTAAAGAAGAAGGTACAGGTCTGTGAGAGCCAGAAATCTTGCTTGTTTGTAGGCGACCAAATACTTATTTTCCACCATAATTTGCAAATAAATTCTTTCCAGATCAGCCAATGTGATTGTCTGGATTTGTTTTCTCATTTTGTCTCTCATAGTTGAGGTCTCCCTATGATGCCAATTACAGGCCTCTCTCATCTTTGTAAGTGGGAGAACTTGTACCATTGGTGGGGACTAAATACTTTTTGCCCCACTGTATATATATATATGTATGTATGAGTGTATGTGTGTGTGTGTGTATATATTGTGACAGTGTGACGATCTGTCACCCAGGATTCTCAACAAGGCAGGTTGAGGGGCTCCAGGGTAAGTTTTTGATACGGAGGAAAGTGGCTTTTCACTTTCCTCCTTTTGTAATGTCTGTTCTGGGATCTGGAGCCTGGAGATTTCAAAGAGATCTGGGAGGGATGAAATCTCCAATCTTGGGACCAGGTTTTGGGAATGGCCAGGAGACTGATTGCACAGGTGTGTGCAGGTCTTTTCAGAGAGTCAGGATCAGGGTTCTGGGCTCCACCCCGGCAGACGGGAGTCAGGAGGGCTCCACCTGGAAGACAGGAGTCAGGTGGGCTTCACCTGGAAGACAGGAGTCAGGAGGGCTTCACCTGGAAGACAGGAGTCAGGAGGGCTTCACCTGGAAGACAGGAGTCAGGTGGGCTCCACCTGGAAGACAGGAGTCAGGAGGGCTCCACCTGGAAGACAGGAGTCAGGTGGGCTTCACCTGGAAGACAGGAGTCAGGAGGGCTCCACCTGGAAGACAGGAGTCAGGAGGGCTCCACCTGGAAGACAGGAGTCAGGAGGGCTCCACCCCGGCAGATAGGAGTCAGGAGGGCTCCACCTGGAAGACAGGAGTCAGGAGGGCTCCACCTGGAAGACAGGAGTCAGGAGGGCTCCACCTGGAAGACAGGAGTCAGGAGGGCTCCACCCCGGCAGATAGGAGTCAGGAGGGCTCCACCCCGGCAGATAGGAGTCAGGAGGGCTTCACCTGGAAGACAGGAGTCAGGAGGGCTCCACCCCGGCAGACAGGAGTCAGGAGGGCTCCACCCCGGCAGACAGGAGTCAGGAGGGCTTCACCTGGAAGTCAGGAGGGCTTCACCCCGGCAGACAGGAGTCAGGAGTGCTCCACCTGGAAGACAGGAGTCAGGAGGGCTCCACCCCGGCAGACAGGAGTCAGGAGCGCTCCACCCCGGCAGACAGGAGTCAGGAGGGCTTCACCTGGAAGACAGGAGTCAGGTGGGCTTCACCTAGGAGAGGTGGAAGCCAAAAGCAGCAAGGAGCTGCTAGAGACTAGCTGTGTGCAAGAGCCATAATTCCTGAAGAAGTCTGCAGGAGACAGACATCAAGCTGAGTGTAAGCCAAGAGCCTGAATCGTTGTTTTGTTTGATGGTGGATACCCCTGCGTGGGAAGCTTTGTTATGGGACATTTGTTTAAATAAAATTGGGCAAAAAGGCCCTTAAAGAAGCGAGTCGCTGTGTGCTTTAAATGAAAAGCTCTACCACTTTGAAGCGAGTTCCCACAATATATATATGTGTGTGTGTGTGTGTGTATATATATGTGTGTGTGTGTGTATATATATATATGTGTGTGTGTGTGTATATATATATATATATATATGTGTGTGTGTGTGTATATATATATATATATATATATATATGTGTGTGTGTATATATATATATGTGTGTATATATATATATATATGAGAAGTTTTATGGTCCTGCACCACTGCGGCGTTTATTTCTTCTCTATTAATGGCTGAGTGTGTTTTGCACAGAACAGTCCCGATCTTCGTCTTTGGGGTTCCCGACCAGTTGTTCTGGCCCCCCCCCCACTGTCAAGTGCCCCCACAGCGAGCCCACAGCCATGTCCATTCGCACACAAAGCCGCGGCTCAGCCCCACCCTTTTCCTCTGCTCATTGGCTCACTGGCTATGATTGACGGCCAATGGGTCCCTCTGCTGCCTCTACCAATGAAGAGAGAGAGTCCTTGACAAGCTGAGACTCTCTTGCACATTGCTGGATCTGGGGGTCTAGGGGGTGGGCTCAGGTGGTATTGGGGGGCTGGGGGGTGGGCTCAGGTGGTTTTGGGGGGCTGGGGGGCAGCGGAATGCAGAAGGTTTTTCATCTTCATTTATAGAATGCACCTTTAGCCTTACAGTTGAAATGTTCCTGCAATTGATGTCTTCCTGTCGCAGCGCTACATTGGAATGTCCTGTGTATGTGAAGTCACTCGACGAACGCCCAATGCGATATTATTGCCGCCATGCAGATTATTTATTGCATCACATTAACAATTACCCTTTCACATTTGTTCTACATTCATCACGTGAAGGGACTGTATTTGTATTTGTATTTATATCAGCCCTTGCCCGCCCGCCCTGGTGTTCCTTTTCAGGGCCAGTTCACACTACATGCATTTCAGTGCGTTTTTTTTCTGCATCCAAAATGCACAGAAAGTAGATGATATGGTTGTCAAGTGTCATAGTTCACGTTAGCACTTGCAGTTCCAGTGCGTTCCGGATGCAGAAGAAAAAAGTAGAACATGCTGCATTTTTTCTGCTGTGATCAGGACGATGATATGGGGTATGGCGGTGATCAGGACGCTGGTATGGGGTATGGCGGTGATCAGGATGCTGGTATGGGGTATGGAGGTGATCAGGACGCTGGTATGGGGTACGGAGGTGATCAGGACGCTGGTATGGGGTATGGGGGTGATCAGGACGCTGGTATGGGGTATGGGGGTGATCAGGATGCTGGTATGGGGTATGGGGGTGATCAGGACGCTGGTATGGGGTATGGTGGTGATCAGGGTGATGGTATGGGGTATGGAGGTGATCAGGATGCTGGTATGGGGTATGGCGGTGATCAGGATGCTGGTATGGGGTATGGCGGTGATCAGGATGCTGGTATGGGGTACGGCGGTGATCAGGATGCTGGTATGGGGTATGGCGGTGATCAGGATGCTGGTATGGGGTATGGCGGTGATCAGGACGCTGGTATGGGGTATGGTGGTGATCAGGACGCTGGTATGCTGTATTGCGGTGTTCAGGATGCTGGTATGGGGTATGGTGGTGATCAGGACGCTGGTATGGGGTATGTCGGTGATCAGCATGCTGGTATGGGGTATGGGGGTGATCAGAATGCTGGTATGGGGTATGTGGGTGATCAGGACGGTGGTATGGGGTATGGTGGTGATCAGGATGCTGGTATGGGGTATGGTGGTGATCAGGATGCTGGTATGGGGTATGGAGGTGATCAGCATGCTGGTATGGGGTATGGTGGTGATCAGGATGCTGGTATGGGGTATGGGGGTGATCAGAATGCTCGTATGGGGTATGGTGGTGATCAGGATGCTGGTATGGGGTATGGTGGTGATCAGGATGCTGGTATGGGGTATGGGGGTGATCAGGGTGATGGTATGGGGTATGGGGGTGATCAGGACGCTGGTATGGGGTATGGAGGTGATCAGGACGCTGGTATGGGGGTGATCAGAATGCTGGTATGTTGTATGGTGGTGATCAGGGTGATGGTATGGGGTATGGGGGTGATCAGGACGCTGGTATGGGGGTGATCAGAATGCTGGTATGGGGGTGATCAGAATGCTGGTATGGGGGTGATCAGAATGCTGGTATGTTGTATGGTGGTGATCAGGGTGATGGTATGGGGTATGGTGGTGATCAGGACGCTGGTATGGGGTATGGCGGTGATCAGGATGCTGGTATGGGGTATGGGGGTGATCAGGACGCTGGTATGGGGGTGATCAGAATGCTGGTATGGGGTATGGTGGTGATCAGGACGCTGGTATGGGGTATGGAGGTGATCAGGATGCTGGTATGGGGGTGATCAGGATGCTGGTATGGGGGTGATCAGGATGCTGGTATGGGGTATGGAGGTGATCAGGATGCTGGTATGGGGGTGATCAGGATGCTGGTATGGGGTATGGAGGTGATCAGGACGCTGGTATGGGGTATGGCGGTGATCAGGACGCTGGTATGGGGTATGGCGGTGATCAGGACGCTGGTATGGGGTATGGGGGTGATCAGGACGCTGGTATGGGGTAGTATAGGAGGAATAGTGCCCCATCATTGGTGTCAGAGGGAGGAATAGTGCCCCATCATTGGTGTCAGAGGGAGGAATAGTGCCCCATCATTGGTGTCAGTGGGAGGAATAGTGCCCCATCATTGGTGTCAGTGGGGGGAATAGTGCCCCATCATTGGTATCAGTGGGAGGAATAGTGCCCCATCATTGGTGTCAGTGGGAGGAATAGTGCCCCAACATTGGTGTCAGTGGAAGGAATAGTGCCCCATCATTGGTGTCAGTGGGAGGAATAGTGCCCCATCATTGGTGTCAGTGAGAGGAATAGTGCCCCATCATTGGTGTCAGTGGGAGGAGTAGTGTCCCATCATTGGTGTCAGTGGGAGGAGTAGTGCCCCATCATTGGTGTCAGTGGGAGGAGTAGTGCCCCATCATTGGTGTCAGTGGGAGGAATAGTGCCCCATCATTGGTGTCAGTGGGAGGAATAGTGCCCCATCCTTGGTGTCAGTGGGAGGAGTAGTGCCCCATCATTGGTGTCAGTGGGAGGAGTAGTGCACCATGATTGGTGTCAGTGGGAGGAGTAGTGCCCCATCATTGGTGGCAGTGGGAGGAGTAGTGCCCCATCATTGGTGTCAGTGGGAGTAGTGCCCCATCATTGGTGTCAGTAGGAGGAGTAGTGCCCCATCATTGGTGTCACTGGGAGGAGTTGTGCTCCATGATTGGTGTCAGTGGGAGGAGTAGTGCCCCATCATTGGTGTCAGTGGGAGGAGTAGTGTCCCATGATTGGTGTCAGTGGGAGGAGTAGTGTCCCATGATTGGTGTCAGTGGGAGGAGTAGTGTCCCATGATTGGTGTCAGTGGGAGGAGTAGTGTCCCATGATTGGTGTCAGTGGGAGGAGTAGTGTCCCATGATTGGTGTCAGTGGGAGGAGTAGTGTCCCATGATTGGTGTCAGTGGGAGGAGTAGTGTCCCATGATTGGTGTCAGTGGGAGGAGTAGTGCCCCATCAGTGTTTTCGGTTTGATTATATTATTGAATTACATTTATTATTATATTATTATTTTTTATGATTTCGTGTTTCAAGTTTTCTCCTCCCCGGGATGGTTACTAGACTCTTGTCCGGACAGATTTCAGGGAGTTATTCCTAAAAATTACAGGCCGGCAATAAAAAAACACCATATTTCCGTGCCAAAAAATGTACCGCTTTGAGCACAGAAATCCTGACATCATCAGACCGCTAGGGAGGCTACGACCACCCCCTCCCCCTCTCCCCCTCCCCCCACAAGCCGCCTGAAACTTTGTAAAAGATAAAAAGGTTAATGGTGAAATTACAGCGTTATTATATAATCGTGTTTTCTTTCAGTTGGTTTCCCGCGAGGAGCGCGGCGGCTCTTCCGTAGGAATGACCCGCCAATTAGTGAGGATGTTATTAGGATTCGGCGGCGGCGGTGACATTAAATATGCGCTGACAGGTAATAGGTCCATTAAATCCCAGAGGAATTCACTTAGAATTTCTTCCACAAGGCGATTTAAAGTCAGGACGGGATGGGGGAGCGGGGGAGGGGATGGGGGGCTCATTATGCGCGGAACGCACTAATACAATATTGAACAATGAAGCGTTTAACTACAGATTTCACAGGAAAATGCTGCCAATTAGGGGGGGGGGGGGGGTTTGGGGGTGGGAGGGGGTGAGGAGAATGGACGCCCAGATTGTGGAGCTCAGAGTCGGGACTTTTTTTAAAAATTTTTTTTAATAACGACTCACAATGTATTCTGATTAATTAGGGGGCGGAGCACTGAGCACCATACCGCCATTCACCTGTGGGGGCGCTCCGCAGAAGCAGCTTCTAATACTCAGCATAATCCCTCAAATGTTTTTGTGTAACCGGAAGCATGAATGCCTCAGCCTGGGGTGCGTTCTTCTCCTGCATGTGGGTGGGCAGGCAGCCGTCACACAGCAGAAGAAGCACACTATTGATGATCTCCATCTCTCGTATCCTTGTGATTTGAACCCAGGGGCGGACTAATGACTCATGGGGCCCCTGGCCAATAGGAGATCATGGGCCCCTGTGTCCTTGCCCAAACTCAAAAAAGCCTATGAAAAAGGTACCAGGGGCATCTCATGGGGCCCCCTCCTTCCCCCGGGTCCTCGAGCAGTGCCCGAGTTTCCAAATGGTCAGTCCGCCCCTGTTTGAACCCCTTCCCGCCCCCGCCATCCCTTTAAACAGTTCAGAACACCCGGGGCTGGGTAGGATCAGTGGTCATGTGACCAGAGATTTTTTTTTCCCTGTTCAAAATGTATGTAATGGCAAGTGGTGCTGAAGGGTCCAATGATCCCGACTGCTGGGGGATCTATCGTTGCTGATGGGGATTTAATCTTGAGGAAGGGGTCTATTGTTGAGGGAGGGGTCTATTGTTGCATGGTGTGGGAAGTCTTATGTTGCTCAGGGGGTCGGTTATTGCTGGGGGGATCTATGGTTGTGGGAGGAGCCTATTATTGCATGGTATGGGAAGTCTTATGTGTCTCAGGGGGTCGGTTATTACTGGGGGGATCTATGGTTGTGGGAGGGGTCTATTGGTACTGGTGTGGGAAGTCTTATGTTGCTCAGGGGGTCGGTTATTGCTGGGGGGATCTATGGTTGTGGGAGGGGTCTATTGTTGCATGGTGTGGGAGGTCTTATGTTGCTCAGGGGGTTGGTTATTGCTGGGGGGATCTATGGTTGTGGGAGGGGTCTATTGGTACTGGTTGCTGGAGGATTTAATAATGCAGTGGGAGGAATCTATTGTTGAGGGAGGGGTCTATTTTTGCTTGGGGGAAGAAGTGTTATGTTGCTGGGGGGGGTTATTTTTTCGGCCCCCGTACTGGAAAGTTTGGCCCCCCCTGGCCTAGAAGATACTAGAAAAGGGGCGGAGTTCTCCACCTACTGGCTGGAATGGAGAACACAGAACAATGCGATCCATCTGCAGGAAGTCTGCTATTGGAGGGTGTGTAATGAAATCTGTCCAATCAGACGACACATCCCCTTCATTGGTTTTGGTTTGTATTTGATCCCACCAGTAATATATCCTCCACACTGGATTTGTATCGGCCTTTTCCCCCGGGGGACTCCGATCACCTAGGAGGGGAGGCAGCCATGTTGGATATTGCGTTGGCCGGGAATTGAACCCGAGTCAGCTGCTGGGAAAGCAGCCATGCTAACCACTACACCACCAACGCGAGGTTCCATGTCTTCTGATGGCGAAGGTCTCCTCCGTGCCTCCGACCCACCAATCCCAACCCTTCTCTCCATTGTATATACAGATATGATGGGGGGGGGGGTGACACCCCAATATAGAGAGAACATTGTATATACAGATATGATGGGGGAGGGGGGACACCCCAATATAGAGAGAACATTGTATATACAGATATGATGGGGGAGGGGGGACACCCCAATATAGAGAGAACATTGTATATACAGATATGATGGGGGAGGGGTGACACCCCAATATAGAGAGAACATTGTATATACAGATACGATGGGGGGGGGGGGGTGACACCCCAATATAGAGAGAACATTGTATATACAGATATGATGGGGGAGGGGTGACACCCCAATATAGAGAGAACATTGTATATACAGATATGATGGGGGAGGGGTGACACCCCAATATAGAGAGAACATTGTATATACAGATATGATGGGAGGGGTGACACCCCAATATAGAGAGAACATTGTATATACAGATATGATGGGGGAGGGGTGACACCCCAATATAGAGAGAACATTGTATATACAGAGATGATGGGGGAGGGGTGACACACCAATATAGAGAGAACATTGTATATACAGATATGATGGGGGAGGGGTGACACCCCAATATAGAGAGAACATTGTATACACAGATATGATGGGGGGGGGGGGGTGACACCCCAATATAGAGAGAACATTGTATACACAGATATGATGGGGGGGGGGTGACACCCCAATATAGAGAGAACATTGTATACACAGAGATGATGGGGGAGGGGTGACACCCCAATATAGAGAGAACATTGTATACACAGAGATGATGGGGGAGGGGTGACACCCCAATATAGAGAGAACATTGTATATACAGATATGATGGGGGAGGGGTGACACCCCAATATAGAGAGAACATTGTATATACAGATATGATGGGGGAGGGGTGACACCCCAATATAGAGAGAACATTGTATATACAGATATGATGGGGGAGGGGTGACACCCCAATATAGAGAGAACATTGTATATACAGAGATGATGGGGGAGGGGTGACACCCCAATATAGAGAGAACATTGTATATACAGATATGATGGGAGGGGTGACACCCCAATATAGAGAGAACATTGTATATACAGATATGATGGGGGAGGGGTGACACCCCAATATAGAGAGAACATTGTATATACAGAGATGATGGGGGAGGGGTGACACACCAATATAGAGAGAACATTGTATATACAGATATGATGGGGGAGGGGTGACACCCCAATATAGAGAGAACATTGTATACACAGATATGATGGGGGGGGGGGTGACACCCCAATATAGAGAGAACATTGTATACACAGATATGATGGGGGGGGGTGACACCCCAATATAGAGAGAACATTGTATACACAGAGATGATGGGGGAGGGGTGACACCCCAATATAGAGAGAACATTGTATATACAGAGATGATGGGGGAGGGGTGACACCCCAATATAGAGAGAACATTGTATATACAGATATGATGGGGGAGGGGTGACACCCCAATATAGAGAGAACATTGTATATACAGATATGATGGGGGAGGGGTGACACCCCAATATAGAGAGAACATTGTATATATGTCTTCTGATGGTGGACGTCTCTTTGGTGCCTTCAGCCAGGTGCGATGTAACACACACGTCATCCCGCAATTCTCATGCGTCTTGCCATGCGACAATTGCAGCAACATCACACTGCATTCGGGGCGCCATGTTGATGGTGAACGTCTCTTTGGTGCCTCTTCAGACATCTCCATAGAGGACGTCACTGGCAGGAAGGGTTCTCATTGGCCCCAGCAGAAAAGGCCTCAAGCTGGAAAGACTCCTCCCACTTCGGAAGCCAATCAGAGTTCCTTTCTTTTCTCCCAAGCTTCATCCTCCAAGACCAGACCTAAGCCAGGGGCCCAGTTCAGTCACAATCCTGGGGCCCCTAATCCCCAAACCTTCAGACAAGCCCCATAAAACCTCCTGAAGGGAAGCCCCCATTTCCTAAAGTGGGGGGACGTCTGTTGGCCTTAGGGGTCACCTGGTCAGCAGACATCTCAGAAGCTCAGGTAAGAGGCGTGGTGTCCAGAGGCTACAGGCTAGAGGTCATCTCCCTGCCCCCACCCCGCTTCGTGTTGTCCAACCTGCCGGTGTCCCCGCAGGGACTAGCGGTCCTCCATGCTGCTCCTGCAGATCTGCTGACCCAAGGAGATCTCCCCATTGGACCAACAGCAGAAAGGTTTCCAGGTTTTTACTCCAACCGTTTCCTTGTTCTAAAGCCTCAAGGAGGACATAGGCTGCATTCACTGGGGGGATTAGGGGGCATACAGGGGATTCCTGGGGCTGGGATCACTGTGAACAGTGGGGGATGGGAAGTCTGTACAAAGCAATGACAGGCTGAGCCGCGACCATTCCCATGTATCCGCACATCCATCGGTCATCTGTGGTCAGGGAAGGATGAGCGATCCTGGCCCTAACCGTAGATGACCGATGGATGTGCGGATACATGGGAATGGTCGCGGCTCCTGTCAGCCTGTCATTGCTTTGTACAGACTTCCCATCCCCCACTGTTCACAGTGATCCCATCCGCAGGAATCCCCTGTATGCCCCTAATCCCCCGAGTGAATGCAGCCTATGTCCTCCATGTGCTCGGGTTCACACCAATGAGGTGCGGGAAACGCTGCGAATCCTGTACGTTTCCCGCACCGCATTGCAATCGCATCACGTTCATGCGATCTGGTGCGGGAGTCAGTAATAAATTATTGACACCCGAAACAGATGGCAAGACGCGATGTGATTGCCAGAAATCACATGACATGGGTGAGAAGACCCATACCATGTGATTCAGGTGCGGATCTAAAGACAGTCCTGCACCTTTGTGGTGCGGATGCGATGTGATTTGAGCCATAGGAAGTGTATGGCCCAAATCGCAGCGCACAGACATGTGCATGGAATGCGCAGAGGAATGCGGTGTGATTCCTGTGCAGACTCCATGCAGTGTCCCGCACCACATAGTGTGAACCGGCTGGGAGGCTTTAGAACAGGGAAAAGGTTGGAGTAAGGCCCCGGTCACAGGGGGCGTACTAATCCGTACAGCCGTGGGGGGCCGTGTTTACTTGCAGGGGATGTACCGGTGTTCATGCATCCCTGTGCAGGCAGGTTCATTGATGTCAGTTGGGATGCAGCGGCTGCATGGATACAGACACTGCTCCCAATGTAACATCTGTGCGGGTGAACAGCTGTGAACACAGATAGTGTGCGTTCAGGGCCATGCATCCATACGGATGTCAGATTGGGATCAGCATCTGTGTCCATGTTACCACTACGTCCCAACTGACATCAATGGAACTGCCTGCACAGGGATGCATGAACACCGGTACATCCCCTGCAAATAAACACGGCCCCCCACGGCGGTACACATTGGTATGTCCCCTGTGAATGTGGCCTAAAAACCGGGAACTATTCTGCTGTTGGTCCAATGGGGAGATCTCCTTGGGTCAGCAGATCTGCAGGAGCAGCATGGAGGACCGCTAGTCCCTGCGGGGACACCGGCAGGTTGGACAACACGAAGCGGGGTGGGGGCAGGGAGATGAACTCTAGTCTGTAGCCCCTGGACACCACGTCTCTTACCTGAGCTTCTGAGATGTCTGCTGACCAGGTGACCCCAAAGGCCAACAGACGTCCCCCCACTTTAGAAAGTAGGGAAATCCCTTCAGGAGGTTTAATAGGACTAGTCTGCAGGTTTGGGGATTAGGGGCCCCAGGATTGTGACTGACCTGGGCCCCTGGCTTAGGTCTGCTCTTGGAGGATGAAGCTTGGGAGAAAAGAAAGGAACTCTGATTGGCTTCAGAAGTGGGAGGAGTCTTTCCAGCTTCAGGCCTTTTCTGCTGGGACCAATGAGAACCCTTCCTGCCAGTGACGTCCTCTATGGAGATGTCTGAAGAGGCACCAAAGAGACGTTCACCATCAACATGGCGCCCCGAATGCAGTGTGATGTTGCTGCAATTGTCGCATGGCAAGACGCATGAGAATTGCGGGATGACGTGTGTGTTACATCGCACCTGGCTGAAGGCACCAAAGAGATGTCCACCATCAGAAGACATATATACAATGTTCTCTCTATATTGGGGTGTCCCCCCCCCATCATATCTGTATATACAATGTTCTCTCTATATTGGGGTGTCCCCCCCCCCCCATCATATCTGTATATACAATGTTCTCTCTATATTGGGGTCCCCCCCCATCATATCTGTATATACAATGTTCTCTCTATATTGGGGTGTCACCCCCCCCATCATATCTGTATATACAATGTTCTCTCTATATTGGGGTGTCTCCCCTCCCCCATCATATCTGTGTATACAATGTTCTCTCTATATTGGGGTGTCACCCCTCCCCCATCATATCTGTATATACAATGTTCTCTCTATATTGGGGTGTCACCCCTCCCCCATCATATCTGTATATACAATGTTCTCTCTATATTGGGGTGTCCCCCCCCATCATATCTGTATATACAATGTTCTCTCTATATTGGGGTGTCACCCCTCCCCCATCATATCTGTATATACAATGTTCTCTCTATATTGGGGTGTCACCCCTCCCCCATCATATCTGTATATACAATGTTCTCTCTATATTGGGGTGTCACCCCTCCCCCATCATATCTGTATATACAATGTTCTCTCTATATTGGGGTGTCCCCCCCCTTCATATCTGTATATACAATGTTCTCTCTATATTGGGGTGTCACCCTCCCCATAAAATCTGTTTATACAATGTTCTCCCCTGGTTGGGAATCCTATATACACCTAGACCCTAAGTTGGTCACCATAAATAAAACAATACAAAACAAGCCCATGGACTGGTTACTGACTTTGAATGCAAGAGTGAAAAATTTGTGTTGCCTTGCTGCGCAAGAAGTAAAGGGGGACCCAAACACAGTAGCTCTCAAGGGGGTAGCACTACACTACATATAAAGAACTATGCTTGGAAATCATTAATATATCAGAAATCACTTCCTACTTCTAATATGCATATTTCACAGAAGGTTTGAGCTATCTGTACATCTGACAAACCATTGAGAGAAATATTTAGTAATATATGGTTTAGTAATTAGTTCTCTTTTATTCCTCTAGCTCAGCCCTCTGTGTCTCTGCATATAAACAGCGATGGATCTCTGGAGTGTAGAGCCATTGGTGGATTCCCGGTTGCAGAGATCTCCTGGATCCCACATTCAGATAATATAAACACAAGTGAAGTTAAAGATTCGGATGACACCTGGACTGTGATCAGCACATATAAGTCTGATGGAGGCAATGTGACATGCCTTGTGTCTCATCCCACATTTGAGAATCTCTGGAGCCAGTCTATTATATCAGAAGGTAAAACTGGTGAGTTCATGTTAAGAATGTTAGATTCCTCCAACCAACATAGACATCCAACCTTCTTACTTTACATTCAAAGGCCAATGTGTTGTAGGATCCCAATCTATTGACCTCAAAGTTCATTCCCATTGTAGCACAATCTGATACAGCTCTATGTGAAAGTGGCAACTCTGCTGAGAATTCAGAAGTGCAACAGCGTTGCCACCCCATCGCAGGAAGCTGCATTAGGTAGACTCCACGATAGATATTTGTGGGACTTTGAAGGGGACTAAAAGAAAAAACTGTAAGGGTAGAAGATCCTTATAATTGTATAAGTGTTGCAGTACTTATTTATTTCACTGGGTGGCCTTGGTTCTACTTTAATTACCCCAAAGATAGGACATTCACTTACAGGTCGGCTATGTAAAAATGTCTTTTACCTGGTAATAATTCCTAGTGATGAATAACAGGAAAGACCCTATTTTTTAATCAGCTGACACCAATTTCTGATATGAATCGGCATTAAAGTGTATGTAAACCCAGGGTCAGATTTACATCTCAGGAGTCTATAGGCTGAGAATTCTGAAGCCCCCCTCCCCCGAATTGGTGCCAGTTTATGCAATAATAATCCAGAGGATAGGCGGCAGTTTCTGAAATAATCCCCAGCATTGACGCCAGTTTCCTCAATAATAACCCCCTGCACTGGCATCAGTTTCTGCAGTGATACCCCCTACAATTGGTGCAGGTTTACACAATATTAACCCCTATCCTGCAAAGGGGTCAAAGTGGTTGTAAAGGATCAAGGTTTTTTTATCTTCATGCATTCTATGCATGAAGGTAATAAAAAACCTTCAGGTGTGCAGCATCCCCCCCCCCCAGCTCCCCTAATACTCACCTAAGCCCCCTCTTGATCCAGCGATGTTCAATGGAGTCTTGGCTTTCCCGGGACTCCCTCTTCTCATTGGACAAAACCAGGAGCCATTGGCTCAATAAAAGTAGTCTGCATGAACACATAGGATAACACTAATTAGCTTCTAGGAGCAGAAAAATGCTAATAACAGCTTCTAGGAACTTATTATATTTCTCATATTTTTATTTTTTTTTTAAATAACAAACAAGTTATACTTACCTGCTGTGTGTAGTGATTTTGCACAGATCCTCCTCTCCTCCCCCGCAGTCTCTCCTATGCCCCCACAGCAAGCAGCTTGCTATGGGGGCACCCACTGCTCTGTGTGTACATTCACACATGGAGCTGCAACGTGGCACCACCCCCTCTCTCTCCTCATCGGCTGACTGGTTGTGATTGACAGCAGCGGAAGCCAATGGCTTCCACTGGCTGTCTCAGCCAATGAGAAGGCAGAGACCCGGGACAGCCGAGGCTACACATTGATGGATCGCGATGGGGCTCAGGTAAGTATTGCAGGGGCTGGGGGCACTGCTGCACACATAAGTTTTTTTACCTTCATGCATAGAAGCCTTTACAACTGCTTTAAAAAAACGCCAGCATGCATGGAGCATAAGTGTTCCTTTAAATAACATTTTTAGATCATTGACATAACCAGTCCAGACAAAAAAATGTAAATATGATAATAAATGTAATACATGATGATTGTAATCTTCACTGTGCCATTTTCATTTGCCTTTAGGTGTTACTCAATGTTTTTGGAGGATTATTGCCCTCATCGGCTTCAGTTGTCTTGTGATAGGACTTTTTCTATACTGCAGATACAAGTCCAAGGTAATGTAGGAAGAGAAACGTAACCCAAAGTGGAAGTGGAGGATATTTGTGATCCCACGGACCAAGTGAAGCAGAAATGACTACTGGCCTCTCACCACTGCTGATGGTCTGGTGATGGACAACAGTATGTAGCCTTCTTCCAGTATCTCTGAAGTCTTTGATGAAGCATCACTGGAACTGCAGACCAGGACACTTGAACAGCAGCTCCCTGGAACAACAGTTCAGTCTTTGGGTAACACCAGCAGCCTTGGCACACAGCACAACTCAGCCCACGTGGCCCTCTCGTGGAACTGTACCCCAGCGGCTCTTTCAGTACAATATCTAATTTTATTCTTCGCTGCTGATCCCTTTATTACATCTTTATTGCACCCCTTTATGCTGCTCCCTTTATTAGCCACCTGTCCCTGGACCCTTGGCACTTTAGCCCAGGCAGTTCCCAACAGCTCTCCTCACCCCTGTGCTGGGCTCCTGCAACTTTGCTCTGTACAAGACACGACAATGGTCCAGACAACCCTACGCTCATTTACGCGGTGTCCTGTTCTGTCCATGGCTAGGGTGCCTTACTTAAGCAGCTCCTTGAAGCAGCTCCAAGTACAGTATATAAAATATAAACCCACGAGCAGCTGAATAAACATAAAAATGAATATAAATATAGCTAAACCACCAAATCAAAAAATTCAAAAACAAAAAGCTGCCCACAAGTACACATCCTCATATAAAACTGCTACATAACAAAAACCACACAATAACAGTGCCATGCTTTTCTCATAACGTCATTAGAACCACTCAAACGTGACATTATTTGTAGGGAAATTATTTGATGTCACGTTTGAGTGGGTCCAAGGTCTAAATACAATAGCTGCTTGTATATGCAACAAAGCATAACCATTACAGAATATAACCAGTTGACTGTGACTAACGCTGACTATACCATGACCTCGATAATGAGAACCTTTGGATACATCGACATATAGTGTTGTAATGGAATGAAGAATTTAAAAGTGTAATGTAAATTTTTTTTAAACTTCTCTTTTTTGAGCTTTCAAGTAAGGTAGAAAATGCAAAACAGCTAACAATTAGAGCAGCAAACGCGACCAACGGCACTAAGTCGCTCAGAGTACCAGAACACAGTGAAAAATAACAGTACAGGATTATAGGCCTGTCCATATCACTTCCATGATCACTTAGTATGATAGGGTGGTGGTGGGGTAGTGAAGGGAGGGAAGGGGAAAGAAAGGGGAGTAAGGCGTTGTCACCAATGTGTTTTTTAGTGCTTCTTGCAGAAACGCACTACAGTCCATTTAATATGGTTTCCTATGGAACATGTTCACATCGATACTTTTTTGAGCTGCTGTGTTTTTGGAAAGGGTCAGGGACTTTTTTAAAAGCAAAAATCAGCGTTTATGCTACAATTATTATTATACAGGATTTATATATTATTATTATACAGGATTTATATAGCGCCAACAGTTTGTTCAGCGCTTTACAATATAACGGGAGACAATACAGCAACAATACAGTTCAATGCAAGAGGGTTAGGAGGGCTTGATCCTGGGAGCTTACAATCTAAGATAGAGTTCAATGGAGAATCTGCTGAAATGCATGGTAGTGCATTTTTGCCGCGTTTCTCATTTATATTCTGCCCAGCGGAAAAAAAAGAACCGAACAAAACACGGTAAAAACGCATAAAAAATCTGTGTCGAAAAACGCAAAATGAACTGCGAAAAGCACTGCAAAATGGACAAAAAGCAAACTGCATAGGTGTGAGCAGAGCCTTAAGTTACATTTTTAATTATGGTCAATACATTGATATACAAACAAGATTAGAAAAAAAAGTAAAGTTTAGGAGGAGAGTATCACATGTCACAATTTAATTTTTTTGATGTACGCTGTTACTATTTGAACTTTAGGCTCATTTGTAACAAAGTACAGGTCTAATTGAAGACCTTTTACTAGATTATGAAAAAGAAGGTTAAAGGCTAAGTCCACCTTCCAAAAAAGCATCTATGTTTGCAGGAATAAAAATGCATTTATTGTGTTTTTGCATCACAACATGCAAAGGATTGCATTCACGATCAGTGGATCTTGGGTACAATGCCAGGCTCCTGCAGACGTCCTCCAGATCCATGTTTGTACCAAGGAATGGACTTTCTGTTGGAAAGCCGGAGTAGGTGCCAGTGGACTATTTCCCTGAGAACTACAAGTCCATTTGCCCCGGATTTGTAGTACATTTACTCACATATCTCTGAGAAAGAATGATGCGGCTGGAGGGGATAAGAACCCGCACGCTGTCATAGAGGGGGTCTTATGGGGGAGTGGAGGTTTGCTTGGCACCATGTTACAAGTCGGTTATGCCACCTCACTTATTCGCTTGATGATAAATATAATAAGTGATTACAACCTTTTGTCTTTATATGAATTTAGCCAATCGGGAAGCGGCTATTACCAATAAATTTAATACCAAATGATAACAACTGTGCTAAAAAATAAAGATCTAATGTATTTACCCAGAAAAGAAGATTGCTATTAACCAAATTTATGAAAATATAAAGTAGCTGGTATAACTTTAAAAGTTGTGATATTACAATGTAAATACAGAATGGTACCAATACATAGAGACAACTACAGCAGAGAAAGTTACAGAGAAAAAGAACAAAGGATAATGATGATACGATACGCACACATCCTGATGTCTGATCTTTGACACCTGGGCTCAGAGAGAGAGAGCGAGAGCAGAAAGAGAGCCGCATCTTGCTTTTATACCCCCTCTCTGCCCCCCTCCCTCCAGGTAAAGTCATACTCTTCGGTAGAGTCCAGTAATCTTAAGACTTTGCCCTTTCTGTTCAATCGGGGCGCTGTGACTGTGAAGATATGGGTCAGCTGTAGGTCATCATCTGGAATTTATGATAAGCCTAGAAGGTGTTAAAAATGACAAGTCCAGGCCCTACTTTGGGGTTGCCACCCACATCCCTTTAAAACCCGAACACATATTATTTACAGAGATTCTGTGGCTGATTTAGGTGGTAATTAAACTCACTTAGTGCCTTATCTGCATTAAATTACCGTATTTTTCGCTCCGTAAGACGCACCTAGGTTTTAGAGGCAGAAAACAGGAAAAAAAAAATTCTGAACTAATGGACTGCAGACATAGTACAGGAGATGACCAGAGACTGCGGACACAGTACAGGAGATGACCAGAGACTGCGGACACAGTACAGGAGGTGACCAGAGACTGCGGACACAGTACAGGGGATGACCAGAGACTGCGGACATAGTACAGGAGATGACCAGAGACTGCGGACATTGTACAGGAGATGACCAGAGACTGCGGACACAGTACAGGAAATGACCAGATACTGCGGACATAGTACAGGAGATGACCGGAGACTGCGGACACAGTACAGGAGGTGACCAGAGACTGCAGACATAGTACAGGAGATGACCGGAGACTGCGGACACAGTACAGGAGGTGACCAGAGACTGCGGACACAGTACAGGGGATGACCAGAGACTGCGGACACAGTACAGGAGATGACCAGAGACTGCGGACATTGTACAGGAGATGAACAGAGACTGTGGACACAGTACAGGAGATGACCAGAGACTGCAGACATAGTACAGGAGATGACCAGAGACTGCGGACACAGTACAGGAGATGACCAGAGACTGCGGACAGCACAGGGATGACCAGAGACTGCGGACAGTACAGGAGATGACCAGAGACTGCGGACAGCACAGGGATGACCAGAGACTGCGGACAGCACAGGGATGACCAGAGACTGCGGACAGCACAGGGATGAGCAGAGACTGCGGACAGCACAGGGATGACCAGAGACTGCGGACACAGCACAGGGATGAGCAGAGACTGCGGACAGCACAGGGATGACCAGAGACTGCGGACAGCACAGGGATGACCAGAGACTGCGGACAGCACAGGGATGACCAGAGACTGCGGACAGCACAGGGATGACCAGAGACTGCGGACAGCACAGGGATGAGCAGAGACTGCGGACACAGTACAGGAGATGAGCAGAGACTGCGGACACAGTACAGGGGATGACCAGAGACTGCAGACAGCACAGGGATGACCAGAGACTGCGGACAGTACAGGAGATGACCAGAGACTGCGGACAGTACAGGGGATGACCAGAGACTGTGGACAGTACAGGAGATGACTGCTGACCTTTGGGGAGGGGGGGGGAGCAGGTACCTGAATTTGATAGGTATCCGCTCTTACTTCCGCGGAGTTGTTCTTTGATCTTACCTGTTCCTCTATCCAGCTATCTTCCCGGCTTCTGTAGTGTCGGCGCTCGGCATGACAGCCGGGTGCCCAGTGCGCATGAGCGAGAAACACTTGCGCTTTGTGATTGGTCCGGCGGCTTCTGGGATCTGTCATGTGTCCCAGGTACCGCCTTACCATTCACAAAAAGCACCGCTTCTTGAGCATGCGCACTTGGCACCCGGCTGTCACGCTGAGCGCCCACACTACAGAAGCCGGGAAGACAGCGCGCCGCTGGATAGAGGAACAGGTAAGGTCAAAGAACAACTCTGCAGAAGTAAGAGCGGGTACCTGTCAAATTCAGGTACCCACTCCCCCCCTCCCCAAAGGTCAGCAGTCATCTCTATAAGGTCCCGCTGCAGAGCTGAGCGGCCGGCCCGGTATTCTGACACGGCGGCGGTGGAAATACTGGACCGGCCGCTCCATATTCGCTCCATAAGACGCACTGACATTTTCCCCCCTTTTTTGGGGGGAAAAAAGTGCGTCTTATGGAGCGAAAAATACGGTAGCTTTAGAACTTGTGTAATTAATATGTGTTTGGGTTTAAAGGGATGAGGTGGCAAACCTAGCCTACTTCCTCTCAGGTGGCCATACTAACGTAAACCTCTACAGCACGGGTGTCAAACTGGTGGCCCTCCAGCTGTTGTCAAACTACAAGTCCCATGAGGCATTGCAAGATTGAAAGTCACAAGAATGACTCCCAAAGGCAGAGGCATGATGGGACTTGTAGTTTTGCAACAGCTGGAGGGCCACCAGTTTGACACATGTGCTCTACAGGAACCCTTCAAGGGGGTTTGTGGTGATGAAACAGATGGTAAACTACATATTCAAAGGAATACAGTCAAAGTCGAACTTGTGCTTCTTGGGGAATACAAAAGTTCATAAATTATTATTATACAGGATTTATATAGCGCCAACAATTTGCGCAGCTCTTCACAATATAAGGGAGACAGTACAATTACAATATATTTTAGTACAGAAGGAATAGGAGGGCCCGGCTCGTGGAGCTTACAATCTAAAGGAAGGGGGAGGTGGTACAAAAGGTGATAACTGCGGGGGATGATCTGGTAGAGGTGATTCAAGTACAGTTCTTAGGTGGAGGTGGGGTAGGCCTTCCTGAAGATCGCCTAAAGGCAGACAGGGTGGGGGCTGACCGGACATGCTGTGGTAGGGAGTTCCAGAGGATGGGAGAGGCTCTGGAGAAGTCCTGGAGGCGAGCGTGGGAGGAGGTGATGAGGCAGTTAGAGAGGAGGATATCATTGGAGGAGCGGAGTGGGCAATTTGGGCGGTATCTGTGGATGAGGTTAGTGATGTAGCTAGGGGCAGTATTGTGGATGGCTTTGTACGTTGTGGTTAGTATTTTGAATTTTATACGTTGGGTTAGTGGAAGCCAGTGGAGGGATTGGCAGAGAGAGGCAGCAGTCGCTGATGGTAAGGTGTATGAGTCTAGCAGCAGCATTCACAATAGACTGAAGGGGGGATAGCCTGTGTAACGGTAGACCAGTGAGGAGGGAGTTGCAGTAATGATGACTTATCATTTATGATGCCCTTTGATGAAGTGCAGTTCCTGTATTTCGCATGAACTGAGACTTAGACCCCTATCAAAAGTTAACAAGAATGTTCATGAAGGTAAAAATTATTGTAGGCCCCAAATATCCATTATACATCTTAAATATGGGTGTAACACGTGTAACACCCTTCTGTAATGTTGGTTGCAGGATGTTAAAACCAACACAAGATGGCAGTGTCCTGCAATTCAGGGGCACTCACACTCTGTGGAACAGCCCCATGGACCTTGTATGCTGAACCGCAGGACTTTGCTGGGGAGGAATGTACCAGAAGACTACATTTCCCAGAAGAGCTGGAATTAGTTATTTATATACAGAAGCCCAGTAGACTGGACAGGAAGGGAGAGGAGAGAGAGCTGGAGAGCAGTAGTAGAAAGAGTTGTGCTGACTGCCAGAGAACCTGACCAAGCCGCAGAGCTAGAGAGAGAAGAAAGGCAAGGAGGTGTCGTTGACCACTAGCTTTGCCACCCAGTTCAGGAAGACAGTCTTCCAGCAGGTGACCCAGAGCGTGGTGACCAGACGGAACACTGCAAGTGAGACCAGAGAATCTGTGGTGGCCCCCACCGGCTGAGAGAGACAGCAAGGACCTGCTGGAAGCCACCGAACAAGTGAGAGAGTTCCATACACCAGGCAAACACAGACATTCTCCTCTTACCTGCTACTTTCCCTGCACACAGTTGTGGACATTGCATATAGTTAAGTCAGTGTTTCTCAACTCCAGTCCTCATGGACCCCCAACAGGTCATGTTTTCAGGATTTCCCTCAGATGAAACAGCTGTGGTAATTACTAAGGCAGTGAAACTGATCAAATCACCTGTGCAAAATAATGGAAATCCTGAAAACATGACCTGTTGGGGGTCCATGAGGACTGGAGTTGAGAAACACTGAGTTAAGTGTTGTGACCTAATCCCCCCACCGTTACTGTTGAACACATTAGCAGCACAGTCCAATCATCAGAGCTGACCTTCTGCAGGCCAGATCACATCAGTGTTTCCTTAATCATCAGCCTACCCTCTTAAAGGAACCTCTTCTACCATTGCCATTAGTCCTTGCAGTCCAGAGGGGAGTTGCCCTTTGCCAACAGAGGCGGACTGACCATTTGGAAACTCAGGCACTGCCAGAGGTCAGTAGGGGGCCCCATGAGATGCCCCTGGTGCTTTTTCATAGGCTTTTTTGAGTTTTGGCAAGGACACAGGGGCCCCATGATCCCCTATTGCCCGGAGGCCCATGAGTTGTCAGCCCCTGTTTGCCAACAAGTACTTCTGCCAGCTCTTGACACCTTACATGCTTAAAATCTACCACTTGCTCACTGCATTGAAGGGACACCACCCAAGTCAAGTGCCACTTTAAGGGAAAGTACTTGTCCTTCCTTCTAATTCTAGTGACTCCTCTGTGTGTGATGGTGGGGCTATGGAAGGAGCAGCTGTGGTGGACATGGAGCCTGTGGAACAGGCTCTTTTGGCAGCTGCGGTGGAAGGCAAAATAGTATGAGCCTGGGAGACAGAGGATGAGGAGGATGAGGATGGCTGAGTTATCCACTCCACCACCTCTTCTGTATGTTGTGGCTTAATAATACAGCCAGCACCAGAAAAAAATGACAAGCGTGCCCTGCCTGCAGAGGATACACCATGGCAACCACCAGCACTTTTCACTGTGGACACAGAGGCTGCTTGCCCTCTTTTAGCTGCCTGTGAGCATCTGCCTCTCCTTCTTGGCCTTTTGGACATGATGGGGAATTTTCTATGGGATTTATGTAACTTTATTCTTGAGTGTGGGGTGGGATGGGATTTTGGTGCTTGGGTGAAATATCTTTGTGCACTATAAACTTTTATTTATTTATTTATTTATTTTTAATAGAAAATAGGGGCAATTTTTTTTTGGCCACAGCAGTACAAAAATTAAATTAATGTATATAAAAAAAAAGTGAGCCACTGCTGACGCAGAAGGAGGAACACCTGCGTCGTGGAAGGGGAGAACAGCAATTATGCCATAAATGGTTTTAGTGCTGTAGCCAATAAATAAATAAATTAAATGTAAAAAAAAAAGGAAACCACTGCTGATGCAGAAGGAGGAGCACCTGCCACGCAGAAGGGGAGAACAGCAATTATGTTGTAAATGGTTTCAGTGCTGCAGCCAAAAAACATAAATAAATTAAATTAAATTAAATTAAAAAATATAAATTAAAAAAAGAAGGAAAACCACTGCTGAATCAGAAAGAGGAACATATGTGGCACAAAAGGGGAACGCTAAAAATGCAGCAACAGAACCTGAAAAAAAGACATTTAAAAAAAAAAAATCACAAAGAATAAAGAAAAAAAAAGCAGTAATAAAGAAGTGTAAAAACAGTGCTCCACAACAGTGCACTACCTTCACAACACTGACTACACTCACTACACTGACTACACTGACTACACTGACTACACTCACTAAACTGACTACACTCACTACACTGACTACACTCACTACACTGACTACACTCACTACACTGACTACACTCACAACACTGACTACACTCACTACACTGACTACACTCACTACACTGACTACACTCACAACACTGACTACACTCACAACACTGACTACACTGACTACACTCACTACACTGACTACACTCACAACACTGACTACACTCACAACACTGACTACACTCACTACACTGACTACACTCACTACACTGACTACACTCACTACACTCACTACACTGACTACACTGACTACACTCACTACACTGACTACACTCACTACACTGACTACACTCACTACACTGACTACACTCACTACACTCACTACACTGACTACACTCACTACACTCACTACACTGACTACACTGACTACACTCACTACACTCACTACACTGACTACACTCACTACACTCACTACACTGACTACACTCACTACACTCACTACACTCACTACACTGACTACACTCACTACACTGACTACACTCACTACACTCACTACACTGACTACACTCACTACATTCACTACACTGACTACACTGACTACACTCACTACACTCACTACACTGACTACACTCACTACACTGACTACACTCACTACACTCACTACACTGACTACACTCACTACACTGACTACACTCACAACACTGACTACACTCACTACACTGACTACACTCACTACACTGACTACACTGACTACACTCACAACACTGACTACACTCACTACACTCACTACACTGACTACACTCACTACACTGACTACACTGACTACACTCACTACACTGACTACACTCACTACACTCACTACACTGACTACACTCACTACACTGACTACACTGACTACACTCACTACACTGACTACACTCACTACACTGACTACACTGACTACACTCACAACACTGACTACACTCACTACACTGACTACACTCACAACACTGACTACACTCACAACACTGACTACACTCACTACACTGACTACACTCACAACACTGACTACACTCACTACACTGACTACACTCACAACACTGACTACACTCACTACACTCACTACACTGTCTCCTTACACACCACTAACTATCCTCATCTATCTAACTCCACCAACACACTACACAAGGCTGCTGTGTAAGCAGCCTTATATAGTGTGGGACGTGGACTTAGCCTCTGAGCCATGATTGATGGTTTTTCCTGTGACCTGCGGTCAGGTGCAAAGCTTTCGCCAAACAGAATGTGTGCAATGCATTGTGGGGCGCGCGGGCGAACTTCCCGCTGAACGCCCTTGGCGTTCGAGTGTTCGGTAAACACTTGAACTACCAATGTTCGAGTCAAAACGTACATTCGACTTTAACCATCAGCCCATCCCTACTTTCTGCTAGTAATTTATTGCGCATGTGTATATATTATCCTCTGTGGTCATCTGGGTTCAGGTAAGGAACAGGAATCATCTGGCACACAGACCGCATACAAGGCATCACTCCAGACCTCACTCACAGGACCCTCTCAGTATACAGGAACAGATCCTCAATACTTCTTCACCACCGGACACAAATAGCTCAAAAGAGGATGTTTCCACCTTAAAAGGCTCGTTTTATGGCCTTTAGGTGTTCTGGTTTCTGTTTTCTTGCGGAAACTGCATCATTAAATGATGAACGGTAGTTACCTGAGCCGCACACTGCAGGCTGGAAGGGGGAACACACTGATCAGTAGCCGTCTTGAAGATGCTGTAGTTGACATGTCAGTCTGTTGATGATGATTTTCAGCTGTCTGTACAGAGCTCCTTGTGTAGAATGTTGTGTGATTCGTTTACTCTGATTATTATCCAGTGTCTGTGTTCCAGATGATTCCTATTCCTTACCTGAACCCAGATGACCACAGAGGATAATATATACACATGCGCAATAATATTGCACTTCTGCTGAGTGCAATCACACTACTACTGATCCTTATCACGGAAGTCACGTGCACGGATTTCACGGAAAAATTGGATTGTTTCACGATTTTTCCAGATTTTATTGATTATATGTCATAATTTCAGTAATTATACACTGAAGTCACGATGGTTTTATAAGTCACTATTTATTACGTCAACTCATTACGGTACACTTGATTTATATTGTTATCACTTTAGCGCAATGTAGAGCTCACACTTGATGCATCAGTCACTTTATGAATTTTCAGAGCTGCATTATTTATTTATCAAGCTGTTTTGAGGATACAGAGGTTATTATTTATTATTATTATTATACAGTATTTATAAAGCGCCAATAGTTCGCTCAGCGCTGTACATTACAAAGGGGGACAGAACATGTGACAGAACAATACCAATACAATGCAAAACATGAGGGGATCGAGGGCCCTGCTCTTTGGAGTTTACAATCTAGGAGGGAGGGGATGGTGGTACAGGAGGAGATAGCTGTGGGGGATGGAGTGGTAGGAAGAGTGGAGGAGGTCAGTCAAGTTAGCAGGGGGTGGGGTAGGCTTCCCTGAAGAGATGGGTTTTCAGGGTGCGCCTAAAGGAGAGGAGAGTAGGTGATAATCTGATGGGTTGGGGCAGGGAGTTCCAGAGGATGGGTGACACCCTGGAGAAGTCCTGGAGGCGGGCATGGGAGGAGGAGACCAGGGAACTAGAGAGAAGGAGGTCTTGTGAGGAGCGGAGTGTGCGTGTTGGGCGGTACTTGGATATGAGGTCAGTGATGTAGTTCGGGGCTGGACGGCTTTGTACGTCAGTGTTAGGATTTTGAATTTGATCCGTTGTGCAATCGGAAGCCAGTGGAGGGATTGGCAGAGGGGGGTGGTGGAGATGGAGCGGTTGGAAAGGTGAATGAGTCTGGCAGCTGTATTCAGGATCGACTGAAGCGGGGATAGCCAGCGGCGAGGCAGGCCAGTGAGGAGGGAGTTGCAGTAGTCGAGTCGTGATATGATGAGGGAGTGGATGAGCTGTTTAGTGGTTTCTGGGGTTAGGAATGTGCGGATTTTGGCGATGTTGCGGAGGTGGAGTCTGCACGAGTTTGTTAAAGATTGGACTTGGGGCTGGAAGGATAGGTTGGAGTCCAGAATGACACCAAGTACTCTGGCCTGCAGGGCGGGTTTGATATTGGCGTTGTTGGATGTGATGGAGAAGTCAATGGGGGGTGGGGTCCGGGCTGGGGGGAAGCTAGCTGCTATTGTGACCCTGAGGAAGTCAGGTGATTATCGTGACGCAACGCGTCGGTACGCAGTGACAGGACTTCCGGTGCGTGGTGACGTCAGTTCCGGCGTTGGGGCCATCTTGGATCACCCAGAACCATGCACATACACCCATGATATGGGTAAAAGCTGGATTATGCTATTTTACATGTGAGTGGGAAATTTTTCTTTGTTACTTGAGTATTAAATTACTGATTTACACTATGGAGGATCTCTGTTTGTTTCTGCTATGATCCTCTGTGAGAGAACGACCAGTTGAGTTGGAGCACTAAAAGAGGATTGCGGATCTGTGGGGATTTCCAGGAGGGTCCACCTGGTGGTGATGAGGATATCCCTGTGAAAGTGTGGCTTAACCTTAAAAAGTGAGCTGGCCCTTGTGGTCACTGTAAGGAGGTGAGGGGGCATTTTGGCTAATTCTGGATTCATGGTTTGGCACTGGATTTACTGCACGTTGGATTGAGTTTACACATCATTTGTGGAGCACTATTTAATATTATAAGTGCAGCGGATAGATTTGGAGTGGACATTTATTTTCACTGAGTGTGTTTTTGTACACTTGCACTGTGTTTTATGCTCACATATATTTTTTGATTCCCTAAATTGAGTAAATCATCTAAAATGTATTTTTTGTAGTGTTTTGTACTTTATTATATTCACTTATTTATTTATTATTATTATTATTATACACGGTTTAATGAGTGATATTTCTAATTGTGATGCACATGTTAGTATTTATTTAGCGCTACACCAATTTATTTATTTATTGTTTAACCAGGTGCTCACTTATTACCAGTTTCTAAGGCGCAACCTGGTGGCGTCGGCTGGACTGAAACATGATATTGCAGAGGTGATCTATTTGATTTAGGTCAGGCGAGCGTGGGGGCCATTCAATGGTATCAATTCCTTCATCCTCCAGGAACTGCCTGCATACTCTCCCCACATGAGGCCGGGCATTGTCGTGCACCAGCAGGAACCCAGGACCCCCTGCACCAGTGTAGGGTCTGACAATGGGTCCAAGGATTTCATTCCTATACCTAATGGCAGTCAAGGTGTCATTGTCTAGCCTGTAGAGGTCTGTGTGTCCCTCCATGGATATGCCTCCCCAGACCATCACTGACCCACCACCAAAACAGTCATGCTGAATGATGTTACAGGCAGCATAATGTTCTCCACGGCTTCTCCAGACCCTTTCACGTCTGTCACATGTGCTCAGGGTGAACCTGCTCTCATCTGTGATAAGCACAGGGTGCCAGTGGTGGACCTGCCAATTCTGCTGTTCAATGGCAAACGCCAATCAAGCTCTATGGTGCCAGGCAGTGAGCATAGGGCCCACTAGAGGATGTCAGGCCCTCAGGCCACCCTCATGAAGTCTGTTTCTGATTGTTTGGTCAGAGACATTCACACCAGTGGCCTGCTGTAGGCCATTTTGTAGGGCTCTGGCAGTGCTCATCCTGTTCCTCCTTGCACAAAGGAGCAGATACCGGTCCTGCTGATGGGTTGAGGACCTTCTTCGGCCCTGTCTAGCTCTTCTAGAGTAACTGCTTGTCTCCTGGAATCTCCTCCATGCTCTTGAGACTGTACTAGGAGACACAGCAAACCTTCTGGCAATGGCATGTATTGATGTGGCATCCAAAAAAATTAAATAAATAAATATTATATACAGTTAGGTCCAGGTGTGGGCTACTCCTTTGTTATTTCTTCATCAATTAAGCAGGTAAAAGGTCTGGAGTTGATTCTAAGTGTGGTGTTTGCATTTAGAATCTATTGCTACGAACCTACATCATGCATTCAAAGGAGCTGTCCATGCAAGTGAAATGGGCCATTGTAAGGCTTCAAAAATTAAAAAAAATCCATCAGAGAGATAGCAGCAACATTAGGAGTGGCCATATCAACACTTTGGTACATTCTGAAGAAAGAAGAATGCACTGGTGAGCTCAGCAACATGAAAAGGCATGGACATCCATGGAAGACAACAGTGGTGATGAGTTCAGGATCCTCTCTATGGTAAAGAAAAACCCATTTGCAACATCCAGACAAGTGAAGGACACTCTCCATGAGGTGTCAAAGGGTGTCCCAGCCGACACCAGCGTTAACAGCATATAGGAATCACAGTGAAAACGAACCCAGTCACTCAGCACATGCGCAGTAGATCGCTGGGAAATGTAATGACGTCACATCAATCAAGCCCTACGCGTTTCGTCATCGACGTCCTCACGGAGCACCCTTCACAAGTAGTACGCGTCACCATGATGACACTGTACTGCTAGGGTGACAGTATGTAAAAAAAAAAACAAATAATAATATGAAAAAATAAAAACAAAATGTAAAAAAATGTTTAAAAATTATAATGTTTGTTATAACTAATTTGGGTTATTTTTTTTCTACTAAAAAGATAACGGAATAAATTTTGATCAAGATTTATGAAGAAAGATTATTTATTTGAAACACTACTTTTCAAAATTTTTTGACTTTTTCATTTACACAGCAAAAAAAATAAAAATCCCAGCGGTGAATAAATACCACCAAAATAAAGCTTTATCTGTCTCAAAAAAATGCTAAAAAATTCATATGGGTACAGTGTTGCATGACCGCGCAATTGTCATTCAAAGTGTGACAGTGCTGATAGCTGAAAATTGTCCTGGACAGGAAGGGGGTAAAAGTGTCCGGACAGGAAGTGGCTAACCATTTCAATACCGGGCAATTTTACACCTTCCTGCCCAGGACAATTTTCAGGTTTCAGCGCTCTCACACTTTGAATGACTATTGCGCGGTCATACAACATTGTACCCAAACTAAAATTTTATAATTTTCTTCACGCAACTAGAGCTTTCTTTTGGTGGTATTTAATCACCGCTGGGGTTTTTATTTTTTGCTAAATTAACAAAAAAAGACCAAAAATTTTGGAAAAAAAACACGTTTTTCTTTGTTTCTGTTATAAAAGTTTACAAATAAATAATTGTTCTTCATAAATTTAGGCCGAGATGTATTCTGCTACATGTCTTTGGTGAAAATAACCCAAATTAGGATGTATTTTTTAGTTTGTAGGAAAGTTATAGAGTTCACAAACTATGGGATAGATCTGAATATTGATCAATCCTGAAGTACTGACAGCCAATCTAATTTCTAGAGGTCCAAGAATGTCAGAACAGTACAGATATCCCCCAAATGACCCCTTTTTGCAAAGTAGACAGTCCAACGTACTTCATAAGAGGCATGGCGAGTTTTTTGAAGTTGTATTTTTTTTGTCATAATTTTTGGGAAAATTAAAAAATTAAAAAAATTATTTTCACTATTTTTTTTTTACATACTGTCACCAGTGCAGTACAACGTCATCATATAACTGGCATGGCGGTGATCAGGGACACTGACTGGTGACAGTATGAAAAAAAATGATATATATATATATTTATTTTTTTTTTATTATTTTTAATTTTTTATTACATTTTTTTTTTTTTTTTAATTTTTTTTTCATATTTTACTATGACCAAAGTAGTACATTGTACTACTTTGGGGAAGTGATCAGTATTTATTTTTTTTTTTTACACAATTTGCTTATAGCAAAGAATTACTTTGCTATAAGCAAGCATTTACTTGAATGAAATCGATTCATTCAGGTTTTTTTTTTTTTTTTTTTTTTTTTGTGCTTAGCTGTGATTTGGCCACAGCTAATCACATGACATGTGCATGTGACCTGCTGGGCCCCATTCACCATGGGGACTTTCCACGCAATTTCTCAGAAAAATAGATAAAATGGCCATCCAATTGTTCAAAGTCCAATTTAAAAAATGTTAATATTTGATCTGAATATGCCCCCTCGTGGTTTGCTAGGTATTAAAAACAACAGTTGTATTACAATTGTATATTATGGAAAATTATCAAATACTCTCCATCATTTTGCTTTCCTGGCCTATCTTCATGTCCGCATAGTCACAGGCCAGCTCCTCCTCTGACCCCATAGAACCACCACTGGGGTTAGCCTATAAAAAAGAGAAATGGGAACACCCCTGCATTCTGTCCCTCGCACACAACAGACATCGGAATGAATACTGATATGAAGATAGGCCAGGAAAGGAAAATTATGTGTTTGATAACAATTTTCCATATTCCTTTCTATCTCAGACCAACATACTCATGGGAAATAGCTCATCATCTGCAGAACAAGAAATTTTAATTAGAAGCTGTAGCCAAGCCGTTAACAAACCAAGGGATAACTGAAGCTCCAGAGGATGAGGAAGAAGAGACAGCAAAATCCATGCATTGGTGGTTAACAAAGGTGTTCTGCCTCCAGCAGGGGAATATATTATGCCTGTCCTGCCTACAGACTGTTTAGATAAGGGTTAAGAGTTAACAAAAATTGCATAATTCTGAGAGAAAGGAAAAAGATGCATTTTGGGAGCTCAGACTCCATCTTAGAGACTGGCAGAGCACATGTTGGACTAAAACTTGCATCTCTTTGCATCCCCTAAAGGCAGCATCACAGGTATGCTTGGACTTTCTGTCATCTATAGCCTAACTATTCATTATGATTTCTGTATGTTCTTACATTGATTGCATGTTTTTGTTTTCTCATCTGTTTTTCCTAATAGTTTCACCCGTCCTGTTTTGTTAATAAAGCTTCAAGATTACACTGAGTCTGGCTTATTGCAGAATAGGAGGGTTTATCTGCATGTCACGCTACACACAGGGAAACATGTAGTGAGGACAGAACAAAAGGTGTTAGAAGAAGACCAACTGGCAGCCTACCAGATATTCTCCGTAGACAATTTTGCAAATGCCACACAAGATGTCACCACACTCCTCGTTGAGTCCTTACCAGGGGCGGACTGACAACTCATGGGGCCCCCGGTCAATAGGGGATCATGGGGCCCCTGTGTCCTTGCCCAAACTCAAAAAAGCCTATGATAAAGGTATCAGGGACATCTCATGGGGCCCCCTACTCACCCCGGGCCCTCGGGCAGTGCCCGAGTTTCCAAATGGTCAGTCCGCTCCTTGTCCTTACTTTAGAAGGAGATGAAAGTCCAGCCAAGCAATATGCTTCTTGAATAATCCTCACAAACCAGCAGAAGATGACCCTCAAAGATACCTCAATATCCTTCTGTGTTTTTCTAGGTAAAAAGTAAAGACAGTCCACCTTTCAAAAATGTGGTAAATTGATTTGATTAAAGGTAATAGACATTTCTTTGATTTGGTCTAGGAAATGCATTTAAAAATAATATATTTTTGAAATCTATGTACTGATGGGATGCCATGTCGTGCAGGACTATTATTGTATGTATGTATTATGTATATATATATATATATATATATATATATATATATATATATATATATATAATTTTTTATTATTATTTATTTATTTATTTATTTTTTTAATATTGAGTATGTTTTTATGTTATTTTTGGTTTATCAGTAGAATGAAGCTCTCCTGAAGAACCATGTTGGTTAAACGCGTTGAGAAACTGTAACCCTCTCCACAGCCCACACTTGATCCTAGGAAACAGCATTTCATGTGCTATATTGCATTACTTCATACATGGCGGGGTAACTATGTAGCCTTTTCAAGAATGGTGAAATGTTACTTGTATATATATATATGTGTATATATATATATATATATATATATATATACACACACATTGACACAATGCTCAGCATAAATGAGTACACCCCAACAGATTTGTCAGAAAACCTTTATTTTCCTTTCAGAATCAACATTTTCTATGGGCCTGCAGTAAAACATGGTGGTGGCAGTGACCTTCTGTGGGGCTGCATGAGTGCTGCCGGTGTCGGGGAGCTGTATTTCATTGATGTTATCATGAATTCACAGATGTACTGCTCTATATTGAAAGAGAAGATGCTACCATCACTCCGTGCCCTCGGTCGTTGTGCACTTTTCCAACATGACGATGATCCAAAACACACATCTAAGGCCACTGTTGCATTTCTGAAGAAGAACCGGGTGAAAGTGATTCAGTGGCCAAGTATGTCTCCTGATCTGAACCCAATTGAACACCTATGGGGAATTCTGAAGAGACAAGTTGAGCATCCCTCTCCATCCAGCATCCAGACACTAAAAGAGGTCGTTCTTGAAGAGTGGAAAAAGATTGATGTTGCAATATTTCGCCAACTTGTTCATTCCATGCCTAGAAGACTTGGTGCCGTCCTTACAAATCATGGAGGACATACAAAATACTAGACGTAGTAATTTTTGTTGTGGGATGGATTCATTGTTGCATCAACTAATTTGAGTAAAACTGAAGATTTTGTAATCTAAGATATATTATTAACCTTACTTTCATGTGATGAGCTAAACAAATGTTCTATAAAACTCAGTTTTGTCCAAATTTTGGAAATTGTTCTTGTGTTCATTGAGATATTGATTAAAATCTTACTTTTCAAAAGGGGTGTACTCATTTATGCTGAGCACTGTATATATGCTGTAGATGGAACTATAAGCATAGGGGACCATTCCATTAAATTATAGGCAGATGCTTTTTAAACCCTTGTTTTGTCTTTTAGCATTATTCAACCTGATATTTTAGGTTGAATTAATATTAATAAAATGTTGGCTCATATTCGATGCATGTTTGTCTCTCTTTGGTTGAATATATTTTTATTATCAAGATAGGCAAATACATCACAAGTAATCAAAAATTGCATATTTATGAAAAATGCGCCACACACCTACCAAATGGAAATCTTATAAGATTTTACGGATTTTAGATAACATGGTGGGAGAGTTGGTAGATTTACCAGATGAAGAGTCTAACCTGGGAATCAATGGGACGTTGAGATCACAACCCAGAATGACAGGTCCAGGTTAAAGGCCTCTAGTTTGGAGAGGACCAGAGATAGGAATTGCAGTTGTTCCTGGTTAAGAAAATAAACATTAACCACAGTGAAGATATATTGACAAAATTGTAATTTAAGAAAAATACAGCAAGGGTGAAAGTGCAATGAAATGCAATAGAGAATAGAGACTCCCTTAGATTTCAACACAGGATTGGTACTATGAAACCAGGTGGTAAAAATTTCTGTTTCGGAGAAGAGTGATCTTGTGAGACCTAAAATGAGTCTCCTGTAAAAGTAAAATCTTGGTGTGGGTCTTGTGAAAATGGTAGAGAATTTGTTGCCTCTTTTCAGGGGTGTGGAGACCCCTGTAGTTAAAGGAAGACAGTTTGATTACAGACATACCTGCCATTTATCTGTAAAGAGGGCGGAAAAAACGTGAAAATGCAGATGCACCCAGAGCAAGGAAGGGGAGTAGGAAAAAAGGCAAGCAAAGAAAGAAAAAGCAATGAGAGAGACCAATAAAAAGGACAATATCAACCAAGCAAGACATCTCCTGGAGGCCAATCGATCAGATCCGCTCTACGAGTATATGATGGTAAATGAAAGGGGAAACTAGAGTACGTACAAAAGAGATGTGATTGTCAGATAACACGGTAAGCAAAATAGCCTAGTCATAAATACAATATACAGTATACAGCAGAGCCTCAAGGGGACTGGAAACCCTATGAAGGGGAACCTAGCAGCTGCTTGTAGCGGCTTGCTCTGCATAGCCTTGAATATATTATGGTCTTCCAGGTGAACAATATAATGACATTGAAACTATGATGGAGACAGACAGGCATCCAGAAAAAATCCCGGATGACAGTAAGTCTCCTACCCGGTAAGATAAAGAATTGTAGTAACCGCTCCCAGCAGGGAGAAAACAGTGAAAAGTATAAACCACAGAAAAAGGAGATGAACTCAGACGAGAGCCCAGAGTGGGGGCAACAAATGGTAACAAATGGGGTAATGCATTCAGCAAAATTAGAACAAATAATAGTGCAGGATCCTCATCGCCAGGGAATATCAAGTGTCAGAGGGTTTATGAGAATCAGTACAAGCTCTCTTTTTCTTGGGAGGCTTTTGCCAATCTGAGGATAATGGAAGACCAGGTGTCTCAGCTTTGAGAGGCCAATCTGGTATAGCGATCCGGTATGGAGATCTGTCGGAGGTCAACAGTACTGAGGAACGTAGGTAAGTCCCCCCTGTGTGTGGAAGATGGCTGATTTTCCCTCGTGGGAGACCCTTAAGTTGAAGGGAAATCCCAAGAAATACTTGATTAGCCTGGTTTGAAGAGCCTCCATGTGGGGCTTTAAGGACCACCTTAGATCCAGTGTGAGTTGCGACAAATCTTAAAGCAGTATTACAAGTGTTTAGTTAAGGATAGCATCCTGAGTGAGGGCCACTTGCATCATTTCTTCATTCACTTTTTTAAAGAAATTAATGTGGCAAATGACATCCCGTGGAAATGCAGGGTTAGGATTTCTAGGGCCTAGAGATCTATGGAAGTGATCAATTTCAATAGGACTGTCTATAGGTTTCTGGAGAAGTTGATTAGAAATATCAGTAGCAGCAGGGACTAAATCTTTGGTCTCAACAGATTCAGGAAGGTCCCTGATTCTCATATTATTGCGCCTATTTCTGTTTTCCAGATCATCTTGCTGAAGCATAAGCTGCTGGATTTGTATAGTATGTTCCTGGAGGACTACCTCGTGGTTATTAAGTGCAGAATAGATGCTGTTATTGGATTTCACCAAATCCTCTAATCTAGAGTCCAAATCCTTGTTTAGCTCTAAAATTTCTTGTTTATATAAGTGCTTAAGTCTGAACATACGATTCCAAATCCTGCCTGGTGGGTATGGCCCTAATGTAGGCTTTCACATCCCAGTCATCCCTGGTGCCCCGGGATGTTCGTACGGGTCTTCTGGAGCTGTAAGGGATCTCATCTGTCTCCAGGGGCAAAGGAGAGTAGCTACCTGAATCACCATGTCCAGCTCTAGCGTGGCCTCCATGGCATTGTGTGCAGCCGGTGCCATCTTGTCCACTGTCTGGGCTCTGCTACAGGAGGAGGATCCGGTTAAGAATTAGCCAGTTTCCCCCATGGATCTACCCCCACTGGGCTTCCCAGAGGTAGTGTCCTGGTGCTTATGCATTCCTGAATGTATTTCGAGGATGATGTGTGATAGGAGTAGCCGTAAAAGCCAAGCAGAGCGGGAGCCTCTGAGAGATGAAGCTTTTCACGCCATACGCCAGACCATGCCCCACGTTTGTCTTTGAGAGCTAGGCAGCTCTTGATCAAACCCTTTGGCACTATTCGATAGCTTTCAAAAAGAACTAGTTTTCCAAAAGTATATCGGGAATAAGGGCATGAGACCCAGTGGATTGAATTCTTCACCCTGATTCAGAAGGAATGCAGGTGAGACTGATTCCCCAATTCTAATGTGGGGTGTAGAAGCTTGGGGTAAGCAGATTGCAAGCAGGGGCGCACTGACCATTTGGAAACTCGGGCACTGCCCGAGGGCCCGGGGTCAGTACGGGGCCCCATGAGATACCCCTGGTACCTTTTTCATAGGCTTTTTTGAGTTTGGGCAAGGATACAGGGGCCCCATGATCCCCTATTGCCCGGGGGGCCCCATGAGTTGTCAGTCCGCCCCTGGTTGGGAATCCTATATACACCTAGACCTTAAGTTGGTCACCATAAATAAAACACTACAAAACAAGCCCATGGACTGGTTACTGACTTTGAATGCAAGAGTGAAAAATTTGTGAAGTAAAGGGGGACCCAAACACAGTAGCTCTCAAGGGGGTAGCACTACACTATATATAAAAAACTATGCTTGGAAATCTTTAATATATCAGAAATCACTTCCTACTTCTAATATGCATATTTCACAGAAGGTTTGAGCTATCTGTACATCTGATAAACCATTGAGAGAAATATTTAGTAATATATGGTTTAGTAATTAGTTCTCTTTTATTCCTCTAGCTCAGCCCTCTGTGTCTCTGCATATAAACAGCGATGGATCTCTGGAGTGTAGAGCCATTGGTGGATTCCCGGCTGCAGAGATCTCCTGGATCCCACATTCAGATAATATAAACACAAGTGAAGTTAAAGATTTGAATGACACCTGGACAGTGATCAGCACATATAAGTCTGATGGAGGCAATGCGACATGCCTTGTGTCTCATCCCACATTTGGGAATCTCTGGAGCCAGTCTATTATATCAGAAGGTAAAACTGGTGAGTTCATGTTAAGAATGTTAGATTCCTCCAACCAACATAGACATCCAGCCTTCTTACTTTACATTCAAAGGCCAATGTGTTTTAGGATCCCAATCTATTGACCTCAAAGTTCATTCCCATTGTAGCACAATATGATACAGCTCTATGTGAAAGTGGCAACTCTGCTGCGAATTCAGAAGTGCAACAGCGTTGCCACCCCATCGCAGGAAGTTGCATTAGGTAGACTCCACTGGCAGGCTCGATAGATATTTGTGGGACTTTGAAGGGGACTAAAAGAAAAAACTGTAAGGGTAGAAGATCCTTATAACTGTATAAGTGTTGCAGTACATATTTATTTCACTGGGTGGCCTTGGTTCTACTTTAATTACCCCAAAGATAGGACATTCACTTACAGGTCGGCTATGTAAAAATGTCTTTTACCTGGTAGTAATTTCTAGTAATGAATAACAGGAAAGACCCTATTTTTTGATCAGCTGAAACCAATTTCTGATATGAATCGGCATTAAAGTGTATGTAAACCCAGGGTCAGATTTACATCTCAGGAGTCTATAGGCTGAGAATTCTGAAGCCCCCCTCCCCCGAATTGGTGCCAGTTTATGCAATAATAATCCAGAGGATAGGCGGCAGTTTCTGCAATAATCCCCAGCATTGGCCCCAGTTTCCTCAATAATAACCCCCTGCACTGGCATCAGTTTCCACAGTAACAACCCCCAGCATTGGTGCAGGTTTACACAATATTAACCCCTATCCTGCAAAGGGGTCAAAGTGGTTGTAAAGGATCAAGGTTTTTTTATCTTCATGCATTCTTTGCATGAAGGTAATAAAAAACCTTCAGGTGTGCAGCATGCCTCCCCCCCCCCAGCCCCCCTAATACTCACCTAAGCCCCCTCTCGATCCAGCGATGTTCAATGGAGTCTTGGCTTTCCCAGGACTCCCTCTTCTCATTGGACAAAAGCAGGAGCCATTGGCTCAATAAAAGTAGTCTGCATGAACACATAGGATAACACTAATTAGCTTCTAGGAGCAGAAAAATGCTAATAACAGCTTCTAGGAACTTAAAATTATATTTCTCATATTTCTATTTTTTTTTTAAATAACAAACAAGTTATACTTACCTGCTGTGTGTAGTGATTTTGCACAGATCCTCCTCTCCTCCCCCGCAGTCTCTCCTATGCCCCCACAGCAAGCAGCTTGCTATGGGGGCACCCACTGCTCTGTGTGTACATTCACACATGGAGCTGCAACGTGGCACCACCCCCTCTCTCTCCTCATCGGCTGACTGGTTGTGATTGACAGCAGCGGAAGCCAATGGCTCCCACTGGCTATCTCAGCCAATGAGAAGGCAGAGACCCGGGACAGCCGAGGCTACACATTGATGGATCGCGATGGGACTCAGGTAAGTATTGCAGGGGCTGGGGGCACTGCTACACACATAAGTTTTTTTACCTTCATGCACAGAAGCCTTTACAACTGCTTTAAAAAAACGCCAGCATGCATGGAGCATAAGTGTTCCTTTAAATAACATTTTTAGATCATTGACATAACCAGTCCAGACAAAAATATAAATATGATAATAAATGTAATACATGATGATTGTAATCTTCACTGTGCCATTTTCATTTGCCTTTAGGTGTTACTCAATGTTTTTGGAGGATTATTGCCCTCATCATCTTCAGTTGTCTTGTGATAGGACTTTTTCTATACTGCAGATACAAGTCCAAGGTAATGTAGGAAGAGAAACTTAACCCAAAGTGGAACTCTGGAGGATATTTGTGATCCCACGGACCAAGTGAAGCAGAAATGACTAGTGGCCTCTCACCACTGCTGATGGTCTGGTGATGAACAACAGTATGTAGCCTTCTTCCAGTATCTCTGAAGTCTTTGATGAAGCATCACTGGAACTGCAGACCAGGACACTTGAACAGCAGCTCCCTGGAACAACAGTTCAGTCTTTGGGTAACACCAGCAGCCTTGGCACACAGCACAACTCAGCCCACGTGGCCCTCTCGTGGAACTGTACCCCAGCGGCTCTTTCTGTACAATATCTCACAACAGATATTCTTTCTGGGCTCAGCATAGGATCAGTCTGTTCTTAAGACAGTCCTTGTCTCTGCTGCTCCCTTTATTACATCTTTATTACACCCCTTTATGCTGCTCCCTTTATTACATCAGCCACCTGTCCCTGGACCCTTGGCACTTTAGCCCAGACAGTTCCCAACAGCTCTCCTCACCCCTGGGCTGGGCTCCTGCAACTTTGCTCTGTACAAGACATGACAATGGTCCAAGTCCATTTGCTGATGCTGGTTTTTCACAATATTAACACAGAGTGGACACTATAAATATTTATATATTTTTGATTTTATGCGTATTTTTCAAATAATAATTTTGTGCATATTTTTGACAATTTTTCATTTTATATCACTTTTCACAGGTTGATAGTTATTTTAATCACGTCTTTAGATATACAAATTTTATCAATTTGGTTTTGAATCAAATGTTTATAGCACATTGATCATTTATTCATTTACAAATTTATTTATTGAAGTGCGCCAAATATATATTATTATTATTCACCCTGCGCACATTTGCGCGGTGTCCTGTTCTGTCCATGGGCAGGGTGCTTTACTTAAGCAGCTCCTTGAAGCAGCTCCAAGTACAGTATATAAAATATAAACCCACGAGCAGCTGAATAAACATAAAAATGAATATAAAAATAGCTAAACCACCAAATCAAAAAATTCAAAAACAAAAAGCTGCCCACAAGTACACATCCTCATATAAATGTGCTACAAAAGAAAAACCACACAATAACAGTGCCATGCTTTTCTCATAACGTCATTAGAACCACTCAAACGTGACATTATTTGTAGGGAAATTAATTTATGTCACGTTTGAGTGGGTCCAAGGTCTAAATACAGTAGCTGCTTGTATATGCAACAAAGCATAACCATTACAGAATATAACCAGTTGACTGTGACTAACGCTGACTATACCATGACCTCGATAATGAGAACCTTTCGATACATCGACATATAGTGTTGTAATAGAATGAAGAATTTAATAGTGTAATGTAAAGTTAAATTTTTTTTAACCACTTGAGCTCCTGAGGATTTACCCCCTTAATGACCAGGCCTCTTTTTGCTACTCGGCGCTGCACTAATTCAACTGATAATTGCGCGGTCATGCAATGCTGTACCCAAACGAAATTTACGTCCCTTTTTTTCACACAAATAGAGCTTTCTTTCGGTGTAATTTGATCACCTGTGCGCTTTTTATTTTTCACGCTATAAACAAATAAAGGCCAAAAATTTTGAAGAAAAACAATATTTTTTACTTTCTGCTATAAAAAATATATAGTAAACTCAAAGTTGGTTATAAATTTTGGCCAAAATGTATTCTGCTCCATGTTTTTGGTAAAAAAATCCCAATAAGTGTATATTGATTGCTTTGTGTGGAAGTTATAGCGTCTACAAACTATGGTATAAATACTGCAATTTACGCCATTTTTCTGCTATACAGCGCTGCGCTAGTTTAACGGACAATTGCGCAGTCATGCAATATGGTACATAAATGAAATTTACATCCTTTTTTCCCCCATAAATTGAGCTTTCTTTCGGTGGTATTTGATTGCCTGTGCGGTTTTTATTTTTTGCGCTATAAAAAAAAAGGCTGACAATTTTGAGGAAAAAAAAACAATATTTTGGACTTTTTGCTATAAAACATGTCCAGTAAAAAAAAAATGCAAAAATCAAATTTAGTCATAAATTTCTGCCAAAATGCATTCTGCTCCATGTCTTTGCTAAAAAAAAACCCCAATACGTGTAAATTAATTGGTTTACGTAAAAGTTATAGCGTTTACAAATGGCGGGAAAGATACTGGGATTTTTAATTTTTATTTATACTAATAATGGCGCCGATCAGTGACATATAGCGGCAATCAGCGACATATGGCGGCGACCAGCGACTTATGGCGGGACTGCGGCGGACATTTTGAAACTGGGGGGGGAACTGACTTGGGGTCACTGACATCCCCAGTGACTCCAATACAGTGATCAGTGAAACAAAACCACTGAAACTGTACTAATGTCACTGGGGAGGAAGGGGTTAACATTTTTAGAATTTGCTGTGTAAGGGGAGTGTTTTACTAGGGGGCAGGGGTGTGTACTGGACGGGGGGAGGGAGGGGGGAGCTGATCGAGGGAGAGAAACTCTTCTCTCCCTCTGCAGCTTGTCGGCGAACTGTCACAGAGCAGGCTGTGTGTAAACACAGTGACCCGGCAGCGGAGACCCGCTGCTGACACCTAGCGCGCGCCCCCTACCTGTTTTGAAGGCAGCCGTTTTAAAACGTGCTTTTGCCTATGTGTGCCGCCCTGCCACCGTTTATATGCGGTGGCTGGGCGGCATGTGGTTAAATTTCTTTTTTGAGCTTTCAAGTAAGGTAGAAAATGCAAAACAGCTAACAATTAGAGCAGCAAACGCGACCAACGGCACCAGGTCACTCAGAATACCAGAACACATTGAAAAATAACAGTACAGGATTATAGGCCTGTCCATATCACTTCCATGATCACTTAGTATGATAGGGTGGTGGTAGTGGTGGTGGGGTAGTGAAGGGAGGGAAGGGGAAAGAAAGGGGAGTAAGGCTTTGTCACCAATGTGTTTTTTAGTGCTTCTTGCAGAAACGCACTACAGTCCATTTAATATGGTTTCCTATGGAACATGTTCACATCGATACTTTTTTGAGCTGCTGTGTTTTTGGAAAGGGTCAGGGACTTTTTTAAAAGCAAAAATCAGCGTTTATGCTACAATTATTATTATACAGGATTTATATAGCGCCAACAGTTTGTTCAGCGCTTTACAATATAACGGGAGACAATACAGCAACAATACAGTTCAATACAAGAGGGTTAGGAGGGCCTGATCCTGGGAGCTTACAATCTAAGATAGAGTTCAATGGAGAATCTGCTGAAATGCATGGTAGTGCATTTTTGCCGCGTTTCTCATTTATATTCTGCCCAGCGGAAAAAAAAAAGAACCGAACAAAACACGGTAAAAACGCATAAAAAAATCTGTGTCGAAAAACGCAAAATGAACTGCGAAAAGCACTGCAAAATGGACAAAAAGCAAATTGCATAGGTGTGAGCAGAGCCTAAAGTTACATTTTTAATTATGGTCAATACATTGATATACAAACAAGATTAGAAAAAAAAGTAAAGTTTAGGAGGAGAGTATCACACGTCACAATTTAATTTTTTTGATGTACGCTGTTACTATTTGAATGGACTTTAGGCTCATTGAAGACCTTTTACTAGATTATGAAAAAGAAGGTTAAAGGCTAAGTCCACCTTTCAAAAAAAGCATCTATGTTTGCAGGAATAAAAATGCATTTATTGTGTTTTTGCATCACAACATGCAAAGGATTGCATTCACGATCAGTGGATCTTGGGTACAATGCCAGGCTCCTGCAGACGTCCTCCAGCTCCATGTTTGTACCAAGGAATGGACTTTCTGTTGGAAAGCCGGAGTAGGTGCCAGTGGACTATTTCCCTGAGAACTACAAGTCCATTTGCCCCGGATTTGTAGTACATTTACTCACATATCTCTGAGAAAGAATGATGCGGCTGGAGGGGATAAGAACCCGCACGCTGTCATAGAGGGGGTCTTATGGGGGAGTGGAGGTTTGCTTGGCACCATGTTACAAGTCGGTTATGCCACCTCACTTATTCGCTTGATGATAAATATAATAAGTGATTACAACCTTTTGTCTTTATATTAATTTAGCCAATCGGGAAGCGGCTATTACCAATAAATTTAATACCAAATGATAACAACTGTGCTAAAAAATAAAGATCTAATGTATTTACCCAGAAAAGAAGCTTGCTATTAACCAAATTTATGAAAATATAAAGTAGCTGGTATAACTTTAAAAGTTGTGATATTACAATGTAAATACAGAATGGTACCAATACATAGAGACAACTACAGCAGAGAAAGTTACAGAGAAAAAGAACAAAGGATAATGATGATACGATACGCACACATCCTGATGTCTGATCTTTGATGCCTGGGCTCAGAGAGAGAGAGCGAGAGCAGAAAGAGAGCCGCGTCTTGCTTTTATACCCCCTCTCTGCCCCCCTCCCTCCAGGTAAAGTCATACTCTTCGGTAGAGTCCAGTAATCTTAAGACTTTTCCCTTTCTGTTCAATCAGGGCGCTGTGACTGTGAAAGATATGGGTCAGCTGTAGGTCATCAGCTGGAATTTATGATAAGCCTAGAAGGTGTTAAAAATGACAAGTCCAGGCCCTACTTTGGGGTTGCCACCACATCCCTTTAAAACCCGAACACATATTATTTACAGAGATTCTGTGGCTGATTTAGGTGGTAATTAAACTCACTTAGGTGTCCGTTTATGACACAGAGAATAGCTGCGATTCAACAGATCTCAGCTATTCTCTGGTCATTCACAGTTTATGACACTCAGGAGATCATGTCAGCCCTTCGCTGGAGATCTGTGTTCTCCCTCCAGATTCTCCAGCCCAGAGCTGGAGAATCAGAGGGACCGCAAACTAAGCAGAGATAATTTACCTCTGTTTAGTAAACTGATCTTTTACTGTAATCTCACGAGATTATAGTAAAATGAGCCGTTTTCCAGAGTTTGTAGACCGTTCTCCAGCGTTTGGAGAACTGCTTCATAAACTGCATTCACAGGAGAACTGTGTTCTCCGAGAATGCCGGAGAACTGAGCAGCGATCATTTACCGCTGGTTCATAAACGGACACCACAGTGCCTTATCTGCATTAAATTACCGTATTTTTCGCTCCATAAGACGCACCTAGGTTTTAGAGGCAGAAAACAGGAAAAAAAAATTCTGAACTAATGGACTGCAGACATAGTACAGGAGATGACCAGAGACTGCGGACAGCACGAGGATGACCAGAGACTGCGGACACAGTACAGGAGATGACCACAGACTGCGGACACAGTACAGGAGATGACCAGAGACTGCGGACACAGTACAGGAGATGACCAGAGACTGCGGACACAGTACAGGAGATGACCAGAGACTGCGGACACAGTACAGGAGATGACCAGAGACTGCAGACACAGTACAGGAGATGACCAGAAACTGCGGACACAGTACAGGAGATGACCACAGACTGCGGATACAGTACAGGAGATGACCAGAGACTGCGGACACAGTACAGGAGATGACCAGAGACTGCGGACACAGTACAGGAGATGACCAGAGACTGCGGACACAGTACAGGAGATGACCAGAGACTGCGGACATAGTACAGGAGATGACCAGAGACTGCGGAGATAGTACAGGAGATGACCAGAGACTGCGGACACGGTACAGGGGATGACCAGAGACTGCGGACAGTACAGGAGATGACTGCTGACCTTTGGGGAGGGGGGGGAGCGGGTACCTGAATTTGACAGGTACCCGCTCTTACTTCCGCGGAGTTGTTCTTTGATCTTACCTGTTCCTCTATCCAGCCGTGCGCTGTCTTCCCGGCTTCTGTAGTGTCGGCGCTCGGCATGACAGCCGGGTGCCCAGTGCGCATGAGCGAGAAACACTTGCGCTTTGTGATTGGTCCAGCGGCTTCTGGGATCTGTCATGTGTCCCAGGTACCGCCTTACCATTCACAAAAAGCACCGCTTCTTGCGCATGCGCACTTGGCACTCGGCTGTCAAGCCCAGCGCCCACACTACAGAAGCCGGGAAGACAGCGCGCCGCTGGATAGAGGAACAGGTAAGGTCAAAGAACAACTCTGCGGAGGTAAGAGCTGGTACCTGTCAAATTCAGGTACCCACTCCCCCCCCTCGCCAAAGGTCAGCAGTCATCTCCATAAGGTCCCGCTGCAGAGCTGAGCGGCCGGCCCGGTATTCTGACATGGTGGCGGTGGAAATACTGGACCGGCCGCTCCATATTCGCTCCATAAGACGCACTGACATTTTCCTGAGCCGCACACTGCAGGCTGGAAGGGGGAACACACTGATCAGTAGCCGTCTTGAAGATGCTGCAGTTGACATGTCAGTCTGTTGATGATGATTTTCAGCTGTCTGTACAGAGCTCCTTGTGTAGAATGTTGTGTCATTCGTTTACTCTGATTATTATCCAGTATCTGTGTTCCAGATGGTTGCTATTCCTTACCTGAACCCAGATGACCACAGAGGATAATATATACACATGCGCAATATTGCACTTCTGCTGAGTGCAATCACACTACTACTGATCCTTATCACGGAAGTCACATGCACGGATTTCACGTGTGAGTGCTGGGTGGTACTTGGATATTAGGTCAGTGATGTAGTTCGGGGCAGTATGGTGGACAGCTTTGTACGTCAGTGTTAGGATTTTGAATTTGATCCGTTGCGCAATCGGAAGCCAGTGGAGGGATTGGCAGAGGGGGGTGGCGGAGACAGAGCGGTTGGAAAGATGAATGAGTCTGGCTGCCGTATTCAGGATTGACTGAAGCGGGGATAGCCAGCGGCGAGGCAGGCCAGTGAGGAGGGAGTTGCAGTAGTCGAGTCGTGATATGATGAGGGAGTGGATGAGCTGTTTAGTGGTTTCTGGGGTTAGGAACGTGCGGATTTTGGCGATGTTGCGGAGGTGGAGTCTGCACGAGTTTGTTAAAGATTGGACTTGGGGCTGGAAGGATAGGTTGGAGTCCAGAATGACACCAAGTACTCTGGCCTGCAGGGCGGGTTTGATATTGGCATTGTTGGATGTGATGGAGAAGTCAATGGGGGGTGGGGTCCGGGCTGGGGGGAAGCTAGCTGCTATTGTGACCCTGAGGAAGTCAGGTGATTATCGTGACGCAACGCGTCTGTACGCAGTGACAGGACTTCTGGTGCGCGGTGACGTCAGTTCCAGCGTTGGGGCCATCTTGGATCACCCAGAACCATGCACATACACCCATGATATGGGTAAAAGCTGGATTATGCTATTTTACATGTGAGTGGGACATTTTTCTTTGTTACTTGAGTATTAAATTACTGATTTACACTATGGAGGATCTCTGTTTGTTTCTGCTATGATCCCCTGTGAGAGAACGACCAGTTGAGTTGGAGTACTAAAAGAGGATTGCGGATCTGTGGGGATTTCCAGGAGGGTCCACCTGGTGGTGATGAGGATATCCCTGTGAAAGTGTGGCTTAACCTTAAAAAGCGAGCTGGCCCTTGTGGTCACTGTAAGGAGGTGAGGGGGCATTTTGGCTAATTCTGGATTCATGGTTTGGCACTGGATTTACTGCACGTTGGATTGAGTTTACACATCATTTGTGGAGCACTATTTAATATTATAAGTGCAGCGGATAGATTTGGAGTGGACATTTATTTTCACTGAGTGTGTTTTTGTACACTTGCACTGTGTTTTATGCTCACATATATTTTTTGATTCCCTAAATCATCTAAAATGTATTTTTTGTAGTGTTTTGAACTTTATTATATTCACTTATTTATTTATTATTATTATTATTATTATTATACACGGTTTAATGAGTGATATTTATAATTGTGATGCACATGTTAGTATTTATTTAGCGCTACACCAATTTATTTATTTATTGTTTAACCAGGTGCTCGCTTATTACCAGTTTCTAATGCGCAACCTGGTGGCGTCGGCTGGACTGAAACATGATATCGCAGAGGTGATCTATTTGATTTAGGTCAGGCGAGCGTGGGGGCCATTCAATGGTATCAATTCCTTCATCCTCCAGGAACTGCCTGCATACAGTACTCTCGCCACAAGAGGCTGGGCATTGTCGTGCACCAGGGGGAACCCAGGACCCACTGCACCAGCAGGAACCCAGGACTCACTGCACCAGTGTAGTGTCTGACAATGGGTCCAAGGATTTCATTCCTATACCTAATGGCAGTCAAGGTGTCATTGTCTAGCCTGTAGAGGTCTGTGTGTCCCTCCATGGATATGCCTCCCCAGACCATCACTGACCCACCACCAAAACAGTCATGCTGAATGATGCTACAGGCAGCATAATGTTCTCCACGGCTTCTCCAGACCCTTTCACGTCTGTCACATGTGCTCAGGGTGAACCTGCTTTCATCTGTGAAAGGCACAGGGTGCCAGTGGTGGACCTGCCGATTCTGGGGTTCAATGGCAAATGCCAATCAAGCTCTATGGTGCCAGGCAGTGAGCACAGGGCCCACTAGAGGATGTCAGGCCCTCAGGCCACCCTCATGAAGTCTGTTTCTGATTGTTTGGTCAGAGACATTCACACCAGTGGCCTGCTGTAGGTCATTTTGTAGGGCTCTGGCATTCCTCATCCTGTTCCTCCTTGCACAAAGGAGCAGATACCGGTCCTGCTGATGGGTTGAGGACCTTCTTCGGCCCTGTCTAGCTCTTCTAGAGTAACTGCCTGTCTCCTGGAATCACCTCCATGCTCTTGAGACTGTACTAGGAGACACAGCAAACCTTCTGGCAATGACATGTATTGATGTGGCATCCAAAAAAATTTAATAAATAAATATTATATACAGTTAGGTCCAGGTGTGGGCTACTCCTTTGTTATTTCTTCATCAATTAAGCAGCTAAAAGGTCTGGAGTTGATTCTAAGTGTGGTGTTTGCATTTAGAATCTATTGCTACGAACCTACATCATGCGTTCAAAGGATCTGTCCATGCAAGTGAAACGGGCCATTGTAAGGCTTCAAAAATTTAAAAAAATCCATCAGAGAGATAGCAGCAACATTAGGAGTGGCCATATCAACACTTTGGTACATTCTGAAGAAAGAAGAATGCACTGGTGAGCTCAGCAACATGAAAAGGCATGGACATCCATGGAAGACAACAGTGGTGATGAGTTTAGGATCCTCTCTATGGTAAAAAAAAACCCATTTGGAACATCCAGACAAGTGAAGGACACTCTCCATGAGGTGGGTGTATCATTGTCAAAGTCTATAATCAAGTGAAGACTTCACAAGAGCAAATAGAGAGGGTTCACCACAAGGTGCAAACAATTCATAAGCCTGAAGAATAGAAAAGCCAGATTAGACTTTGCCAAAAACATCTAAAAAGCCAGACCAGTTCTGGAAAAGCATTCTTTGGATGGAGGAAACTAAGATGAATCTGTACCAGAATGACGGGAAGAAAAAAGTGTGGAGAGGGCTTGGAACAGCTCATGATCCAAAGCACACAACGTCATCTGTAAATCATGGTGGAGGCAGTGTGATGGCATGGGCATGCATGGCTTCCAGTGGCACTGGGTCATTTGTGTTTATTGATGATGTGACAGAAGACAGAAGCAGCCGGATGAATTCTGCAGTGTTTACAGATATACTGCCAGCCCAGATTCAGCCAAATGCAGCAAAGGTGATTGGATGGCCCTTCACAGTACAGATGGACAATGATCCAAAACACACTGCAAAAGCAACCCAGGAGCTTTTGAAGAAAAAGAAGTGAAATATTCTGCAATAGCCGAGTCAGTCACCTGATTTCAACCCAACTGAGCATGCATTTCACTTGCTGAAAGCAAAACTAAAGGCAGAAAGACCCACAAAGAACAACTGAAGACAGCTGCAGTTAGAGCCTGGCAAAGCATCAGGAGGAAACCCAGTCTTTGGTAATGTCCATGGGTTCCAGACTTCAGGCAAAGCATCAGAAAGGAGGAAACCCAGTCTTTGGTCATGTCCATGGGTTCCAGACTTCAGGCAGTCATTGCCAGTAAAGGATTCTCAACAAAAGGACCAATTACCTTTGGTCCTTTGAAAAAGGGGGGATGGCTACTCTTAAGAGCTGTAATTCCTAACCCCTTCCTCCAATTTGGATGTACGTACCCTCAAATTAACCCTGAGAGCGTGCACTTTCAGCCCATATCCATTATATAACTATAGCTTGAATATATTTTGGGAAATACATGAAAAAATTGTGCCTGTGTCCAAATATATATGAACCTGACTGTACTGTATACTGTATGTAGTTTAAGGGTGTATTTATAATAAATTAAATACATAAATAAAAAATTAAATGCAGTGCGATTCCTGTCTGAATCGCATGCAGTTTCCTGCACCACACTTATGTGAACCCAAGTTAAAGTCACTGTGACAGGAATCAAAATTATATAAATGTGTAGTTTAAGGGGTGTATTTATGAAAAATTTAATAAAATTCATGAAAATAAAAAGGGACCCGTCGTTAGTCTTTTAATTAAAAACTAATATATATTCTGTTTCCATAAAAATATAATATGTATAAAAATTTGTAGTTTAACCACCTCAGTTCCAGTAGATTTTAACCCTGTCATGACCAGGGTATTTTTTTGCTATTTAGCACTGCGCTCTTTTAACTGGTAATTGTGTGGTCATACAACACTGTACCCAAAGGAAAAGTTATATCATTTTTTCACACAAATAGAGAATTCTTTGGTGGTATTTGATCATCACTAGGTTTTTCACTTTTTATTATGTAAACGAAAAAAGGACCACAAATTTGAAAAAGGAACCATATTTTTTACTTTCGGATATAAAACATATCCAATAAAAAAAAATGTAAAAAGTTAAAAATCAAATTTCTTGTGCTACATGCTATTCTGCTACATGTCTCTGGTTAAAAAAAATCCCAATAAGTGTATATTGATTGGTTTGTGTGAAAGTTATAGTGTTTACAAACTATGGAACTAAGGTATATATACTGGAATTTTGTTTTCTTTTTTTATACTACTAATGGTGGTGATCAGTGACTTATAACATGACTGCAATTAAGCAGCGGGCAATCTGACACTAATACTGGGGAGTCCTGACTAAATGACACTGACATCACACTAACTGACACTGACATCACCAGTAACACTAATTCAGTGATACAATACTATACACTGTGACTGTACTAATGACACTGGCTGGGAAGGGGTTAACATCTTGGGCGATCAAGGGGTTAAATGTGTGCCTAACATGTGTTAATTTGTGTAACTTGTGCTGCATTTTACTAAATAGCTCTTTGTTTCTTATCCCTGCTTTGCAGGGATAAGAAACAGAGATTGTTCCCTCTGTGCAGAGCCCTGTGTTAACTGTCAACACAGAGCTCTGGGCTGTGATTGGACACAGCTGATCCGCAGGTCCCGGCCATGAACCAATGGCAGGCAGTGATGTACCAGTACATCGCTTTGCCTGTATGGGCAGCCTGTCTGCAGTATATTGCAGGAGGGTGGTCCGCAAGTTGTTAAAGGGTGTATTTACAGTATAAAAATAAAAATTGCAGAACAATTCAACATGTATAAATACAATGATGATCAACAGGCATAAATACATCAGTGGTTCATATAGTGAACTCGGTGTAGAGCTATTCACCCTGAGGTCATCACAGAGAACAAGGGGGCGCTCTTTATGTCTTGAGGAAAATAAATGTAATCTCCAGATAAGGAAAGGTTTCTTCACAGTGAAAGCTGTGAGAATGTGGAATACACTCCCTCAAGAGTTGGTATACCCGTCCACCGCCAATCCTCTGTCCAAGTATACCACATCCACTGCCACCCATCTGTCCATGTATACCACTTCCACTGACACCCCTCTGTCCAAGTATACCATGTCCACCGCCACCCCTCTGTCCAAGTATACCACATCCACCGCCACCCCTCTGTCCAAGTATACCCTCTCCACCGCCACCCCTCTGTCCAAATATACCGCGTCTACAGCCACCCCTCTGTCCAAGTATACCCTCTCCACCGCCACCCCTCTGTCCAAAAATACCGCGTCCACAGCCACCCCTCTGTCCAAGTAGACCCTCTCCACCACCATCCCTCTGTCCAAGTATACCACGTCCACAGCCACCCCTCTGTCCAAGTATACCACATCCTCTGCCACCCATCTGTCCAAGTATACTACGTCCACAGCCACCCCTCTGTCCAAGTATACCACGTCCACCGCCACCCCTCTGTCCAAGTAGACCCTCTCCACCACCATCCCTCTGTCCAAGTATACCACGTCCACAGCCACCCCTCTGTCCAAGTATACCACATCCACTGCCACCCCTCTGTCCAAGTATACCACATCCACTGCCACCCCTCTGTCCAAGTATACCACGTCCACCGCCACCCCTCTGTCCAAGTATACCACATCCCCCACCACCCCTCTGTCCAAGTATACCACATCCGCTGCCACCCCTCTGTCCAAATATACCACGTCCACAGCCACCCCTCTGTCCAAGTATACCACGTCCACCGACACCCCTTTGTCCAAGGTTTTTCTCACCTCCTCATAAAAAGAAATCAGATTTGTTTGACAACTTCTGTCTTTCATGAATCCATGCTGTCTGTTGCTTAAAATATTTCTTGCCAGCAAGAACTCATCTATGTGGTCTTTTATTAACTGCTTCCCAACCGCGCTATAGCTGAAAGATGGCTACAGCACGGTGGTCTAGTTCTGGGAGAACGTCCATGGATGTCCTCCCAGAACACGTCCCCAGAGGCACGCTCCCGGCACTGTCGGTGATGAGGTAAAAGGCCAATCACAGCAGCCTTTTTCCACGTGATCAGCTGTGTCCAATGACTCAGCAGATCACAATGTAAATACAGTTGCCGGTTATCGGCTGCACTTAGTACTGCCGATAACTGGCATATGTGACAGGGGAGATCTGCACTAATAATCAGGGCACTGATTACTAGTGCTGCCCAGCAGCGCCACCCATCAGTGCCTAGTAGTTGCGCCCAGCAGTGCTGCCAGTCAAAGCCTTCGTTTGGTGTCATTAGTCAGTGCTGCCAATCAGTGTCACCTATCAGTGCCGCTTATCAGTGTCCATCATTGCTGCATATCAGTGCATCATCAGTGCCTCCTCATCAATGCCCACCACTACCACCTCATCAGTGCAGCCTATCAGTGCTACCTATCAGTGTTGCCTCATCAGTGCCCATCAGTGCTGCCTCATCAGTGCCCATCAGTGCTGCCTCATCAGTGCTGCCTATCAGTGCAGCCTCATCAATGCACATCAGTAAAGGAGAAAAATTACCTGTTTGCAAAATTTTATAATAGAAACAAAGAAAACAGTTTTGTTTTTTTTAAATGTTTTTCTCTTTTTTCATTCATAGTGCAAAAAATAAAACCCCAGTGGTGATTAAATACCAACAAAAAGAAATCTCTATGTGTGTGAAAAAAATTTCATATGGGTACAGTGTTGCATGACCGCGCAATTGTCATTCAAAGTGTGACCGCGCTGAAAGCTGAAAATTGGCCCGGGCAGGAAGGGGATATAAGTGCCCGGTAGACAAGGGGTTAAACTCTCCAGTATCTTCCCAACTATAGAAGCTAAACTAACAGATCTATAATTACTTGGTAAAGATTTTGATCCCTTTTTAAATATTGACACCACATTGGCCTTACTCCAATCCATTGGTACTACGATCCAGGGAATATCCGACTGCCTCTCGGGGATCAGTAAAGAATTTTTTCTCCTGCAGGAGCAAATTGGATCATGCTTTGCTGGGTTTTTTGCCTTTCTCTGGATCAATGGTGGGTATAGGAATATAACTTTTTTTTGTTTTTTTTGGTTGAACTGGATGGACTTTTGTCTTTTTTCAGCCAGACTAACTATGTAACTACAATTCATTCTGTAAAACTGCCTGTACATTTGATGATGGGTGAGAAAGTGAATATTATTAGGCTATGTCTCTAGGCTGAATGTTATTCATTCATAAAGGATAGAATGAATCAGGCAATTACCACTTTTTGGCCAATAGATGGCACTGACAATTCTAGTGAATAAGTATTTATGTCCTTTGATCACTAGCTCCAACTAGGGGCCAAAATGTGGCATTTTACTGATTCACTCGATGTTTTATGAATTAACCACATGCCGCCCTGCCACTGTATAAATACGGCGGCAGGGCGGCATGGGCAGCCAAAACAACGTTTCAAAACGTGTGTTTTGTAAACAGGTAGGGGGCGCGCGCACAGGTACCGGCTATGTCCCGGCGATCGGCGGCAATAGCTGACAGATAGCACAGCTGCAGTAGCTGTGCTTTCTGTCAGTTCCCTGACAGCTCCAGGACAAGCTGATCGGGACAGAAGAGTTTCTCTCTCCCGATCAGCCGTGTCCCCTGCAGTACGCCCCCCCCCCGCCCCCTAGTAAAACACTCCCCCTCACACAGCTAACACTTTCCCTGAAAAATAAAGTTAACCCCTTCCTCCCCAGTGTCATTAGTACAGTGTCAGTGTTTTTTTTTTGCACTGATCACTGTATTGGTGTCACTGGGGATGTCAGTGACCCCAAGTCAGTACCCCCCAATGTCAGAATGTCCGCCGCAGTCCCGCCATAAGTCGCTGATCGCCGCCATTATTAGTATAAAAAAAAATGAAAAATCCCAGTATCTTTCCCGCCATTTGTAAACGCTATAACTTTCACGTAAACCAATTAATTTACACGTATTGGGTTTTTTTTTGCAAAGACATGTCGCAGAATGCATTTACTTTTAGTTTACTATATATTTTTTATAGCTGAAAGTAAAAAATATTGTTTTTCTTCAAAATTTTTGGTCCTTTTTTGTTCATAGCGTGAAAAATAAAAAGCGCACAGGTGATCAAATTACACCGAAAGAAATCTCTATTTGTGCGAAAAAAAGGACGTAAATTTCGTTTGGGTGCAGCATTGCATGACCGTGCAATTATCAGTTGAATTAGTGCAGCGCTAAGTAGCAAAAAGAGGCCTGGTCATTACCTCCCTGGCGGTATGATTATTTCAGATTTTTGGTGCTGAAAGCGGTACATTATTTTGCATGGAAATATGTATTTTTTTTATTGTAGGCTGTAATATTTAGGAATAACTCACTGAAATCTGTCTGAACAAGAGTCTATTAAACATCCCGGGTAGGATAAAATTTGAAACACAAAATCATAAATTATAATTTAATTAATAATCATAAAAAATAATAATATAATAATAAATTTAATTCAATAATATAATCAAACCAAAAACACTAAAATTTGAAATATAGCGCCAAGTTCACACATCGCTGAGCAAAGTCGCAGAATCGTTTTCAGTGGCTGATGAGGAATTTCCCCCACGAATCATTATCACTCAATTCTGCAAGTGGTTCTGATTTACTATCGCTGTTCTCTAGCCGGTCTAAAACCACTTTTGACCTAAAGGGACGCTTTTTGGACGCAAAATGCAGACAGAGCGCAGGACAAAGCACTCGGGACAAAATGTATGTGAAATGGTTTGAAACAGCAATGTTTTACTATGTAAAATCGTTTTGAAAAAATGACACTTTTTTGAAATTTTTAAATTTCCCGCCGCCGGCGGCACCCGTACGTCCCGACGTCACAGGGACCGGAACACGGAAGCCGGATGCCGGCATCGGCCGGAGGAGATGGTCGGGGACGCTGCAGGGGACACATCGCGGGAGCGAAGGACAAGGTAAGTGCTGCAGGGACTCCCTATGCAGCGCCGCATGGTAAGCCCGAGTGTAGCTCGGGGTTACCGCTTTTGGTACTGACATTTTACCCCGAGCTACACTCGGGAATACCGCCAGGGAGGTTAAGGGGGGTAAATCCTCAGGAGGTCAAGTGGTTAATAACATTCAACCTGGAGAGAAATAAGCCTCGTAACATCTGACTTTGCTCCCAGTTCACACATAACGAATGTACATGGGGTGTTGAAGGACAAATAGCTCTGCAATTTTTTTTGTTTTATATAAATACACCTTATAGTGTAGCAAAAAAATAAAATTAAGCTCTGAGTTTCAATGATGGTTTTGTTTGTGACCACTGATTGACCACAATATAAAAGTTCCAGGAACGGCATTATGTACACAGGATGTGCGACTCTGTTAATAGCTGTAACGGTGGCATGACCTTACAGACCTCAGAGTCTCCTCTGCAGACATCATGTATCTTCTGGCTCTCCTGCTGCTTCTATACCGGGATGTATCATCCACAGGTGAGAGCTTTATATTGGGGCTGAGGAGAGGAGGGTGAAGGCAGGGAGGTTACCGCTATTAAAATGGAGTTTGTATTTAGGGACTTTTCACAAGGGCGTTCCGTTTTTTTCATCAGTTCAGTCATTTTTTTGTAAAAAAAAAAGGGATCAGTTCACATCAGTTTTCCATCAGTTTCCATCTGTTTTTCATCAGTTTAAGTCAGTTTTTCATCAGTTTACATCCATTTTTCATCTGTTTACATCCATTTGCATCTGTTTTTCGTCCATTCTGTTTTGGGGTTTTTTACAGAAGAAAAATAGGATTTTTTTCCTAGAAAAAATGGATCAGTTCACATCAGTTTTTTTGATCAGTTCACATCAGTTTCCATCCATTTTCCATCAGTTTAAGTCAGTTTTTCACCAGTTTACATCCATTTTTACATCCGTGTACATCTGTTTTTCATCCATTCCATTTGGTTTTTTTTTTATGGAAGAAAAATGTTTTTTTTTCCAAGAAAAAACGGATCAGTTCATATAATTTTTTTATCAGTTCGCATCAATTTTCCATCAGTTTCCATCCGTTTTTCATTAGTTTACGTCAGTTTTTCACCATTTTACATCAATTTTTCATCCGTTTACATCCGTTCGCATCTGTTTTTCGTCCATTCCATTTTTGTTTTTTTTACGGAAGAAAAATGGTTTTTTTTCCAAGAAAAAACGGATCAGTTCACGTCAGTTTTTTTTATCAGTTCACATCAGTTTCCATCCATTTTTCATCAATTTACGTCAGTTTTTCACCAGTTTACATCAATTTTTCAACTGTTTACATCCGTTCGCATCTGTTTTTCTTCCATTCCGTTTTTGGGGTTTTTTTACGGAAAAAAAAAGTTTTTTTTTCCAAGAAAAAACGGATCAGTTCACATCAGTTTTTTTTAGCAGTTCACATCAGTTTCCATCCATTTTTGATCAGTTTACATCAGTTTTTCACCAGTTTACATCAATTTTTCGTCCGTTTACATCCATTCGCATCTGTTTTTCGTCCATTCCTTTTTTGTTTTCTTTTTACGGCAAAAAAAATTTTTTTTCCAAGAAAAAATGGATTAGTTCACATCAGTTTCCATCCATTTTTCATCAGTTTACGACAGTTTTTTATCAGTTTACATCCATTTTTTGTCCGTTTACATCCGTTCGCATCTGTTTTTCGTCCTTTCCGTTTTTTTTTTTTTACGGAAGAAAAATAGAGGTTTTTCCATGATACATGACTAAATATCAATGATCCTGGTGATAATACATGACACACGACTAAATGTCAGTGATTCTGGTGATAATGCACGACACATGACTAAATATCAGTGATCCTGGTGATAGTACAAGACACATGACTAAATATCAGTGATTCTGGTGATAATACATGACACACGACTAAATGTCAATGATCCAGGTGATAATACACGACACACGACTAAATGTCAATGATCCTGGTGATAATACACGATACATGACTAAATATCAGTGATCCAGGTGATAATACACGACACACGACTAAATATCAGTGATCCAGGTGATAATACATGATACACGACTAAATATCAATGATCCTGGTGATAATACATGACACACGACTAAATATCAGTGATCCAGGTGATAATACATGATACACGACTAAATATCAATGATCCTGGTGATAATACACGACACAAGACTAAATATCAGTGATCCTGGTGATAATACACGACACACGACTAAATATCAGTGATCCTGGTGATAATACACGACACAAGACTAAATATCAGAGATCCTGGTGATAATACACGATACAAGACTAATATCAGAGATCCTGGTGATAATACACGACACAAGACTAAATATCAATGATCCAGGTGATAATACATGATACACGACTAATATCAATGATCCTGGTGATAATACACGACACACGACTAATATCAGAGATTCTAGTGACAATACATGATACTCCTAGACAGGGGCGGACTGACCATTAGAGCACTCGGGCACTGCCCGAGGGCCCTGGGTCAGTAGGGGGCCCCATGAAATGCCCCCGGTACCTTTTTTATAGTCTTTTTTGAGTGTGGGCAAGGACACAGGGGCCCCATGATCCCCTATTGCCCGGGGGCCCCATGAGTTGTCAGTCCGTCCCTGCTCCTAGATTGTAAGCTCCCAGGATCAGGGCCCTCCTATCCCTCTTGTATTGAACTGTATTGTTGCTGTATTGTCTCCCATTGTAATGTAAAGTGCTGAGCAAACTGTTGGCGCTATATAAATCCTGTATAATAATAATAATATATAAATCCTGTATAATAATAATAATATATAAATCCTGTATAATAATAATAATATATAAATCCTGTATAATAATAATAATAATATATAAATCCTGTATAATAATAATATAAAAATCCTTTATTATAATAATAATAATAATATATAAATCCTGTATAGTAATAATAATAATAATAATACATGACTTTGGAGGTCAATAAACCGTTCGCTAAAAAAATCTGATCTCCTGATTTTAGATATTCCTGCTGTGGTGGGGAGAAGAGGCAATTCTACAGTTCTACAATGTGGAGGGGATTCTGGAGACCAAATAACGGCAATTATATGGAAGATCCATCACATCAGTAATTCTCGGTGTTTATTCTCATATGTCCCACACACCAAAGGAGGATCACAGATATACAACAACTGCAGTACAAGAATGACACTAACCAATATAACACTGACCATCCAGGACAGCCAGATATCTGATGGAGGAAATTATACCTGTGAACTGTCAACTCCTAGAGGGACCTTCATCTCTACAACTATTTTACAAGTATTAGGTGAGTAGGATCTGATTTCGCCATCACAAGAAATTCAAACCGATATATCAAAATGTTTTGTCTTCAAAACGCATACCACACTCATTGAATTCGTTTTCTTTTTTAGACTCCATTAACACTTGTGCAACTTCAAAATTGTGCGATTTTCACTGCGACTTTACAGTGCGGCTTTCACACGACTTTGGATGAGTGGGACTTTGGCTTTGACCAAGGATAATTGTTTGTGCTGTACAAAGTCGCACACGAGTCGCATGTACCACATTCAGGTGTGACCTTTGGAAGGTTTACATTGAAGTCTATGGCCCTCAAGTCACATGAAAGTCGGACCAAAGTAGTGCAGGAACTACTTTGAAGTCACTGCGACTTGAGGTTGCATAGATGAATGGTACCCATTGGGAAACATGGAGGGCGACATGTCATGTGACTTTGGACCCCAAAATTGCATGACAAGTTGCATAAGTGCGAATGGAGCCTTATGCAGGCCACAGACGGGTCGAAAACCAGACGTTTTTTAATTTAAAAAAAAACGAAAAATCGGTCGTTCGATCGGCCAACGTTACCACCAACGGTAAAAAAAATCACCCGGCATTTAATTACTTCTGTCCCTGCAGAGAGCTCCGCTATTATATTTGACATGAAAAAGTATTGCAGTTGCAACATTTGTATCTATTTGTATCCATATCGGATACAGATGTTTTTATTCGGATACAAATAGATACATTGTTCAAACCGCAAGACTTTTTCATGTCAAATATAATAGCGGACTGGAATTCTTATTATTATTATTTTTCTTCTTTTTTTCTTCTTCTTCTTTTTCTTCTTCTTTTTCTTCTTCTTCTTTTCTTATTCTTCTTTTCTTATTCTTCTTTTTCTTCTTCTTTTTCTTTTTCTTCTTCTTGCAGGTCACGGCTCATGCGCAGATTTTTTATCAGTAAAACAATTGGCCGAGTTACCCATCTTCAAAATTCCAACCTTACCGATAAAAAAAATGTGCCTAAACCCCGAAAAATGGCCGACCAATTAACCCACTAACGGTGCAAAAATCGGCTCTTTATTTTTTCAGGCAAAAAATTGGCCGATTATTGACCCGTCTATGGCCTGCATTAGGGCTTTTCCTCCTCTCTGTTTTCACCTGGTGATCCTGTCAGTAAGTCTGTTATTTCTCAACTCCATTTACCAGACCAAGCTGTCCAGCAAAAAAGGCAGTTATTTATTTTATTATTTATTTCAGGTACTTATATAGCGCTGTCAATTTACACAGCACTTTACATATATATTGTACATTCACATCAGTCCCTAACCCTCAAGGGGTGTACAATCTAAGGTCCCTAACTCACATTCATACATACACATACTAGGGACAATTTAGACAGGAGCCAATTCACCTACCAGCATGTCGTTGGAGTTACCCCCGGTTCACATCTGTGCGGGTGGTGCCACTGCAGATCCACACAAAAATCCGTGCACCCGCACAGAGGAATGTGGCCCGCGGGCCGGTGCCATTAATTCTAATGGTATGCCGCCCACACTGGAAATCACAGCCATAATAGGACCGAGGTTCCCATGTGGGCTGCGTTTTCAGAAGTGCAGGGACTTCTTCCCTACGTGTCACGGGGCACGAGAGTCCATTCAAATGAATGGGCTCTCATGCCTGTGCAAAACGCGGCCCGCAGAGATGTGAACCTAGCCTCAGAGGTTTGAGACAAACCATTTTCAGGGTATTGATAATGATCAGCTTTTGTTTTGGAAAACTTTTATCCCAAAAGGCAAAAACAAAAAGCCTATTCCTGTAACAGCTTATAAAGTGCTTGCTGGAGTTCAGCTTTCAGGGCCAGTTCACACTACATGTGTTTCAGTTGCTTTTTTTCTGCATCCAAAACTCACAGAAAGTAGGTGATATGATTGTCAGTGTCATAGTTCACATCAGTGCTTGAGCGTTCCGGTTGCAGAAAAAAAAGTACAACAGGCTGCATTTTTTTTACACAGAACTGTAGTGGAACACATCAAAAACGCACCGGAAGTCACCAAAAACACACATGTCCCTATTTAAATGGAAGAAAAAGAAGCGGGAAAAATGAACCGGAATGCATCAAAAATGCACTGGAACGCGTCAAAAATGCATCGAAAAAGCACCGGAATGTACCAAAGATGCTTCAAAAACGCATGTGCAGAAACACATCCGGAATGCATTTCTATAGTGTGAACTGACCCTCAGAGCTGATTCACATGTGCGGTGCGGATTGAAGCTCAGGTTTCACAGCTAATTGTTACAGGATTGTTCACCTGCTCATGTCAGGTTTACATCAGGTTCAGGACAGGATTAGTTTAGGATTTTATCTGTTCACAGATATGCAGTTTAGAAACACTTCCCATAGAAGTCAATAGCCTGTAATCTGCACCTGAACCGGACCGCACTGCTCAGAAATCAGACAGGACTCTTTTTCAATCTGCACTGAATTCGCACATGCAGTGCACCGGACATATGTGAACAGGCACCATAGGAAGCAATGTTTTTTCACATGTCATGTGGATTGGATGGGGTTTAAACCGCATCCAATCTGCATATATGTGAACCGCCACTAATTGACACAGTAGTTGTTCAGCTACTTGATACAGAATTGTTCACCTGCTCATGTCAGGTTTACATCAGGTTCAGGACAGGATTAGCTCAGGATGTTATCCTGTTCACACATATAAGATTTAGAAACGGTTCCCATAGAAGTCAATAGCCTGTAATCCGCCCCTGAACAGGACTGCACTGCTCACAAATCGTACAGGACTCTTTTTCAATCTGCACCGAATCCACACCGCCAGTGACCAGACATACAGTATGTGAACAAGCACCATAGGAAGCAATGTTATTTCACATGTCAAGCGGATCAGATGCATGCAGAAACCACATCCAATCTGCATATATGTGAAACGTCACATAAGATAAGTTCATCTTTTGACAAAAAATAATAAATGTACATTTGTTTGCAGGTAAAAAAAATGTATTTATTATTTTTGGTTGCAGGAGCCTGTAAAGAATTGCATTAGCGATCAGCAGATTGCTGGAACCATGCAGGTCTCCTTCGCATAACTCCCAACTTTTTGAGATGGAAACAAGGGACATCTATTAGCAGACATATGTAGGCATAGGACATACCCCCCGTCATGCCCCCCTAAAGGAGAATTATACAAAAATATAATGATTGGTTAAACCCACAAGTGCTTGTTTTTAGCACTACTATTCCTTAATATTGGCTTTTGAATTTTACAAATGCATCAAATTAGAAACTAGATGAAAGGTTTAGCACTGGGAAACACTTTTTGAAAGATAAATAGTGCATTTTATATACAACTATATAGATGAGGCCAAAATGACGGACAAATGAAGAGGACAGAGGGCTTTGTTCCAAATCAGGGACAGTTCCTTGAAATCAAGGACAGTTGGGAGCTATGCCTTCAGACCTGTAAGTATATCTGCTTGCCCATACGAAATGTATGGGATGTACGGGATGTATGGGATGTACGAGATGCATGGGATATACAGGGTGTATGGAATGTACGGAATGTACGGGATGTACGGAATGTATGTGATGTACGGAAAACAGCACACAGTTAACCCTTTGATCGCCCCACATGTTAACCCCTTCCTGCCCAGTGCCATTAGTACAGTGTCAGTGCTTTTTATTGTGTCACTGGAGAAGTCAGTTCCCCCCAGTCTCAGAATGTCCGCCGCAGTGCCATTAAAAGTCACCATCACTAGTAAAAATAGAAATCCAAGTATATATACCGCCATTTGTAGATGCTATAAATTTCATGAAACCAATTAATTTACACATTTTGGGATTTTTTTTAACAAAGACATTGAGCAGAATATATGTTGGCCTAAATTTATGACGAAATTTGATTTTTTAATTTTTGTTTTACTGGACATGTTTAATAGCAAAAAGTCAATAATATAGTTTTTTTCTCAAAATTGTTGCCTTTTTTTATAGAGCAAAAAATAAAAACTGCACAGGTGATAAAATACCACTGAAAGAAAGCTCTATTTGTGGGAGAACAAGGACTTAAATTTAAATTTGAGTGCAGCGTTGCATGACCGCGCAATTGTCAGTTAAAGTAACGCAGTGCCGTAACTTTGAAAAACCGCTAAAGGGCTGCAAGGGCTGGGACAGTGATAATAATGGAGGATTTTAACTACCCAGAAATTGACTGGAGTAATGGTACTGCAGGAACAGTTAAAGGGCAAACATTTTTAAACCTGCTACAGGACAATTTTATGGAAGAGTTCATAGAAGCCCCTACTAGGAATCATGCTCTGCTGGACCTGGTAATATCAAACCATTATTATGAATATCCGTTTAAAAGAACATCTGGGTAGCAGTGCTCATAACATGATTTAATTTATTGTTATCTGTAAACAGTGAGCGCATACAGGAAAAATAAAACCGCTCAATTTCAAGAGAGCTAATTTTTCTAGGCTGAGAGCTGCTCTCCAAGACTTAGATTGGGAGGGAATATTGGAATCGATAAACACAACATAGAAATGGGAATGTATGGGATGTACGGAATGTACGGGAAGTACGGAATGTATGGGATGTACAGGATGTACAGGATGTATGGGATGTACAGGATGTACGGAATGTATGGGATGTACAGGATGTACGGGATGTACGGAATGTATGGGATGTACAGAATGTATGGGATGTACGGAATGTACGGGATGTACGGAATGTACGGGATGTACGGAATGTATGGGATGTACGGAATGTATGGGATGTACGGAATGAACGCGATGTACAGAATGTATGGGATGTACGGGATGTATGGGATGTACAGGGTGTACGGGCAAGCAAGTATACTGACAGGAAGAATCAATTAATTACCATAGCTCTCCACAGTGCCGTGGCAGTTCAATGATGACTACAAGCTGACAGCTGCGAAGGCTGTTGCGACTTGTAGTTCATTTATTCACAGAACACTGTGAATGAATGATGCAGCCGTGTGAGTGGAGCCCTGCATGCCCGTGCTGTTTTTAAAAAGTGGCTGTACTGCTGTCATGGGGGGAAGGGGGCAGCAGGCAGTGGCTGTTGCATTGGGAACATGCCATGTGTTCCTGTGTTCCACCCTAAAAATGGGTGGAACATGTAACATCTTTCTAAAGGTGAACCTACCCTTTAATTTGTTAGTCAAGTCCATCTAAATCTGCTAGTCTAAGGGCTCATGTGTATGAGCCCTTAGGGTGTCTCCACTCAGGATGGAGGAGCAACGGAGACACCCTTGGACAGCAGCACTGTGAGTCTGGGAAGAGGGTAGTGTTAGGGCTCATCCACATGTGTGTTGATTATAAAGAACAAAGCAATGCACTCTGTTATAACTCAATTTTGTGCCAGCAGCCTCCATCCAATCATTCCAGATACAAAGTACTTTGGGAATAATACAATTCAAACACTGAGGAGTGAAACGCAGAAATCAAAAGTATTTTATTATTGTTTGAGTTTAAATACTGAGATAACACCGAATACTTTGGGCGGTATCCATAAAGCACCAATCAGAATACATTATACTGTAGATGTTACAATAACTCACCATATGGTGCGTAGTAGAAATATAGCAAACAAGATCATAAGTTCTACAAACCTTAATGGCGGAGGACCAGGGGCGGACTGACAACTCATGGGGCCCCTGGGCAATAGGGGATCATGGGGCCCCTGTGTCCTTGCCCAAACTCAAAAAAGCCTATGTAAAAGGTACCAGGGGCATCTCATGGGGCCCCCTAATGTCCCGGGCCCTCGGGCACTGCCCGAGTTTCCAAATGGTCAGTCCGCCCCTGCCGAGGACACTTATATAGATAACAATATTCTGGTCCCCAGAGAACATTCTGTTTATGTAAATAAAAGTTGGTTAGTAAGCACAAAGCAGAAGTTAGTTAACTAACAAAAGATTTCCCAGCAACACCTACCAGCCAGCCTGCGAAACAACCAACTTGGCTCTAACAGTTTGCGTTAATAACAGAGGTTTTCTTTGCACACATTTGCAAATACATGCGTAAGCCACAGTCCCGCGTCAAGGGTCCTTTGTATACTGTGGACCTAACTAAAATTTCCAAAGCCTCCATAGTAGGAGCACATGTATAAATTGGTAGGTTAAGGGCAGGTGTGCCTGGAGGAGCCCGTTCCTCCTTAACCATTTCAATGCCGGGCAATTTTACACCTTCCTCCCAGGCCAGTTTCCAGGTTTCAGCGCTCTCACACTTTGAACGACAATTGCGCGGTCATACAACATTGTACCCAAACTAAAATTTTATCATTTTCTTCACACAACTAGAGCTTTCTTTTTGTGGTATTTAATCATTGCTGGGGTTTTTATTTTTTGCTAAATTAACAAAAAAGACAGAAAATTTTGAAAAAAAAACACGTTTTTCTTTGTTTCTGTTATAAAAGTTTGCAAATAAATAATTGTTCTTCATAAATTTAGGCCAAGATGTATTCTGCTACATGTCTTTGGTGAAAATAACCCAAATTAGGATGTATTATTTAGTTTGTAGGAAAGTTATAGAGTTCACAAACTATGGGATAGATCTGAATATTGATCAATCCTGAAGTACTGACAGCCAATCTAATTTCTTGAGGTCCAAGAATGTCAGGACAGTACAGATATCCCCCAAATGTCAGAACAGTACAGATATCCCCCAAATGTCAGAAAAGTACAGATATCCCCCAAATGACCCCTTTTTGCAGAGTAGACAGTCCGACGTACTTCATAAGAGGAATGGCGAGTTTTTTGAAGTCGTATTTTTTTTGTCCGAATTTTTCGGAAAATGAAAAAATAAAAAAAATTATTTTCACTATTTTATTTTACACACTGTCACCAGTGCAGTACAGCGTCATCATATAACTGGCATGGCGGTGAACAGGGACACTGACTGGTGACAGTATGAAAAAAAAAAATATATATATTTTTTTTTTTTTTTATTTTACATTTTTTATTAAATGTTTTTTCTTTTTTTTAAGATTTCTTTTTCATATTTCACTATGTTCAAAGTAGTACAATGTTACCATACTAACATTGTACTACTTTGGGGAAGTGATCAGTATTTTTTTTTTTTTACACAATTTGCTTATAGCAAAGAATTACTTTGCTATAGGCAAGCATTTACCTGAATGAAATCGATTCATTCAGGGTTTTTTTTTTTTTTTTGTGCTTAGCTGTGATTTGGCCACAGCTAATCACATGACATGTGCATGTGATTAGCTGTGACCATTCACAGCTAGGCAGTAGTATACAATGGATGGCATGAATGAAGCCATCCATTGTATACAACTGTCATGTGACCTACTTGCATTTGTAGATGCTATAAATTTCATGTAAACCAATTAATTTACACATTTTGGGATTTTTTTGTAGCAAAGACATGGAGCAGAATATACGTTGGCCTAAATTTATGACGAAATTTGATTTTTAAATTTTTTTTTACTGGACATGTTTAATAGCAAAAAGTCAATAATACAGTTTTTTTCTCAAAATTGTCGCCTTTTTTTATAGCGCAAAAAATAAAAACCGCACAGGTGATAAAATACCACTGAAAGAAAGCTCTATTTGTGGGAGAACAAGGACTTAAATTTAATTTGAGTGCAGCGTTGCATGGCGGCGCAATTTTCAGTTAAAGTAACGCAGTGCCGTAACTTTGAAAAACCACGAAAGGGCTGCAAGGGCTGGGACAGTGATAATAATGGGGGATTTTAACTACCCAGAAATTGACTGGAGTAATGGTACTGCAGGAACAGTTAAAGGGCAAAAATTTTTAAACCTACTACAGGACAATTTTATGGTATAGTTCATAGAAGCCCCTACTAGGAATGATGCGCTGCTGGACCTGGTAATATCAAACCATTATTATGAATATCCATATAAAAGAACATTTGGGTAGCAGTGATCATAACATGATTTAATTTATTGTTAGCTGTAAACAGAGAGCACATACAGGAAAAATAAAACCGCTCAATTTCAAGAGAGCTAATTTTTCTAGGCTGAGAGCTGCTCTCCAAGACTTAGATTGGGAGGGAATATTGGAATCGATAAACACAACACAGAAATGGGAGTTCTTCATGCAGTAAAGACTGTATGTGAACACACTACAAAATATATTCCCATGGGCAACAAGTTTAAAAGGCTAAAAATCAAACCTATGTGGCTTACGGCCAAAGTTAAAAAATCTATAGATAATAAGAAAAGAACTTTTATTAAATATAAAAATGAAGGAACACTATCATTGTTTAAACATTACAAAGAATACAACAGAATATGCAAAAAGGAAATAAAGGCCGCAAAAATTGAAAATGAACGAAAGATTGTAAAAGATAGCAGGATCATCCACAAAAAATTCTTCAAATATATTAACCTCCCTGGCGGCATTCCCGAGTGTAGCTCGGGGTAAAGTTTCAGTACCAAAAGCGGTAACCCCGAGCTACACTCAGGCTTACCATGTGGCGTTGCACAGGGATTCCCTACAGCGCTTACCTTGTCCTTCGCTCCCGCAATGCATCCCCTGCAGCATCCCCGTCCATGTCCTCTGGCCGATGCCAGCATCTGGCTTCCGTGTTCCAGTCCCTGTGACTTCAGGACGTACAGGCGCCGGAACCGGCGGCAAATTTGAAAATTTAAAAAAAATGAAATTTTTTTTAAAACGATTATTTCATAGCAAAACATTCCTGTATTAAACCATTTCACATACATTTGTCCCGAGTGCTTTGTCCGGCGCCCTGCCTACATTTTGACTGTTCTTTCTGCCTGGAAACTTAGAAACGTCCATGGCGTCCAAAAAGCGTCCCTTTAGGTCAAAATCGGGTTTAGACCGGCTAGAGAACAGCGATAGTAAATCAGAACAACTTGCAGAATTGAGTGATAATGATTCGTGGGGGAAATTCCTCATCAGACACTGAAAATGATTTTGCGACTTTGCTCAGTGATGTGCGAACTTGGCGCTATATTTCAAATTTCAGTGTTTTTGGTTTGATTATATTATTGAACTAAATTTATTATTATTATATTATTATTTTTTATGACTATTTATTAAGTAAGTAATTACTAAGAATTGCAGGCCTACAATACATAACACCAAATTTCCATGCAAAAAAATGGTACCGCTTTTGGTACAAAATTCCTGACATAATCATACCGCCAGGGAGGTTAATAGTAAAAAGTTTTGGTCCGAGCATGTAGGCCCTTTACAAAATAATCTAGAGTGGGTGACTGGGGACAAAGAAGGCAAATTTATGTAATACCTTCTTCAGCTCTGTGTATACAAAGGAGCATGGGGGAGCTCTTGTCTATAATGGGCATGGTATTGACACAGCTCCAGATGATCCACATTGGCTCACAACTGATATGATCCAAAAATATTTAGACAGAATAAAGGTGAATAAAGCACCTGGACCGGATGGCATACACCCACGGGTCCTTAAAGAATTCAGCTCTGTCATTTCAAAGCCATTGTTTCTCATTTTTAGGGACTCTTTAATAACTGGCATAATACCACTGGATTGGCGTAAGTCCAATGTGGTGCCAATATTTAAAAAGGGGTCAAAATCTTTACCAAGTAATTATAGACCTGTTAGTTTAACTTCTATAGTTGGGAAGATACTGGAGAGTTTAATAAAAGACCACATAGATGAGTTCTTGCTGGAAAAAAATATTTTAAGCAACAGACAGCATGGATTCATGAAAGACAGAAGTTGTCAAACAAATCTGATTTATTTTTATGAGGAGGTGAGCAAAACCTTGGACATAGGGGTGGTGGTGAACGTGGTATACTTGGACAGAGGGGTGGTGGTGAACGTGGTATACTTGGACAGAGGGGTGGTGGTGAACGTGGTATACTTGGACAGAGGGGTGGTGGTGGACGTGGTATACTTGGACAGAGGGGTGGTGGTGAACGTGGTATACTTGGACAGAGGGGTGGCGGTGGACGTGGTATACTTGGACAGAGGGGTGGTGGTGGACGTGGTATACTTGGACAGAGGGGTGGTGGTGGACGTGGTATACTTGGACAAAGGGGTGGCGGTGGACGTGGTATACTTGGACAGAGGGGTACACTTGGATTTTGCTAAAGTGTTTTGCACAGTTCCCCACACACGGCTAATGTGTAAGGTAAAGTCTACAGGCTTGGAAAAATTTGTATGTAAATGGATAGAAAACTGACTAAAAGATGGTATTCAAAGAGTAGTGGTTAATGATTCATACTCTGAATGGTCTAGGATCATCAGTGGTGTACCCCAAGGTTCAGTGTTGTCAGTGGTGTACCCCAAGGTTCAGTGTTGTCAGTGGTGTACCCCAGGGTTCAGTGTTGGAACCCTTACTTTTTAATATATTTATAAACGATATAGGGTCTGGGATTATAAATCCCATTTCAGTCTTTGCAGATGACACCAAACTGTGCCGTGGAATAATGTCCTTACAGGATGTCTCCAACTTACAAGCCAACCTCAATGCTCTGTTTAATTGGGCAACTATGTGGCAAATGAGGTTTAATGTTGATAAATGTAAAGTTCTGCACTTGGGGCCTAAGAATATGCATGCATCATACCTACTAGGGGGGTACAACTGGGGGAATCAATGGTGGAGAAGGATCTGGGGGTTCTGGTAGATCACAAGCTTAATAATGGAATGCAATACCAAGCTGCGGGTTCTAAACTGAGCAAAATCCTCTCTTGTATAAAAAGAGGTATAGACTCCAGAGAGAGAGATATTATTCCCCCGGTACAAATCATTAGTAAGACCTCATCTGGAATATACAGTTCAGTTTTGGGCAAAAATTCACAAGAAGAACATTGGGGAACTGGAGAAAGTACAGAGAAGGGCAACCAAACTGATAAGAGGCATGGAGGAGCTCAGCTATGAGGAAAGATTAGAGGAACTGAATTTATTCTCTCTTGAGAAGAGGAGATTAAGGGGGGGATATGATCTCCATGTATAATACATAAGGGGGGATATGATCTCCATGTATAATACATAAGGGGGGGATATGATCACCATGTATAATACATAAGGGGGATATGATCTCCATGTATAATACATAAGGGGGGATATGATCTCCATGTATAATACATAAGGGGGATATGATCTCCATGTATAATACATAAGGGGGGATATGATCTCCATGTATAATACATAAGGGGGGATATGATCTCCATGTATAATACATAAGGGGGGATATGATCTCTATGTATAACACATAAGGGGGATATGATCTCCATGTATAATACATAAGGGGGGATATGATCACCATGTATAATACATAAGGGGGGTATGATCTCCATGTATAATACATAAGGGGGATATGATGTCCATGTATAATACATAAGGGGGGATATGATCTCCATGTATAATACATAAGGGGGGTATGATCTCCATGTATAATACATAAGGGGGATATGATCTCCATGTATAATACATAAGGGGGGATATGATCTCCACGTATAATACATAAGGGGGGATACGATCTCCATGTATAATACATAAGGGGGGATATGATCTCCATGTATAATACATAAGGGGGGATATGATCTCCATGTATAATACATAAGGGGGATATGATCTCCATGTATAATACATAAGGGGGGATATGATATTCATGTATAATACATAAGGGGGATATGATCTCCATGAATAATACATAAGGGGGGATATGATCACCATGTATAATACATAAGGGGGATATGATCTCCATGTATAATAAATAGGGGGGATATGATCACCATGTATAATACATAAGGGGGGGATATGATCACCATGTATAATACATAAGGGGGGATATGGTCTCCATGTATAATACATAAGGGGGGATATGATCTCCATGTGTAATACATAAGGGGGGATATGATCTCCATGTATAAATACATCAGTGGTTCATATAGTGAACTCAGTGTAGAGTAATTCCCCCTGAGGTCATCACAGAGGACAAGGGGGCACTCTTTACGTCTGGAGGAAAAGAGATTTAATCTCCAAACACGGAAAGGTTTCTTCACAGTAAGAGCTGTAAAAATGTGGAATAGACTCCCTCAAGAGTTGGTTTTGGCCAGCTCAGTGGATTGCTTCAGAAAAGGCCTGGATTATTTCCTAGATACACAGAATATAACAGAATATGACACCAATGATCTTTTTAGCTATCTGTAAGGGGAGAATTCCTCCCAATGACCCCATGTGTGAGGAGCATTCCTCCCACTGACCATCAAACTAATGTATCTAGAGATGAGCGAATCGAAGTAGCCGAAGTGGAATTCAAGTCGAATATCGGAAAAATTTCGATTCGCGCCGAATCCGAAAAATAGCCTACTTCGGACGCGCGAATCGAAATTTTTCCAAAAATGGCGGCGGACATGTGCGGCGACGGAGCGGGGATGTCTGGGAAGGCGCGCAGACAAGGCGCGCTGACCCATAATGCATTCCTCAATGACATGTGATCGCATCAGCCAATCAGCAGCCAGCCAGCCAGCACTGTGTAATGGTCGAGCTATAAATAGCGGCCATTTTGGAATTCTTCATTTGCCTGCAGTCATTGAACAGAGGCAGACCGCTCTGTATTAGGGACAGAGTTAGGGCCACAGAAACGATACTTGGGGACAGAGAAACGTTACTTAGGGACAGAGAACCATTACTCAGGGACACAGAATTGTTAGTGAGGGCTACAGAATCGTTACTTAGGGACAAAGAAACGCTAGTTAGGGCCACAGAATTCTTACTCAGGGACAGACAGAATTGTTACTGAGTGCCAGAGAATTGTTACTTAGGGCCACAGAAACGTTAGTTAGGGCCACAGAATTGTTACTCAGGGACAGACACAGAATTGTTACTGAGGGCCACAGAACTGTTACTTAGGGCCACAGAAACGTTATTAGGGCCACAGAATTGTTACTCAGGGACAGACAGAATTGTTACTGAGTGCCAGAGAATTGTTACTTAGGGCCACAGAAACTTTAGTTAGGGCCACAGAATTGTTACTCAGGGACAGACACAGAATTGTTACTGAGGGCCACAGAACTGTTACTTAGGGCCACAGAAACTTTAGTTAGGGCCACAGAATTGTTACTCAGGGACAGACACAGAATTGTTACTGAGGGCCACAGAACTGTTACTTAGGGCCACAGAATTGTTACTCGCACAGACACAGAATTGTTACTCAGGAACACAGAATTGTTACTGAGGGCCACAGAACCGTTACTTAGGGCCACAGAATTGTTACTCGCACAGACACAGAATTGTTACACAGGGACACAGAATTGTTACTGAGGGCCACAGAACCGTTACTTAGGGCCACAGAATTGTTACTCAGGGACACAGAATTGTTACTGAGGGCCACAGAACTGTTACTTAGGGCCACAGAATTGTTACTCGCACAGACACAGAATTGTTACTCAGGGACACAGAACTGTTACTGAGGGCCACAGAACTGTTACTTAGGGCCACAGAATTGTTACTCGCACAGACACAGAATTGTTACACAGGGACACAGAATTGTTACTGAGGGCCACAGAACCGTTACTTAGGGCCACAGAATTGTTACTCAGGGACACAGAATTGTTACTGAGGGCTACAGAACTGTTACTTAGGGCCACAGAATTGTTACTCGCACAGACATAGAATTGTTACTCAGGGACACAGAACTGTTACTGGGGGCCACAGAACTGTTACTTAGGGCCACAGAATTGTTACTCGCACAGACACAGAATTGTTACTCAGGGACACAGAATTGTTACTGAGGGCCACAGAACCGTTACTTAGGGCCACAGAATTGTTACTCGCACAGACACAGAATTGTTACACAGGGACACAGAATTGTTACTGAGGGCCACAGAACCGTTACTTAGGGCCACAGAATTGTTACTCAGGGACACAGAATTGTTACTGAGGGCCACAGAACTGTTACTTAGGGCCACAGAATTTTTACTCGGACAGACACAGAATTGTTACTCAGGGACATAGAATTGTTACTGAGGGCCACAGAACCGTTACTTAGTGCCACAGAAACGTTAATCAGGGATACAGAATTGTTACTGAGGGCCACAGAACCGTTACTTAGGGCCACAGAATTGTTACTCACGGACAGACACAGAATTGTTTCTTGAGGGACACAGAATTTTTAATGAGGGCCACAGAACCGTGACTTAGGGCCACATAAACGTTAATCAGGGACACAGAATTGTTACTGAGGGCCACAGAACCGTTACTTAGGGCCACATAAACGTTAATCAGGGACACAGAATTGTTACTGAGGGCCACAGAACCGTTACTTAGGGCCACAGAATTGTTACGGACAGACACAGAATTGTTTCTTGAGGGACACAGAATTTTTACTGAGGGCCACAGAACCGTTATTTAGGGCCACAGAAACGTTAATCAGGGACACAGAATTGTTACTGAGGGCCACAGAACCGTTACTTAGGGCCACGTAAACGTTAATCAGGGACAGACACAGAATTGTTACTGAGGTACACAGAATTGTTACTGAGGGCCACAGAACCGTTACTTAGGGCCACGTAAACGTTAATCAGGGACACAGAATTGTTACTTAGGGCCACAGAACCGTTACTTAGGGCCACAGAATTGTTACTCACGGACAGACACAGAATTGTTTCTTGAGGGACACAGAATTTTTACTGAGGGCCACAGAACCGTTACTTAGGGCCACAGAAACGTTAATCAGGGACACAGAATTGTTACTGAGGGCCACAGAACCGTTACTTAGGGCCACGTAAACGTTAATCAGGGACAGACACAGAATTGTTACTGAGGGACACAGAATTGTTACTGAGGGCCACAGAACCGTTACTTAGGGCCACATAAACGTTAATCAGGGACACAGAATTGTTACTGAGGGCCACAGAACCGTTACTTAAGGCCACAGAAACGTTAATCAGGGACACAGAATTGTTACTGAGGGCCACAGAACCGTTACTGAGGGCCACAGAACCGTTACTTAGGGCCACATAAACGTTAATCAGGGGGACACAGAATTGTTACTGAGGGCCACAGAAACGTTACTTAGGGCCACATAATTGTTACTCAGGGACAGACACAGAATTGTTACTGAGGGACACAGAATTGTTACTGAGGGACACAGAACCGTTACTTAGGGCCACAGAATTGTTACTCAGGGACAGACACAGAATTGTTACTCAGGGACACAGAATTGTTACTCAGGGACACAGAATCGTTGAATTAAAGAGTATGTCAGACAACACGCAGAGGAGTGGCAGAGGAGGCAATGTTTTAGGAGCGAGCAGACGTGGCAGCAGAGGAAGGGGTCGAGGCAGCAGTATTCGCAGCCAGAGGCCAGTGCTCCCGGTGTCATCCAGCGGTCGTGTCTCCACCGACAACCCTGCCGTCATCGATTGGTTGGCTCGGTCGTCTTCCTCTTCCCAGGTCACCTCTGACACCTACAGCCAACGGTCGGTGGGTACGTCAGACACAACCGTTAGTTGGCATGGCCCGGGACCAAGCCCACTGAAATCACGTGTCCTCTACCTGCCCCTGTCCTTTGGTGTTCCCTCACCAAGCGAAGTATCGCATGCTGTGGGCTCAGCCCCACTGTACAGTGAGGAAGAGCTAACAGAGGGCGGTCAGGAACGGGGGGAGACATCCGCCTTTTCAGCAGCCAGGCGAAGAAGTAGTGGCGAGGAGAGTGGCTCGGTAGCCGGTCTAGAGACAGGTCTGTCTCCTGACCCAGACGCAGCCGAGGGGGCTAGTAGTGAGGCGGAGACCCTACTTGATGATGAGGAGGTTGATCGCACTTGGCAGCCTCGTCGTCATCAGGCAATTTCTTCCGCATCATCAGGAGAAGAGGGTGGCAGCTTGGCAGCGAGCGAAACAGTCGGTGGGTTGCCCAGGAGACAGCAGCAGGGTCGCAGCAGTGTCAGTGGAGCCAAACGGCCACGGAGTAGAGCACCAGCTCCACTGCAGCCTACCACCACGGCCAGTAGTGGTGCCGGTGTGCACGGAGGAAGCAGCAGTCAGCCAGTGAGGAGTATCGGGGGCAAAGTTTCCTACTCGGCGGTGTGGCAATTTTTCGTCAAGCCGCCCGAGTAAGTAAACGTAGCCGTATGTCGACTATGTGGCCAGAAAGTCAAGCGTGGCCAGGGGGCCCATGTTGGGACTACAGCGTTGCGGCAGCATATGCAGCGTCGCCATTTGGTGGCCTGGGAAAACCGTGATAAAGATACGGCGGTTCTGCCCGCCCCAGCCCCCGCTCCATCACCCGCTCCGTTACTTGCTCCGTCACCCGACGTCAATCGCCCTCCATCAGCCAGTCAAGGCTCCAACACCTCTGCTGAGGGGAGTTGTCGCTCGTTGGCATCTTCCGCTCGTTCAGATGCTCCTTCTCCTGCTACTCTTCTTCACGGATTCCGTCAGCAGTCTTTCTTGGAATCCGTTTCCAAGAGACAACAGTTTGCGAGCACGCACCCGACGGTGCAAAAGCTGAACGTCCTCCTGTCCAAGTTGCTGGTGCTGCAGTCCCTCCCTTTCCAAGTGGTGGACTCAGCACCTTTCAGAGAAATGATGGCTTGTGCCGCGCCGCGGTGGAGAGTGCCAAGCCGTCATTTCTTTGCCAAAAAGGCAGTGCCAGCCCTGCATTCACATGTAGAAGACATGGTGGGCCAGTCTTTGAGCATGTCGGTCTCTGCCAAAGTGCACGGCAGCGCCGACGTGTGGAGCTGTAACTACGGTCAGGGACAGTACATGTCATTTACGGCCCACTGGGTGAACGTGGTGCCGTCACAGCCGCACCAGCAACTTGGACAGGTCACGCCGCTTTTGCCTCCACGTTTGCACGTCCTTGGTCCGGCAAAGATGTCCGCCTCTACCACCTCTTCTTCCGCCGTGTCCTCAGCCGCCACCCCCGTGCCAAGTCCCATTACCCGACCGGCATATCACATGTGCAGGGCGCAACGGTGTCACGCTGTTCTGCACCTGGTATGCCTTGGCGAACGTAGTCACACAGGGGAGGAACTTCTGAGTGTAATGAACAGAGAAATCGACAGATGGCTGTCTCCGCGCAAACTGAAAATCGGAACCATGTTGACTGACAACGGAAAGAACATGGTGTCTGCTCTGCGTCAAGGAAGGTTGTGCCATGCGCCATGCATGGCTCACGTGTTCAATCTGGTTGTCAAGCGGTTCCTAAAATCCACCATCCCACTGCAAGACATCCTTAAAATGTCACGTAAACTTTGCATGCATTTCAGCCATTCCTACACCGCAAAGCACACCCTCCTTGAGCTGCAGCGGCAGAACGGAATTCCACAGCATCGCCTGATCTGCGACGTTGCAACAAGGTGGAATTCAACCCTACACATGTTAGACCGCCTTTACGAGCAGCGAAAGGCCATCACCGATTTCCTGATGTTACAAGCGGATAAAGGTACTCCCCTGTGTAACTTCGATGTCAGCCATTGGCAGCTCATGCGTGACACCTGCCGCTTGCTCAGGCCCTTTGAGGAGGCCACGCTATTCGTGAGTCGGCAGGACTATGGGATGAACGACGTCATTCCTCTGTTGCACGTCCTTGAACAAATGCTGTTAACAATGGCTGGTCAGGGTGCGGTAGACGTGGCGCACAGATCTCAACGCCACATGACCCCTGTGGGGGCAGGACAGGAAGAAGAGGAGGAGGTAGAGGAGGACATTTGTGCTCAGGAATTATTGAGTGAAATGGGTGGTTTTTCCACTCAGCGGACAGGAGTGGAGGAGCAGGAGCATCTGGTAGAGGAGGAGGAGGAGGAGACAGAGGACCCAGATGCACCGTGGCAGTATGCTGTGGAGATGGAGGCAGGGAGTCCCTCGCATTCCTTGGCACAAATGGCCCATAGCATGCTCGGTTGCTTGCGTAGCGACAGCCGAATAATAACCATCAGACAGAGGGATGACTTTTGGCTGTCCACCTTGTTGGACCCTCTCTACCGTTCAAAAATGGTGGCCTTTTTCACACCTGCTGAGAGGGAGGCCAAAATAACGTACTATAAAAACCACCTATGTAGTCAGTTGGTCTCTGCCTTTGTGCGCCAACGTCCATCCTCAGACACTGTGGGCCCTGTGCGCTCGCGTTCCACTGCCATGGCAGCAGGGGAGGGGTGGGGTGGTAGGAGCAGTGGCAGCTCCACCAGCAGCGGCTGCCTCAGTCTGCAGTCGATGATGAGTAGCTTTCTTCACCAGCGCAGTGAGGAAACTACTAACCAGCCGCAGCAGCAGCAGCATCAGGTGGACCTGGAGCAGGACCTCAAACAACAGGCTTGGGCCTACTTGGACAGCACCCTGCCAACCGAGGTAGACAATCCCCTTGACTACTGGGCAACGAAACTTGACCTTTGGCCCCAACTAGCTGAATTTGCCCTTGAAAGGCTGTCATGCCCGGCCAGTAGCGTGGCATCGGAGCGCGTGTTTAGTGCGGCAGGAGGTATTGTAACTCCGCGGAGGACACGACTGTCCACCCAAAGTGTGGAGAGACTCACGTTTGTGAAAATGAATCAGGCGTGGATTAGTCTGGATTTCAAACCACCAGTTCCTGACACAACTGACTAAATCCGCCATGAATCATGCCTCAAACATGTGCCACTTTCAGGTCTCCTCACACACTGCTGGTGTGTTCCATTTTTTGTCATAGGGTGCTGGCAGATTACGGGCCTCCCATAGCTGCTGCCAGGCCCCTAATCTGCCATAGGCCCCTATATACCGCCTCCTCATGCTGCTGCCAGGTCCAGAGTCTCTCATGGGTCCCTGTACGGCCTCCCATTGCTGCTGTCTCCATCGCCACACTCTGCCATGTGCCACATTCAGGTCTATTCACACTGCTTGTGTTTTCAATTTTTTGACATAGGGTGCTGGCAGATTACGGGCCTCCCATAGCTGCTGCCAGGCCCCTAATCTGCCATGGGCCCCTATATACCGCCTCCTCATGCTGCTGCCAAGTCCAGAGTCTCTCATGGGTCCCTGTACGGCCTCCCATTGCTGCTGTCTCCATCGCCACACTCTGCCATGTGCCACTTTCAGGTCTCCTCACACTGCTGGTGTGTAGAATTTTTTGACATAGGGTGCTGGCAGATTACGGGCCTCCTATAGCTGCTGCCAGGCCCCTAATCTGCCATAGGCCCCTATATACCGCCTCCTCATGCTGCTGCCAGGTCCAGAGTCTCTCATGGGTCCCTGTACGGCCTCCCATTGCTGCTGTCTCCATCGCCACACTCTGCCATGTGCCACTTTCAGGTCTCCTCACACTGCTGGTGTGTAGAATTTTTTGACATAGGGTGCTGGCAGATTACGGGCCTCCTATAGCTGCTGCCAGGCCCCTAATCTGCCATGGGCCCCTATATACCGCCTCCTCATGCTGCTGCCAGGTCCAGAGTCTCTCATGGGTCCCTGTACGGCCTCCCATTGCTGCTGTCTCCATCGCCACACTCTGCCATGTGCCACTTTCAGGTCTCCTCACACACTGCTGGTGTGTAGAATTTTTTGACATAGGGTGCTGGCAGATTACGGGCCTCCTATAGCTGCTGCCAGGCCCCTAATCTGCCATGGGCCCCTATATACCGCCTCCTCATGCTGCTGCCAGGTCCAGAGTCTCTCATGGGTCCCTGTACGGCCTCCCATTGCTGCTGTCTCCATCGCCACACTCTGCCATGTGCCACTTTCAGGTCTCCTCACACTGCTGGTGTGTAGAATTTTTTGACATAGGGTGCTGGCAGATTACGGGCCTCCTATAGCTGCTGCCAGGCCCCTAATCTGCCATAGGCCCCTATATACCGCCTCCTCATGCTGCTGCCAGGTCCAGAGTCTCTCATGGGTCCCTGTACGGCCTCCCATTGCTGCTGTCTCCATCGCCACACTCTGCCATGTGCCACTTTCAGGTCTCCTCACACACTGCTGGTGTGTTGAATTTTTTGACATAGGGTGCTGGCAGATTACGGGCCTCCTATAGCTGCTGCCAGGCCCCTAATCTGCCATGGGCCCCTATATACCGCCTCCTCATGCTGCTGCCAGGTCCAGAGTCTCTCATGGGTCCCTGTACGGCCTCCCATTGCTGCTGTCTCCATCGCCACACTCTGCCATGTGCCACTTTCAGGTCTCCTCACACTGCTGGTGTGTAGAATTTTTTGACATAGGGTGCTGGCAGATTACGGGCCTCCTATAGCTGCTGCCAGGCCCCTAATCTGCCATAGGCCCCTATATACCGCCTCCTCATGCTGCTGCCAGGTCCAGAGTCTCTCATGGGTCCCTGTACGGCCTCCCATTGCTGCTGTCTCCATCGCCACACTCTGCCATGTGCCACTTTCAGGTCTCCTCACACTGCTGGTGTGTAGAATTTTTTGACATAGGGTGCTGGCAGATTACGGGCCTCCTATAGCTGCTGCCAGGCCCCTAATCTGCCATGGGCCCCTATATACCGCCTCCTCATGCTGCTGCCAGGTCCAGAGTCTCTCATGGGTCCCTGTACGGCCTCCCATTGCTGCTGTCTCCATCGCCACACTCTGCCATGTGCCACTTTCAGGTCTCCTCACACTGCTGGTGTGTAGAATTTTTTGACATAGGGTGCTGGCAGATTACGGGCCTCCTATAGCTGCTGCCAGGCCCCTAATCTGCCATAGGCCCCTATATACCGCCTCCTCATGCTGCTGCCAGGTCCAGAGTCTCTCATGGGTCCCTGTACGGCCTCCCATTGCTGCTGTCTCCATCGCCACACTCTGCCATGTGCCACTTTCAGGTCTCCTCACACACTGCTGGTGTGTTGAATTTTTTGACATAGGGTGCTGGCAGATTACGGGCCTCCTATAGCTGCTGCCAGGCCCCTAATCTGCCATGGGCCCCTATATACCGCCTCCTCATGCTGCTGCCAGGTCCAGAGTCTCTCATGGGTCCCTGTACGGCCTCCCATTGCTGCTGTCTCCATCGCCACACTCTGCCATGTGCCACTTTCAGGTCTCCTCACACACTGCTGGTGTGTAGAATTTTTTGACATAGGGTGCTGGCAGATTACGGGCCTCCTATAGCTGCTGCCAGGCCCCTAATCTGCCATGGGCCCCTATATACCGCCTCCTCATGCTGCTGCCAGGTCCAGAGTCTCTCATGGGTCCCTGTACGGCCTCCCATTGCTGCTGTCTCCATCGCCACACTCTGCCATGTGCCACTTTCAGGTCTCCTCACACTGCTGGTGTGTAGAATTTTTTGACATAGGGTGCTGGCAGATTACGGGCCTCCTATAGCTGCTGCCAGGCCCCTAATCTGCCCTAGGCCCCTATATACCGCCTCCTCATGCTGCTGCCAGGTCCAGAGTCTCTCATGGGTCCCTGTACGGCCTCCCATTGCTGCTGTCTCCATCGCCACACTCTGCCATGTGCCACTTTCAGGTCTCCTCACACACTGCTGGTGTGTTGAATTTTTTGACATAGGGTGCTGGCAGATTACGGGCCTCCTATAGCTGCTGCCAGGCCCCTAATCTGCCATGGGCCCCTATATACCGCCTCCTCATGCTGCTGCCAGGTCCAGAGTCTCTCATGGGTCCCTGTACGGCCTCCCATTGCTGCTGTCTCCATCGCCACACTCTGCCATGTGCCACTTTCAGGTCTCCTCACACTGCTGGTGTGTAGAATTTTTTGACATAGGGTGCTGGCAGATTACGGGCCTCCTATAGCTGCTGCCAGGCCCCTAATCTACCATATGCCCCTATATACCGCCTCCTCATGCTGCTACCAGGTCCAGAGTCTCTCATGGGTCCCTGTACGGCCTCCCATTGCTGCTGTCTCCATCGCCACACTCTGCCATGTGCCACTTTCAGGTCTCCTCACACTGCTGGTGTGTAGAATTTTTTGACATAGGGTGCTGGCAGATTACGGGCCTCCTATAGCTGCTGCCAGGCCCCTAATCTGCCATATGCCCCTATATACCGCCTCCTCATGCTGCTACCAGGTCCAGAGTCTCTCATGGGTCCCTGTACGGCCTCCCATTGCTGCTGTCTCCATCGCCACACTCTGCCATGTGCCACTTTCAGGTCTCCTCACACTGCTGGTGTGTAGAATTTTTTGACATAGGGTGCTGGCAGATTACGGGCCTCCTATAGCTGCTGCCAGGCCCCTAATCTGCCCTAGGCCCCTATATACCGCCTCCTCATGCTGCTGCCAGGTCCAGAGTCTCTCATGGGTCCCTGTACGGCCTCCCATTGCTGCTGTCTCCATCGCCACACTCTGCCATGTGCCACTTTCAGGTCTCCTCACACACTGCTGGTGTGTAGAATTTTTTGACATAGGGTGCTGGCAGATTACGGGCCTCCTATAGCTGCTGCCAGGCCCCTAATCTGCCATGGGCCCCTATATACCGCCTCCTCATGCTGCTGCCAGGTCCAGAGTCTCTCATGGGTCCCTGTACGGCCTCCCATTGCTGCTGTCTCCATCGCCACACTCTGCCATGTGCCACTTTCAGGTCTCCTCACACACTGCTGGTGTGTAGAATTTTTTGACATAGGGTGCTGGCAGATTACGGGCCTCCTATAGCTGCTGCCAGGCCCCTAATCTGCCCTAGGCCCCTATATACCGCCTCCTCATGCTGCTGCCAGGTCCAGAGTCTCTCATGGGTCCCTGTACGGCCTCCCATTGCTGCTGTCTCCATCGCCACACTCTGCCATGTGCCACTTTCAGGTCTCCTCACACTGCTGGTGTGTAGAATTTTTTGACATAGGGTGCTGGCAGATTACGGGCCTCCTATAGCTGCTGCCAGGCCCCTAATCTGCCATAGGCCCCTATATACCGCCTCCTCATGCTGCTGCCAGGTCCAGAGTCTCTCATGGGTCCCTGTACGGCCTCCCATTGCTGCTGTCTCCATCGCCACACTCTGCCATGTGCCACTTTCAGGTCTCCTCACACACTGCTGGTGTGTTGAATTTTTTGACATAGGGTGCTGGCAGATTACGGGCCTCCTATAGCTGCTGCCAGGCCCCTAATCTGCCATGGGCCCCTATATACCGCCTCCTCATGCTGCTGCCAGGTCCAGAGTCTCTCATGGGTCCCTGTACGGCCTCCCATTGCTGCTGTCTCCATCGCCACACTCTGCCATGTGCCACTTTCAGGTCTCCTCACACTGCTGGTGTGTAGAATTTTTTGACATAGGGTGCTGGCAGATTACGGGCCTCCTATAGCTGCTGCCAGGCCCCTAATCTGCCATGGGCCCCTATATACCGCCTCCTCATGCTGCTGCCAGGTCCAGAGTCTCTCATGGGTCCCTGTACGGCCTCCCATTGCTGCTGTCTCCATCGCCACACTCTGCCATGTGCCACTTTCAGGTCTCCTCACACTGCTGGTGTGTAGAATTTTTTGACATAGGGTGCTGGCAGATTACGGGCCTCCTATAGCTGCTGCCAGGCCCCTAATCTGCCCTAGGCCCCTATATACCGCCTCCTCATGCTGCTGCCAGGTCCAGAGTCTCTCATGGGTCCCTGTACTGCCTCCCATTGCTGCTGTCTCCATCGCCACACTCTGCCATGTGCCACTTTCAGGTCTCCTCACACACTGCTGGTGTGTTGAATTTTTTGACATAGGGTGCTGACAGATTACGGGCCTCCTATAGCTGCTGCCAGGCCCCTAATCTGCCATAGGCCCCTATATACCGCCTCCTCATGCTGCTGCCAGGTCCAGAGTCTCTCATGGGTCCCTGTACGGCCTCCCATTGCTGCTGTCTCCATCGCCACACTCTGCCATGTGCCACATTCAGGTCTCTTCACACTGCTGGTGTGTTGAATTTTTTGACATAGGGTGCTGGCAGATTACGGGCCTCCCATAGCTGCTGCCAGGCCCCTAATCTGCCATGGGCCCCTATATACCGCCTCCTCATGCTGCTGCCAGGTCCACAGTGTCTCATGCCATGTTCCACTTTCAGGTCTCCTCACACTGCTGGTGTGTTGAATTTTTTGACATAGGGTGCTGGCAGATTACGGGCCTCCTATAGCTGCTGCCAGGCCCCTAATCTGCCATGGGCCCCTATACCGCCTCCTCACGCTGCTGCCAGGTCCAGAGTCTCTCATGGGTCCCTGTACGGCCTCCCATTGCTGCTGTCTCCATCGCCACACTCTGCCATGTGCCACATTCAGGTCTCTTCACACTGCTGGTGTGTTGAATTTTTTGACATAGGGTGCTGGCAGATTACGGGCCTCCCATAGCTGCTGCCAGGCCCCTAATCTGCCATGGGCCCCTGTACCGCCTCCTCATGCTGCTGCCAGGTCCACAGTGTCTCATGCCATGTGCCACTTTCAGGTCTCCTCACACTGCTGGTGTGTTGAATTTTTTGACATAGGGTGCTGGCAGATTACGGGCCTCCTATAGCTGCTGCCAGGCCCCTAATCTGCCATGGGCCCCTATACCGCCTCCTCACGCTGCTGCCAGGTCCAGAGTCTCTCATGGGTCCCTGTACGGCCTCCCATTGCTGCTGTCTCCATCGCCACACTCTGCCATGTGCCACATTCAGGTCTCTTCACACTGCTGGTGTGTTGAATTTTTTGACATAGGGTGCTGGCAGATTACGGGCCTCCTATAGCTGCTCCCAGGCCCCTAATCTGCCATGGACCCCTATATACCGCCTCCTCATGCTGCTGCCAGGTCCAGAGTCTCTCATGGGTCCCTGTACGGCCTCCCATTGCTGCTGTCTCCATCGCCACACTCTGCCATGTGCCACATTCAGGTCTCTTCACACTGCTGGTGTGTTGAATTTTTTGACATAGGGTGCTGGCAGATTACGGGCCTCCCATAGCTGCTGCCAGGCCCCTAATCTGCCATGGGCCCCTGTACCGCCTCCTCTTGCTGCTGCCAGGTCCACAGTGTCTCATGCCATGTGCCACTTTCAGGTCTCCTCACACTGCTGGTGTGTTGAATTTTTTGACATAGGGTGCTGGCAGATTACGGGCCTCCTATAGCTGCTGCCAGGCCCCTAATCTGCCATGGGCCCCTATACTACCTCCTCATGCTGCTGCCAGGTCCAGAGTCTCTCATGGGTCCCTGTACGGCCTCCCATTGCTGCTGTCTCCATCGCCACACTCTGCCATGTGCCACTTTCAGGTCTCCTCACACACTGCTGGTGTGTTGAATTTTTTGACATAGGGTGCTGGCAGATTACGGGCCTCCTATAGCTGCTGCCAGGCCCCTAATCTGCCATAGGCCCCTATATACCGCCTCCTCATGCTGCTGCCAGGTCCAGAGTCTCTCATGGGTCCCTGTACGGCCTCCCATTGCTGCTGTCTCCATCGCCACACTCTGCCATGTGCCACTTTCAGGTCTCCTCACACACTGCTGGTGTGTTGAATTTTTTGACATAGGTTGCTGGCAGATTACGGGCCTCCTATAGCTGCTGCCAGGCCCCTAATCTGCCATGGGCCCCTATACCGCCTCCTCATGCTGCTGCCAGGTCCAGAGTCTCTCATGGGTCCCTGTACGGCCTCCCATTGCTGCTGTCTCCATCGCCACACTCTGCCATGTGCCACTTTCAGGTCTCCTCACACACTGCTGGTGTGTTGAATTTTTTGACATAGGGTGCTGGCAGATTACGGGCCTCCTATAGCTGCTGCCAGGCCCCTAATCTGCCATAGGCCCCTATATACCGCCTCCTCATGCTGCTGCCAGGTCCAGAGTCTCTCATGGGTCCCTGTACGGCCTCCCATTGCTGCTGTCTCCATCGCCACACTCTGCCATGTGCCACTTTCAGGTCTCCTCACACACTGCTGGTGTGTAGAATTTTTTGACATAGGGTGCTGGCAGATTACGGGCCTCCTATAGCTGCTGCCAGGCCCCTAATCTGCCATAGGCCCCTATATACCGCCTCCTCATGCTGCTGCCAGGTCCAGAGTCTCTCATGGGTCCCTGTACGGCCTTCCATTGCTGCTGTCTCCATCGCCACACTCTGCCATGTGCCACTTTCAGGTCTCCTCACACACTGCTGGTGTGTTGAATTTTTTGACATAGGGTGCTGGCAGATTACGGGCCTCCCATTGCTGCTGCCAGGCCCGTAATCTGCCATGGGCCCCTATACCGCCTCCTCATGCTGCTGCCAGGTCCAGAGTCTCTCATGGGTCCCTGTACGGCCTCCCATTGCTGCTGTCTCCATCGCCACACTCTGCCATGTGCCACTTTCAGGTCTCCTCACACACTGCTGGTGTGTTGAATTTTTTGACATAGGGTGCTGGCAGATTACGGGCCTCCTATAGCTGCTGCCAGGCCCCTAATCTGCCATGGGCCCCTATACCGCCTCCTCATGCTGCTGCCAGGTCCAGAGTCTCTCATGGGTCCCTGTACGGCCTCCCATTGCTGCTGTCTCCATCGCCACACTCTGCCATGTGCCACTTTCAGGTCTCCTCACACACTGCTGGTGTGTTGAATTTTTTGACATAGGGTGCTGGCAGATTACGGGCCTCCTATAGCTGCTGCCAGGCCCCTAATCTGCCATGGGCCCCTATACCGCCTCCTCATGCTGCTGCCAGGTCCAGAGTCTCTCATGGGTCCCTGTACGGCCTCCCATTGCTGCTGTCTCCATCGCCACACTCTGCCATGTGCCACTTTCAGGTCTCCTCACACACTGCTGGTGTGTTGAATTTTTTGACATAGGGTGCTGGCAGATTACGGGCCTCCTATAGCTGCTGCCAGGCCCCTAATCTGCCATAGGCCCCTATATACCGCCTCCTCATGCTGCTGCCAGGTCCAGAGTCTCTCATGGGTCCCTGTACGGCCTCCCATTGCTGCTGTCTCCATCGCCACACTCTGCCATGTGCCACTTTCAGGTCTCCTCACACACTGCTGGTGTGTTGAATTTTTTGACATAGGGTGCTGGCAGATTACGGGCCTCCTATAGCTGCTGCCAGGCCCCTAATCTGCCATGGGCCCCTATACCGCCTCCTCATGCTGCTGCCAGGTCCAGAGTCTCTCATGGGTCCCTGTACGGCCTCCCATTGCTGCTGTCTCCATCGCCACACTCTGCCATGTGCCACTTTCAGGTCTCCTCACACACTGCTGGTGTGTTGAATTTTTTGACATAGGGTGCTGGCAGATTACGGGCCTCCTATAGCTGCTGCCAGGCCCCTAATCTGCCATGGGCCCCTATACCGCCTCCTCATGCTGCTGCCAGGTCCAGAGTCTCTCATGGGTCCCTGTACGGCCTCCCATTGCTGCTGTCTCCATCGCCACACTCTGCCATGTGCCACTTTCAGGTCTCCTCACACACTGCTGGTGTGTTGAATTTTTTGACATAGGGTGCTGGCAGATTACGGGCCTCCTATAGCTGCTGCCAGGCCCCTAATCTGCCATAGGCCCCTATATACCGCCTCCTCATGCTGCTGCCAGGTCCAGAGTCTCTCATGGGTCCCTGTACGGCCTCCCATTGCTGCTGTCTCCATCGCCACACTCTGCCATGTGCCACTTTCAGGTCTCCTCACACACTGCTGGTGTGTAGAATTTTTTGACATAGGGTGCTGGCAGATTACGGGCCTCCTATAGCTGCTGCCAGGCCCCTAATCTGCCATAGGCCCCTATATACCGCCTCCTCATGCTGCTGCCAGGTCCAGAGTCTCTCATGGGTCCCTGTAAGGCCTCCCATTGCTGCTGTCTCCATCGCCACACTCTGCCATGTGCCACTTTCAGGTCTCCTCACACACTGCTGGTGTGTTGAATTTTTTGACATAGGGTGCTGGCAGATTACGGGCCTCCCATTGCTGCTGCCAGGCCCGTAATCTGCCATGGGCCCCCGTACCGACTCCTCATGCTGTGACGTTGCAACAACGTGGAATTCAACCCTACATATGTTAGACCGCCTTTACGAACAGCAAAAGGCCATCACAGATTTCCTGATGTTAAAAGCGGATAAAGGTACTCCCTGTGTAACTTAGATGTCAGCCATTGGCAGCTCATGCGTGACACCTGCGCTTGCTCAGGCCCTTTGAGGAGGCCACGCTATTCGTGAGTCGGCAGGACTATGGGATGAACGACGTCATTCCTCTGTTGCACGTCCTGGAACAAATGCTGTTAACAATGGCTTGTCAGGGTGCGGTAGACGTGGCGCACAGATCTCAACGCCACATGACCCCTGTGGGAGCAGGACAGGAAGAAGTGGAGGAGGTAGAGGAGGACATTGGTGCTCAGGAATTATTGAGTGAAATGGGTTTTTTTTCCACTCAGCGGACAGGAGTGGAGGAGCAGGAGCATCTGGTAGAGGAGGAGGAAGAGGAGACAGAGGACCCAGACGCACCGTGGCAGTATGCTGTGGAGATGGAGGCAGGGAGTCCCTCGCATTCCTTGGCACAAATGGCCCATAGCATGCTCGCTTGCTTGCGTACCGACAGCCGAATAATAACCATCAGACAGAGGGATGACTTTTGGCTGTCCACCTTGTTGGACCCTCGCTACCGTTCCAAAATAGTGGCCTTTTTCACACCTGCTGAGAGGGAGGCCAAAATAACGTACTATAAAAACCACCTATGTAGTCAGCTGGTCTCTGCCTGTCTGCGCCAACGTCCATCCTCAGACACTGTGGGCCCTGTGCGCTCGCGTTACGCTGCCATGGCAGCAGGGGAGGGGTGGGGTGGTAGGAGCAGTGGCAGCTCCACCAGCAGCGGCTGCCTCAGTCTGCAGTCGATGATGAGTAGCTTTCTTCACCAGCGCAGTGAGGAAACTACTAACCAGCCGCAGCAGCAGCAGCAGCAGCATCAGGTGGACATGGAGCAGGACCTCAAACAACAGGCTTAGGCCTACTTGGACAGCACCCTGCCAACCGAGGTAGACAATCCCCTTGACTACTGGGCAACGAAACTTGACCTTTGGCCCCAACTAGCTGAATTTGCCCTTGAAAGGCTGTCATGCCCGGCCAGTAGCGTGGCATCGGAGCGCGTGTTTAGTGCGGCAGGAGGTATTGCAACTCCGCGGAGGACACGACTGTCCACCCAAAGTGTGGAGAGACTCACGTTTGTGAAAATGAATCAGGCGTGGATTAGTCTGGATTTCAAACCACCAGTTCCTGACACAACTGACTAAATCCGCCATGAATCATGCCCCAAACATGTGCCACTTTCAGGTCTCCTCACACTGCTGGTGTGTTCCATTTTTTGTCATAGGGTGCTGGCAGATTACGGGCCTCCCATAGCTGCTGCCAGGCCCCTAATCTGCCATGGGCCCCTATACCGCCTCCTCATGCTGCTGCCAAGTCCAGAGTCTCTCATGGGTCCCTGTACGGCCTCCCATTGCTGCTGTCTCCATCGCCACACTCTGCCATGTGCCACTTTCAGGTCTCCTCACACTGCTGGTGTGTTCAATTTTTTGACATAGGGTGCTGGCAGATTACAGGCCTCCCATAGCTGCTGCCAGGCCCCTAATCTGCCATGGGCCCCTATACCGCCTCCTCATGCTGCTGCCAAGTCCAGAGTCTGTCATGGGTCCCTGTACGGCCTCCCATTGCTCCCACTCTGCCATGTGCCACTTTGAGGTCTCCTCACACTCCTGCTGTTTTCCATTTTGTCATAGGTTGCTGGCAGATTACAGGCCTCCCATAGGTGCTGCCAGGCCCCAAATCTGCCATGGGCCCCCGTACCGCCTCGTCACGCTGCTGCTGGGTCCACAGTGTGACATGGGTCCCTGTACCGCCTCCCATTGCTCCCACTCTGCCATGTGCCACTTTGAGGTCTCCTCACACTCCTGCTGGTTTCCATTTTGTCATAGTTTGCTGTATGGCCTCCCATTGCTGCTGCCTCCACCGCCACACTGTGGCTCCAAACACTGGTTTTGGCCCCGTGACTGGCCAAATGAGTGAAGTGTGCGGTGATTCTAAGATCGACGGCACTCATCTGCATGTCATACTGACTGACAGTATTATTTCTCTTCCCCAGCAGACTCCAAGGGCATTTAAATTAAAGGTACAGTGTTCTGCACTAATATTAAGTCTCTCTGAAGCCTAGAAACACCCTTTTTTAAGTTAAATTCACAGCGAATATATTCGACTCGAATCGAATATTGTCCACGAATTCGCCGAATCGGTCGAATCGAATTTTTGAATACTTCGCTCATCTCTAAATGTATCATGAGCTGTAGATAGTGGGGTTGATTTACTTAAAATGGAGAGTGCAACATCTGGTGCAGTTGTGCATAGTAGACAATCAGCTTCAAACTTCAGCTTGTTCAATTAAGCTTTGATAAAAAAAAGAGAGGGGTCTGGCCAGGGACCGGAGCACCAGTCTACACAGGAAACATGTGACCTCCAAACAAAGTTTCTTTATTTTTAGTTTAATCAACTGTAACAAACAACTAATAGACACAATAATTCTGAAATTCAGTGTGAGCTGGTGTGACAGGGAGATCGGAGCTGTGAGATCCGAATTTGGGGGTGTCTCTGTGCCTCAGACCCTGAGGCAGCCAGGCACCCCCATTAACCCCCAATCGCCGGTACCACCGATTCATTTTACTAGATGACAGGATTATTCTATCACCCGTCGTGAACCATTTGAAAAATCATAATGGAATAATTCTGTCACCCGTCTGGAAGGGGTTAATGTTCATTCACAGTGGTTTGTGTTTGATTTTTATTTATAAAGTTAAGTAAGCTAATTCATTACATTAATATGAACATGAGCTTTAAATATTTAAATATTGTGAATTTAAAACAGTAGGTAATATATGGAAACTCAAGATAATGGTCGAATTAATCATGTGATTTCTGGGGATGATGTGTCCATAACTTCCAATAATTATTACTATGGCTTACACTTTGCCCTAATAGGACATATGTTAATGTAATATTGCAATACCCCCTTAGGAGTTGCAAAGAGATTTCAGCTCCCCCTATAGTCCTGCACAGCCAGACGACATGCATTTCTACTGGACTTGCATCCAGAGTCAGAGATCAGTCCTTGAGTATTGGTTTTGTTATTTTTATTTAGGGGATTTGAACGGGGATAGGGTTAGGGGTGTACAGGATGCCCAAGGGAACAAATGAAATGAGGACAACTTTCTGGAACTATTTACAAGCCTTCACTGCAACAGTCTCCGATGGAGAGCTAGCCAGCATCTCCTAATGTACCACCCCAGACCCTAGATGAACTCCTCTGTCTTCACCCAGCAATCTGGAGGTATCTCTGAACAGGCTATCTGGTATCTGGTTCCAGGTAGGTGGCAAATCTGGTTTCCCACCAGAGTGCTTCTTTTCCTATCCGCCCAGGGCATGCGCGGTACTCACTCACATCCTCTCCTGTGCTGCTGATGGGTTAGTGGCTGCTACCAGGCCTTTTAGCTGGGCCGCTCCTTCCCTGCTGTACAGGTGGCCCTCACTCTGGGGGCCAGTGAAACTCTGAGCTTTCTTCCTTCCCAGCTCTGCTGCCTATGGGTGAACTCATCTCTTCATCTAGGCCCCCTTCCATCCTCCTGCCTTCAGCCTCACATCTTCCTCTCTGTCCTCCACCTGAACTCTCCTGCAGCTGAGCAGACTCACTTACTTTTAAGGGTTGTCCTATCCCCTTGCTAAGTCTCCTGTTGGGGATTGGCCAGGATCCCTCAAGAGTACAAGCCAGCCACTCCTAGGATCCACCCACTGCCTCTAGGCCTTCCTCCAAAGCTCTAGAGAAGGGGGAAATTCCAGAGGGGCTAGCCTGTAGAGCCTCTCTGCCCTGACCACAATTTGACCTCCTGACTATTGCATCCAGGCTGCTACTCAGCCCTCCTCTCTAACAATCAGGACCCCTAGCTAACTAGGAGGGCGCTACAGTAATGAATCAGCTTATTTGACCTTATATATTAAAATCATGCATAAACCACTGTGAGTGAACATTAAGAACAAGAAAGCATGCAAAATGTTTAGTTTTCAGAATTGTGTCTATTGGTTGGTTGTTACATTAAAAATTATTTAAAAAACAAAGCAAACCAAAAAAAAAACTGCGATCCCTGAGATTGGAAAATTATTTCAAGGGTTCCTCTGTGTTGAAAAGTTCAAGAAAGGCTGTTCTAGAGGGATCCAACAGATATGGAACATGTATACTTATATTGGTCCAAGCTGGACCAGCGTAGCTGTGTAACAATATCTATACATGGAAATTTTTTTATTATATAATAAAATAAAAATCATTTTGTGCTCCTAATTTGCATATTTCACTGAAGATTTCCATATTTACATGTGATAAACCAGAAATAGCAATTATTTATTATATTTGGTTTAGTAAGGAGTTCTTATTTATTATTCCAGCTCAGCCCTCTGTATCTCTGGATATAAACAGCGATGGATCTCCGGAGTGCAGAGCTGTTGGCGGATTCCCGGCTGCAGAGATCTCCTGGATCCCTCATTCTGATGATATCAACACAACACAAATTAAAGATTTGACTGATACCTGGACAGTGATCAGCATATACAACTATAATAGAGATTTTGCTGAATGCTTTGTGTCTCATCCCACATTTGTGAATGACTGGAGTCAGCTAATATTACTACCAGGTAAAACCAGCGAGTGTATGTAAAGTATGTCAGATTCCCCTAACAAACATAGACATCCAGCCTTCTTATTCTATATTCAAAGGCCAAAGTTTTGGAGGATCCTACTATATGGACCTCAAAGTTCTTTTGCATTGTAGCACAAGCAGACACAGCTCTACGTGAGAGAGGCAACTCTGCTCTGAATTCAGAAGTGCAAAAGCGTTGCCACCCCATCACAGGAAGCTGCATTAGGTGTATTTCATAGGCGAGATCAGTAGGTATCTGTGTGACATTGCAGGGGGACTAGGAGAAAACTGTAAATGTAGATGTCCTTATCATTTTAATTAAGTACATATTGATTTCATTGGGCGGCCATAGTTCTACTTTAATTACCCCATAGGTAGGACATTCAGTTATAAGTCAGCTATGCTAAAATGTCTTTTGCCTTGTAGTAATTTCTAGTGATGAGTAATAAGAAATTTTACTCTTTTATTTGGTGGAGTAGACTCTGTCCTTTGCTGTGCTGGCACCAATCTCTGATATGTATCAGCTTAAAAATGTATCTAAACCTCAACACTGAACTTCTCTGGTTTACTCCATTTTGCTTTGTTAAATAGACCATTGAAAGCGTTTTGTTATATCTATTCAATAAGTGAAAAAACTGTTCTCTCTGCCTGTGCTACACTGTTATCAGTTTATTATTCTGAGGACTACGGGACCACACCCATCCCGAGCTCACCCTGTTGCCCCTATACCTTCCAGTGCTATCCCCCAGCGGAGTGACCCATACAGTGCCTTGAAAAAGTATTCATATTCCTTGAAATTTTCCACATTTTGTCATGTTACAACCAAAAACGTAAATGTATTTTATTGGGATTTGATGTGATAGACCAACACAAAGTGGCACATAATTGTGAAGTGGAAGGAAAGTGATAAATGGTTTTCAAAATGTTTTACAAATAAATATGTGAAAAATGTGGCGGCATTTGTATTCAGCCCCCTGGAGTCAATACTTTGTAGGACCCCCTTTCACTACAATTCCAGCTGCAAGTCTTTTTGGGGATGTCTCTCCCAGCTTTGCACATCTACAGAGGGACGTTTTTGCCCATTCTTCTTTGCAAAATACCTCAAGCTCTGTCAGATTGGATGGAGAGCGTCTGTGGACAGCAATTTTCAAGTCTTGCTACAGATTCTCCATTGGATTTAGGTCTGGACTTTGACTGGGTCATTCTAACACACATAGAATATGCTTTGTTCTAAACCATTCCATTGTAGCTCAGGCTGTATGTTTAGGATCGTTGAACCTCCACCCCAGTCTCAAGTCTTTTGCATACTCTAACAGGTTTTCTTCTAAGATTGCCCTGACTTTCGGTCCATCCATCTTCCTATCAACTCTGACCAGCTTCCCTGTCCCTGTTGAAGAAAAGCATCCCCACAACATGATGCTGCCACCACCATGTTTCACGGTGGGGATGGTGTGTTCAGGGTGATGTGAAGTGTTAGTTTTCCGCCACACATAGCATTTTGCTTTTAGGCCAAAAGTAAAATTTTGGTCTCATCTGATCAGAACCCCTTCTTCCACATGTTTGCTGTGTCCCCCACATGGCTTCTAATAAATTGCAAACCGTACTTCTTATGGCTTTCTTTCAACAATGGCTTTCTTCTTTCCACTCTTCCATTAAGGCCAGATTTGTGGAGTGTATGACTAATAGTTGTCCTGTGGACAGATTCCCCCACCTGAGCTGTGGATCTCTGCAGCTCCTCCAGAGTTACCATGGGCCTCTTGGCTGCTTCTCGGATGAATGCTCTCCTTTCCCGGCCTGTCAATTTAGGTGGATGGCCATGTCTTGGTAGGTTTGCAGTTTCGCCATACTCTTTCCATTTTCGGCTGATGGATTGAACAGTGCTCCGTGAGATGTTCAAAACTAGGGTTATTTTTTTATAACCTAGCCCTGCTGTACACTTCTCCACAACTTTATCCCTGACCCGTCTGGTGTGTTCTATGGCCTTCATGATGCTGTTTGTTTGCTAAAGTTCTCTAGAAAATCTCTGAGGGCTTCACAGAACAGCTGTATTTATACTGAGATTAAATTACACACAGGTGGACTATTTAATTAGGTGACTTCTAAGGCAATTAGATTTTAGTTAGGGGTATCAGAATAAAGGAGGCTGGATACAAATGCATGCCACACTTTTCAGATATTTATTTGTAAAAAATGTTGAAAACCATTTATCATTTTTCCTTCCACTTCACAATTATGTACCACTTTGTGTTGGTCTATCACATAAAATCCCAATAAATACATTTACGTTTTTGGTTGTAACATGACAAAAATGTGCAAAAAATGTCAAGAGATATGAATACTTTTTCAAGGCACTGTAAGCCCCTCACTGGAGACCTTCAGCTTGGCTTGTCACTTACCCCTTCCTGCATTTAGATATCATAAGGCACAGCTTAGAGACCCCTCTCTGCCTGATGCTTTATTAGTTCCTTCCCTCATTTTCTCTTGGGGCCTTCCCTGGTTTACTCTATTGCCCCTGAGCAGAATCACCTTGGGACCCTTCAGTAGACATTGTTGGTCAGGTACCTCATTAAAGGCCTTGCCATTAGCTGTTCTGGGATATGTTTGCAGAGTGCTGGGGAATAAGAGGAATTGGGGGAATTTTACTACCACACTACAAGCTATACACCAAGAAGCAACACCTATCTAATTTGCCATGCCTCTGGCAAATTTGATTGTAGGTGGTGCGCTATGCACTACATGCATATTATGGTGCCTCTTATTGAAATATGTTCATATTGTCTGTATATTATACTTTGAATGTCTGCTTCCTGTAAGATGTAAGCTTTAGGGTAAGCTTTAGATGTAAGCTTTTATGGGGTGCCTTATTATGTGGGTGTGGCTACAAATGGAGATATGATTTTTTGAAGGTGTTATTATAAGTGAGTGTGGTCAGTAGGATGTCCTTGGATTTCATTTTGAAACTTTGGTCACCTTACCATAGAATGCCATTCACTCTTGGGACTGGGTGTCAACCTTCACGATAGGGAACTCACTCTGCAATGGAAAGGGACATCCTGCAGGGCTCTCTGTACACTGCAATGTGGACTATATGTGCTCCTTTAGATTATCAAATCACTGAAACAACTAATCCAGACAAGATTATAAACATGATTATAAATGATGACAGTAACCATGCCATTTCCTTTGCCTTTAGGTCATCATCAGTATATTTCATATCATTGTTTCTGGAGGATTGTTGCTCTCACCATCTTCAGTTGTCTTGTCATAGGACTATTTTTGTGCTGCAGATACAAGTCCAAGGTAATACCTATGTAGGAGGAGAAACAAAACCCAAAGAGGAACTTTGACATACAGTATATGATGCAGTCTGTCATTAACACTTACATATATTTTTAAGTCCTTATTTGTAATATAGTTTTTTCTGTTGATCCTGCCAGAAGATCTGTTATTTTTGCACTTTCTGTAACAGGCCAAGCGGTCCAACAAAAGTATCAGGGGTTGGATCAAACCATTTAACACTGGCAGGGGGTGCCAATATTACTTCATTTCTGGCTACAGAGTTGTTATTTCCTGTCTACTGTAATAACATTAACATAAAAAAATGCAACTGCCACCATTTTATTCTAAAGCAGTGGTATTCAACCTTATTGAGATGAGAGCCCAGTAAGTTCTTTCAAAACCTATGCCGCTACGCAGGGTTTTTTCTCTAAAAAAAAGGTGCAGGAACTCTCCCCCCACACCCTGGTCATGCCCCTGACCAAGTATAATTTGCGAGGGGCTATACAAGTCATTTGTTTGGAATTTGTTAATAAAAAACAATGCAGTAAAATGTGCAAAAAAGTAGAAATATCCAGCACTTACCAAAGCAAGCTCAGAGGCACTTCCAGACGATTTCAGCATTCTTGTCATATGTATCTTCTCTGCTTCTCCCCTTGCTTCTCATGCCAGTAGCAAAGTGATGACCACAAAGTAGATATGAGTCAACATATTTAAAGGGGTTAAAACACCGTAGAGGAGGACCATCAACTCTGACAAACAGTAATCCTGGAATGGTTTTTGTTATAAGGGAAGCTCTGTTGGGAGTAACAATTAAATTAATTTGTGAGAATCCTCTTTCACACTCACGTGTGGCATTTATAAGAGGGTGTAGATCATCAGGCAAATTTTTCTCAAGCAAATACTCTCTGAATGCATGGGTTATTTTCCTTTAATTCAACTGGAATTTTATATTTTTTATATACCTGTTGCAGGGTTCGCAAAAGGAAGGGTGCACACGTAAGGGCTGCAGGTATGTAGAGGTTAGGCAAGCATGCAGACTGTAGGCTGTGGGCCTCTGATTACAAGGATCCTAAAGGGGAGAGCAAATAAATTGCAACATTTCACATTTGGACCTCAGATTATCCCCACTGCACTACTGCACCATGCTGAAAAGGGAGTTGAGGGCTCATGCACACCAGCCCTCTGAACCATACAGCAAAAACAAAAAAGGGCATACTGGGGTGCCCACAAGTCACAGGTGCAGCTAGCTGCCAACATCCTGGAGAAACCAATGCCAGGCTGAAATACACAGGAGCTGTACATACGTGATTATGTGTATCAATATATGCATACAGCCACTGTGTATTTCAGCTTGCCGTTGATATTTACTGGCAGCTAGATGTACACAAGGCCTGCGACTTACGGGGACCAAAACATGCCCTAGACATGAGTCTGAACCCACCTGAGCTATCCTGCTAGGAACCTGTCATTGCAGATTGACAATCATAGGTCGAAAGGTCGCACATATAGACAGCCCTTGTAAACATGTGGCTGTGGGGAATGCCTCTGCCACCTATGATTGGCTGTTAGCTTTGAAAGCTTCCCAGCAAGATAGATTAGGCAAGTTTGCACATATTTGAACACACATGAGCTTATCCCTACTGTACAGCTCTAAGAGCCCATGTGCATGAGCCTTGTGAGTTTGTCACTGCAGTAAAATCGATAATAGACCCACTACAGCAAGAATAGATCCTGCCGGCATCAATAGACAGCCCCCCCCATATGAAGCAAAGAGACAGCCCCCATATCCAGCAAAGAGACAGCCCCCTCATATCCAACAAACAGACAGCCCCCCCCAAGATATCCAGAAAAGAGACAGCCCCAAATATCCAGCAAAGAGACAGCCCCAAATATTCAGCAAAGAGCCCGATATATTCAAAAAAACATCACTATATATTCAGCAAAGATATATCCCCAAATCAAAAATTCAGCAAATAGACATGCTAAAATATTCAATGAGACATTTCCATATATTCAGCAAAGCAATATCCCCACATATTCAGCAAAGACATTCCCATATATTGAGCAAAGAGACATTCCCATATATTGAGCAAAGAGACATTCCCAAATATCCTGCAAAGAGATATTCCCAAATATCCAGCAACAAGACAGCCCAGTCCAGCAAAGAAACAGCTCAATTCAGTAAAGAGACAGTTCAGTCCCGCAAAGAGACAGTTCAGTCCCGCAAAGAGACAGTTCAGTCCCGCAAAGAGACAGGCCAGTCCAGCAAAGAGACAGTCCGGTCAAGTCAAGGACAATTCAATCCAGCAAAGAGACAGCCCAATTCAGCAAAGAGACATTTCAGTCCATTAAAGAGACAGTTCAGTTCAGCAAAGAAAGTCCCATCCAGCAAAGAGACAGTTCAGTTTAATAAAGAGACAGTTAAGTCCAGCAAAGACAGTCCCATTTAGCAAAGAGACAGTTCAGTCCAGCAAAGACAGCCCCATCCAGCAAAGCAACAGTTTAGTCCAGCAAAGACAGTCCCATCCATCAATAGACAGCCCAGCACATCAAAGAGACCGCCCAGCCAGTGCATCAAAGAGACAGCCTGCCCAGCGCATCAAAGAGACCAACCTGCCCAGCGCATCAAAGAGACCAACCTGCCCAGCGCATCAAAGAGACAGCCCAGCCAGCGCATCAGAGACAGCCCAGTTAGCACATCAGAGACCAGAGAGTATGGGAATACAAAAGATGCATTGAAATAGTGGAATGTTCTGGATGGTGCAGGGTGTCATTGTGGGGGGATGGTAGTTCTGGAGGGTGACCCTGTAGGGAATGAGGTTTCTGGAGGAGTTGGGGGCAACTGTAGGATATGAGGTCTCTGAAGGGGGCTGGAGGTCTCTGAAGGGCACTGCAGTGGGGGCTGGGGGAGCACAGTGGGAGATTGGCAGGCATTGAGGGGACTGAGAGCTCTTGGGGTATTGTGAGAGTTTGGGGGACATTGTGCCACAATATGGGAAGTTGAGTAGCACTATAGCAGCTGGGAGACACAGTGGGAGGCTAGAGGATCTGCATGTGGCCGGGAGCCCAGGAGGAGAGAGGCCAAGTCCTAGCACTGTGTCTCAGCCCGTTGGTTGAAAACACTGTTCTACAGGGTCTCTGCTTTCAGAAAATACTTGTAGGCAAGTAAATTCTTATGCTGCCACAGTCGGGAGGGTTAGAGTTAACTATGTTCCCAGTTCTACCTTGGTGGGGGGGGGTGGCAGAGTCCACAAGAAACAGCAGTTGCTGCTTTTACCAGTGCTGTATTTACATTTTGTGCTGCCCTAGGCAACACAAAAAATCAGAGCTCCCCTTTTCCCGGAGAGGAGAGAGATTCACCATCAAAGCTCTCCGGAATCCCAGCTCTCTTCCGGGAGTCTCATGGCCGCTCCCTGGCTCCCCTCACACCACTCTTCTGCCTGCCGCCCAGCCCTCATGCCCCTCAGAGACTCCTCGGTGCAACATCACCACACATGAACCAGCACAGGGCAACCAGTGTCCCTTCTTTCTAGGGTTGGCTTTAATACTGATTGGACACTGGGCAAGCATTTTCGTTGGTCTCCCTCCCGAGACATAAAATAAAAAGCAGCTAGACTCAAAATCAGTTTACTGCAGCAGATCAGGCAGTGACCATGACTGGTTACCAGAAGTTAAAGCATATCATTACCGCTCACTGGCTGGTTGCTAGAGGTTACAGTACACATTGCGACTCACTGATTAATTGTTAGAGGTTACAGCACATCATTTCTGCTTGCTGATTGGTTGCAGACAATCTACTTTTTCTTACTGAGCCAACCTATACCTCCCTTCTGAATCTTCTCAAAGTGTTGGATGCTTTCCAGACGATCGCCAACTATAAAATAAATTACCCTAAATATCACGTTACCTCCTGACATTGTTACCCAATGCAAATGCAACTTTCCCTTCCAATGGTCGTCACACTCCCTTAAATACCTGGGGATACAGCTACCATCTGTTCTCTCTGACCTCTGCCCTCTTAACTTTGCAAAACTGGCAACCGCCATCCACTCCGATTTACATTCCTGGGACAAAGTACACTTTACCTGGTTCAGTGGTTTAGCTATATTTCAAAGGAACATACTACCTCGCCTATTATACCATTTTCATACCATTCCGATCTTATTGCCCTGTAGTTTTTTGCCACCCTTGAAAGAAAATACAATCCTTTCTTTGGCATAATGAAAGCCCAAGAGTGAAACATAACACGCTTATGCTGGCCAAATTTGCCAGGGTCATTAGCCTCCCCGACATTCCAAAATATTATTGGGCCTGACATCTGACACATGCAATAGACTGGTGGGCACAAGCATCTATGAAAGACTGGGTAACACTAGAGGAGTCCTTCATGCCCATCCACTGCAAGTTTGGCCCTGGCTTGGCAACCCTTGTATCCCACATCCTACTGACTATCACCTGACATTAAAACAACCATTACTCCTCTTCCTACGCCCTGCTTCTTACAGGCTCAGTGAATGTTGCCCTTACTGCCTGCGAGTGAATTTTTTACTAAACACACTTTCTGCTCACTCCAAACTCTTCTAGAAATTAATAACCAGGCCATTTTCCCAGGTGGACTTACTTCCAGGTCTTCCATTTCCTGACTGATGTTCATAAGCATGAACACTTTACCAACGAACGACAGATTGCAAAAGATAGCAGGAAAACCCCCCAAAAATTCTTCAAATATATTAATAGTAAAAAGGTTTGGTCCGAGCATGTAGGCCCTTTACAAGATAATCTAGAGTGGGTGACTGGGGACAAAGAGACGGCAAATTGATTAAATATCTTCTTCAGCTCTGTGTATACAAAGGAGCATGGGGGAGTTCTTGTCCATAATGGGCGTGGTACTGACACAGCTCCAGATGATCCACATTGGCTCACAATTGATATGATCTAGAAATATTTAGACAGAATAAAGGTGAATAAAGCACCTGGACCAGATGGCATACACCCACAGGGCCTTAAAGAATTCAGCTCTGTCATTTCAAAGCCTTTGTTTCTAATTTTTAGGGACTCTTTAATGACTGGCATAGTACCACTGGATTGGCGTAAGGCCAATGTGGTGCCAATATTTAAAAAGGGGTCAAAATCTTTACCAAGTAATTATAGACCTGTTAGTTTAACGTCTATAGTTAGGAAGATACTGGAGAGTTTAATAAAAGACCACATAGATGAGTTCTTGCTGGAAAAAAATATTTTAAGCAACAGACAGCATGGATTCATGAAAGACAGAAGTTATCAAAGAAATCTGATTTATTTTTATGAGGAGGTAAGCAAAAGCTTGGACAGAGGGGTGGCGGTGGACGTGGTATACTTGGAAAGAGGGGTGGGGGTGGACGTGGTATACTTGGACAGAGGGGTGGCGGTGGATGTGGCATACTTGGACAGAGGGGTGGCGGTGGACGTGGTATACTTGGACAGAGGGGTGGCGGTGGACGTGGTATACTTGGATTTTGCAAAAGCGTTTGACACAGTTCCCCACACACGGACTCTGAATGGTCTACGGTTGTCAGTGGTGTACCCCAAGGATCAGTGTTGGGACCCTTACTTTTTAATATATTTATAAACAATATCGGGTCTGGGATTACAAACACCATTTCAGTATTTGCAGATGACACCAAGCTGTGCCGTGGAATAATGTCCTTACAGGATGTCTCAAACTTACAAGCCGACCTCAATGCTCTGTGTAATTGGGCAACTATGTGTTTAATGTTGATAAATTTAAGGTTCTGCACTTGGGGGCTAAGAATATGCATGCATCATACATACTAGGGGGGTACAACTGGGGGAATCAATGGTGGAGAAGGATCTGGGAGTTCTGGTAGATCACAAGCTTAATAATGGCATGCAATGCCAAGCTGCGGGTTCTAAAGCGAGCAAAATCCTCTCTTATATTAAAAGAGGTATAGACTCCAGAGAGAGAGATATCATTTTCCCCGGTACAAATCATTAGTAAGACCTCATCTGGAATATGCAGTTCAGTTTTGGGCACCAATTCACAAAAAGCACATTGGGGAACTGGAGAAAGTACAGAGAAGGGCAACCAATCTGATAAGAGGCATGGAGGAGATCAGCTATGAGGAAAGATTAGAGGAACTGAATTTATTCTCTCTTGAGAAGAGGAAATTAAGGGGGGATATGATCTCCATGTATAATACATAAGGGGGGGATATGATCTCCATGTATAATACATAAGGGGGGATATGATCTCATGTATAATACATAAGGGGGGATATGATCTCCATGTATAATACATAAGGGGGGATATGATCTCCGTGTATAATACATAAGGGGGGGTATGATCTCCATGTATAATACATAAGGGGGGATATGATCTCCATGTATAATACATAAGGGGGATATGATCTCATGTATAATACATAAGAAGGATATGATCTCCATGTATAATACATAAGGGGGATATGATCTCATGTATAATACATAAGGGGGATATGATCTCCATGTATAATACATAAGGGGGGATATGATCACCATGTATAATACATAAGGGGGATATGATCTCATGTATAATACATAAGGGGGGATATGATCACCATGTATAATACATAAGGGGGATATGATCTCCATGTATAATACATAAGGGAAGATATGATCTCCATGTATAATACATAAGGGGGGGTATGATCTCATGTATAATACATAAGGGGGGATATGATCTCCATGTATAATACATAAGGGGGGATATGATCTCATGTATAATACATAAGGGGGATATGATCTCCATGTATAATACATAAGGGGGGATATGATCTCCATGTATAATACATAAGGGGGGATATGATCACCATGTATAATACATAAGGGGGATATGATCTCCATGTATAATACATAAGGGAAGATATGATCTCCATGTATAATACATAAGGGGGGATATGATCTCATGTATAATACATAAGGGGGGATATGATCTCCATGTATAATACATAAGGGGGGAGATGATCTCCATGTATAATACATAAGGGGGGATAGGATCTCCATGTATAATACATAAGGGGGGATATGATCTCCATGTATAATACATAAGGGGAAATATGATCTCCATGTATAATACATAAGGAGGGATATGATCTCCATGTATAATATATAAGGAGGGATATGATCTCCATGTATAATACATAAGGGGGGATATGATCTCCATGTATAATACATAAGGGGGGATATGATCTCCATGTATAATACATAAGGGGAAATATGATCTCCATGTATAATACATAAGGAGGGATATGATCTCCATGTATAATACATAAGGGGGGATATGATCACCATGTATAGTACATAAGGGGGGATATGATCACCATGTATAATACATAAATTATACATAAGGGGGGGGGATATGATCTCCATGTATAATACATAAGGGTGGATATGTTCTCCATGTATATTACATAAGGGGGGATATGATCTCCACGTATAATACATAAGGGGGATATGATCTCCATGTATAATACATAAGGGGGGATATGATCTCCATGTATAATACATAAGGGGGGATATGATCTCCATGTATAATACATAAGGGGGGATATGATCTCCATGTATAATACATAAGGGGGATATGATCAATTGTATAATACATAAGGGGGGATATGATCTCCATGTATAATACATAAGGGGGGATATGATCTCCATGTATAATACATAAGGGGGATATGATCAACTTGTATAATACATAAGGGGGGGTATGATCTCCATGTATAATACATAAGGGGGGATATGATCTCCATGTATAATACATAAGGGGGGATATGATCTCCATGTATAATACATAAGGGGGGATATGATCTCCATGTATAATACATAAGGGGGATATGATCAACTTGTATAATACATAAGGGGGGATATGATCTCCATGTATAATACATAAGGGGGGATATGATCTCCATGTATAATACATAAGGGGGGATATGATCTCCATGTATAATATATAAGGGGGGATATGATCTCCATGTATAATACATAAGGGGGATATGATCTCCATGTATAATACATAAGGGGGGATATGATCTCCATGTATAATACATAAAGGGGGATATGATCTCCATGTATAATACATAAAGGGGGATATGATCAACTTGTATAATACATAAGGGAGGATACGATTGTAAGATGTGAAACAGCTCTCATTGTTTGAACACTGATTGAAGTAAATTAAAAAACGTTCTGACTGACATTCTGCAGTTTGGCCACAAGATGTCACTGTTTCTAACACAGCTTCAGACTGCATAGATATTTCTATATTCAATAAGGGGTGGGGTTTTCTGAAGGAGAAGAGAACAGGAAGAGAAAAGGGAAGCCATACTGGAGAGAGAGAGAAGAAGGCTGAGTGATGGGATAATCCGTTGCCATCCAGCTGTGGAGACTGCCCTCCGTAATCAGAAATCCCATTGAGTGAAGCTGATGGTGTTCAAGACGCCAATCCTGTTCAAAGAGGGGAAGATTTGCTGCCAGGAACCTGATGAGGACAGAGGAGCAAAGCAACATACATTGCTGATAATATTGCATGCTCAGTGGAGAGACATTGTTCTGTTCAGAGTCACCAGCAGGTGCAAAGCAGACCTGGGTCGGTAAGAATTGTGCACGCACCTCATTTTAGTGTTGGTGCCTATAAGACTGAGTCCAGGCCGATAGTTAGTTAGGGTCTCTGTTTGTGTCAGGCCACAAGTGTTATTACTGATCACTGGAAGGACTCCACAACTTAAAGTGACATTTCACATTGGAGAGCTGATAAAATCCTACAAACTCAAGCCAGACTGGCGTTTTGCTCAGAAGGAATACTCAGGCATGTGCTACAGGGCCAGTTATGGGAGGGGGAATACTGTAGATTTGTGTAAGATTGTAAGCTGTTGTGCTGCACCGCAGGCTAAGCCCATACCATACACCCATACACTGATTCCTGCTCTTTTAAGGTAATAACAGGTAAGGTGTGGCAGCTTAGTTGTGCCCCCCAGTAGGTAAATTACTTCACTTTCTACCTTCATCCATCAGAAGGCGCCATGCTGTGCAGCACAAGGGTCTCAGCCTTTGGGCTAGGTGGATGTAAATTTATTGTGTTCCCAGCATCTGTGGTTGTGTTTATTTGCCACATCTAAGTAAAATTCTGTTGTGGCAAAAGCTGGTGTTGGGGTTGCTTTCCTTGTTCGTGACTTCACTGTATCCTGGGGAGCCCACCCCGGTACTGGCTTACACGATCTCCATGTATAATACATAAGGGGGGATATGATCTCCATGTATAATACATAAGGGGGATATGATCTCCATGTATAATACATAAGGGGGATATGATCTCCATGTATAATACATAAGGGGGATATGATCTCCATGTATAATACATAAGGGGGGATATGATCTCCATGTATAATACATAAGGGGGGATATGATCACCATGTATAATACATAAGGGGAGATATGATCTCCATGTATAATACATAAGGGGGGGATATGATCTCCATGTATAATACATAAGGGGGGATATGATCTCCATGTATAATACATAAGGGGGGATATGATCTCCATGTATAATACATAAGGGGGGATATGATCTCCATGTATAATACATAAGGGGGGGATATGATCTCCATGTATAATACATAAGGGGGGGGATATGATCTCCATGTATAATACATAAGGGGGGATATGATCACCATGTATAATACATAAGGGGGGATATGATCACCATGTATAATACATAAGGGGGATATGATCTCCATGTATAATACATAAGGGGGGATATGATCACCATGTATAATACATAAGGGGGATATGATCTCCATGTATAATACATAAGGGGGGATATGATCTCCATGTATAATACATAAGGGGGATATGATCTCCATGTATAATACATAAGGGGGGATATGATCACCATGTATAATACATAAGGGGGGATATGATCACCATGTATAATACATAAGGGGGATATGATCTCCATGTATAATACATAAGGGGGATATGATCTTCATGTATAATACATAAGGGGGATATGATCTCCATGTATAATACATAAGGGGGGATATGATCTCCATGTATAATACATAAGGGGGGATATGATCTTAATGTATAATACATAAGGGGGCATATGATCTCCATGTATAAATACATCAGTGGTTCATATAGTGAACTCGGTGTAGAGTTATTCCCCTGAGGACAAGGAGGCACTGTTTACGTCTGGAGGAAAATAAACAATCTCCAAACACGGAAAGGTTTCTTCACAGTAAAAGCTGTAAAAATGTGGAATAGACTCCCTCAAGAGTTGGTTCTGGCCAGTTCAGTGGGTTGCTTTAAATAAAGGCCTGGATTCTTTCTTGGATACACAGAATATAACTGGATATAACATTTATAGGTAAAGTTGATCCAGGGAATATCCGATTGCCTCTTGGGGGATCAGGAAGGAATTTTTTCCCATGCAGGAGCAAATTGGATCATACTTTGCTGGGATTTTGCCTTCCTCTGGATCAACTGTGAGTGTAGGGTTATAACTTTTTTTTTTATGGTTGAACTGCATGGACTTTTGTTTTTTTTTCAGCCAAACTAACTATATAACTATGCATGTGTTCCCTCGGAAAGCATTCCCAGATGCCTGAGATAACTAGTCTAGACAAGATTATAAACATTATTAAAATTGATGACAGTAACCCTGTGTTGTTTCCTTTGCCTTTAGGTGATCATAAGTGTGCTTCGTTTTATTTTTTTGTTCTTTCCATCATCTCCTTCATTTGTCTTTTCATATGACTCTCATATACCTGTAGTGCAAACTCAAGACCAAGGTAATACCTGTATGAGAAGAATACTATTACTTCAATATGACCAATTACAGTTTTTTTTTCTTTTCCTCACAATGGAAAAGTAGCTAATGTACAAATCATTGCATGATAGTTAGAAACATATGTCTTTGTGCTAGTGCTTAATGCAACTAAATTCCAGGGCCATCATGGAAGCATGGTCTTTATGTTAGGCCTGTCCTCACATGACAAGGGTAATGGCTACACACAGGTCCTCGTTTTTCTAGTCTTAGCAGGAATGAGAGGAATAACCTCGGTAAAACTGATTTTGCAAAATAACAGCTTTTATTTCAATAGTTTAGTACATGGGGCTAATGAGGGACCACATTTTTGGTACAAGAGCAGGTTAGAGTAATTGAAAAAGTGTCGGTGACCCTCATGACCCCTTTGAAGCTAGGGAGTGTTGGGTCCGAATGTTCTGTTAGTTCACTTCCTGCTGTTACTAAAAATCACTGCTTCCAGCCAAACAGACCCATATGGAAGAAAAATATGTTTTAAAAATTATTCTTCCCAAATATATTCACATACATTTGAAATGCTACAATTTTGACCATATTCAATATATTTCAAAATATATTTCAATAAATATATATATATATATATATATATATATATATATACACTGTATGTTGTAATGTGTTTTTATTACAAAATAAATTAAAAAATATTTTTAAAAATACATTTCAAATATACTGTATATCTTTAAAAATACAAATCTACATCTTTGGAATGCATTTACAAATATATGTAAAAATATATGTTCAAATGACTTTTTTATATGTTAAAAAAAAAATCTGAAGAATATATTAAAAAAACATACTTTTAAAAATATATATATTTTTAAAATATATTCTTCAGATTTGTTTTAACATATAAAAAAGTAATTTTAACATTTAATATATTTGTATATATATTTGTAAATGCATTCCAAAATGTTATTTTTCATATATTTTGTAATAAAAACACAATTCAACATACAGTATATATATTTATTTATTTTTTAAATATATTGAATATGGCCAAAATTGTATCATTTCAAATATATGTCTATATATTTGGGAAGAATATTTTTAATATATATTTCAAATATGTTTTTCTTCCATGTGGGGAATTTAAAAAAAAAATTCTCTTTTGCTTTGATACATGGTCTCCAGGGAAGTATCCAGCCTCAGTAATTGGACAGGGTTGTCCAGCCCCAAGGGCAAAGGTTCAGAACTGCACCCCCCTCCCCCACTGTTAATATGTGCTGTAGAATTTGTGTACCACCCTACATTGATTCTTTGCCCCCTTGCTTCAGTGCACCTAGGGCAGCTGCTCCTCCTGGCCACCCCTTGTCCCGGACCTGCTCCTCAGCCTACCATGCCATTTGTTTGACAATCCCTTACCTATTAACTTAGAAAATGGGAGTTCTTTTTTTCTAGCATTTGGCTCCCAATGATTTCATAGGGGTTCACATTTGACAACTTTAGTAATGTTCGGTCACACTGCTTTGATGCAAACCCAGCTATGTTTGCCTCATATATATTTTTTCAAAGCTGCGCTTACCCAATACTGAATATATCACAATTAAAAATACAAATGTTGATAAATAAAATGAAATTAAAAATATATACAAATTCTGATTGTCTGTGAAAATACTGAAATAGTCCAAAATAGTGCCAGGAAAACGTCTCCTCTCGCAAAGTGCTCAAAAGGTGCTTGAAAAGTGCTCTTTCTTCTATATATAATAAAGTGCCACACTCTCCACCGCCAGCACGCCACTCTGTGCAAAATAAGTGCCCTTGCCCTTGTGGGACCACACTCACCAAACGAAGATGACCACCCTAGCCTATATCAAGGTAGGTCTGCAATGCTTGTATTACAGCTCTGCTGTGTGTGTGGCAATTCTCTCCTGGTCTCAACCTCTATGATTAGGCCCATAAGACAGCTCACATGCAAGAAAGGATTCAAGCAGAGAAGGATCTCATAGCGCAATCCATTTATATTAAAACCAACAAGATAAAAAAATGATTAAAAACACAATCTCCGGTGCCCACGTGGGCACCCAGCAATCATCTTCCGATTAATATATAGCCCGCCGCTGCTCCAGTGTGGCAGTCGGCATGCATTCCAATCTGTGGAAGCGGCCTATAGACCAAATGCGTTCCCGCCCCTATGTGTTTCGTCACTTCCAGGACATCACGGAGGCATCTTCTGAAAAGGTTGGCACCCAAAGAAAAAGCTGGAGCTATCTACATGGGTGTTTAGGCACACTGTTGTGAAGGTATTTTTTTTGTTTTAAAGCCCCTTATACTCTTAAACACCACCAAAAACACCATTATTTAGCATTTCTCATTGATACCAATCGATTTTACCAAAATAGCAGACTTTCACAAAACACCGGATTTATTAATAAGAATTTTGAAAGAGAAGTGTGGAAATCAACAAAATAAAAAAGATCATACTCACCTAGATGGCTGCAGTATGAATCTGAACTTTACCCAGAGAACTGAGAGATCAAACACTGGTGATTGCTCAGTTCTCCCCGTCCGCTCTGAGCAGAGAGCCGGGACTGTCAGTCAACGGCTCTCTGCTCTCCCCTCCAGCACTCACTGGAGTGCTGGCCTGTGGAGGGGGTGAGAGGGACTGGCTCAGGCTCAGGCTCTCAGCAGATCATTGAGAGGCTTAGCCAGGTGCCAGTACAGGCACCTGGGTGGATCCTGACCATCTGATCAGCCTGGACCGGCTGTGTGACGATAGCTGACAGTGGGCTGTCCTACTCCTAGTCTGTCTCAGGAGCAAAAAGGAGAGGGTGGCTATGTGGATCTACATACAGCAGCACCCTCTAAAGGGAAGTCAAATCACAGCAGCAAAAAAAAAATTGGAGATTTGAAAAATCTGAGACTAATAGAAGATACTTTTTTGAGTTAGGACTATATACAATATATATTGTTTTTGTTTTCTTCACTTTAATGTAGTACAAAGAAAAAAAAAAACATTTGTATCTGTTTGCCAGTAATAACAATTGTTCATCTTTCTCTGTGTTGTAGAAGACCAGCGCCTAATCGATATGGGTGGGTAGACCTACCGCTAGAAATTCAACTGTAACAGAACTGTGAACTACGAAGCTAAGAAGTGTTAAATATCTAGTACAATCACTCGTTGTGTTCTACATTCAGGAGGATTTTCTTGAAGAAAAGAAATGTGCAAATAAAAAAAAATGTTTTAAATTTTTTTAATGTATAATGAAAGTAAAAGAAATAAAATAAAAATACACACATATACATGTTTGTTTCTGCTCCCATGTATATGTATATATATATATATATATATATATATATATACTGTATGTTGTAATGTGTTTTTATTACAAAATATATAAAAAAAATTTTAAAATACATTTCGAATATACTGTATATCTTTAAAAATACAAATCTACATCTTTGGAATGCATTTACAAATATATGTAAAAATATATGTTCAAATGACTTTTTTATATGTTAAAAAAAATCTGAAGAATATATTAAAAAAACATACTTTTAAAAATATATATATTTTTTAAAATATATTCTTCAGATTTGTTTTAACATATAAAAAAGTAATTTTAACATTTAATATATTTGTATATATATTTGTAAATGCATTCCAAAATGTTATTTTTCATACATTTTGTAATAAAAACACATTTCAACATACAGTATATTAGTATATATATATATTTTTTTTTTATTTTTTTTTTTTAAATATATTGAATATTGGCAAAATTGTATCATGTCAAATATATGTTCATATATTTGGGAAGAATATTTTTAAAATATATTTCAAATATACATATATATATATATATATATATATATATATACTGTATATTTCTTTTAATTAAAAAAAATTTTTTTTTTGTGCTGTTGATGTTAAAAAAAATCTGAAGAATATATAAAAAAAACATACTTTTAAAAATATATATATTTTTAAAATCTATTCTTCAGATTTGTTTTAACATATAAAAAAGTAATTTTAACATTTAATATATTTGTATATATATTTTTAAATGCATTCCAAAACACATTTCAACATACAGTATATCAGTATATATATATATATATATATATATTATTATTATTATTTTTTTTAAATATATTGAATATGGCCAAAATTGTATCATGTCAAATATATGTCCATATATTTGGGAAGAATATTTTTAAAATATATTTCATATATATATATATATATATATACTGTATATTTCTTTTAATTAAAAAAAAATGTTTTTTTTGTGCTGTTGATGACCATTACTTGAAAATGACCAATCAGCCCTGAAAAAGGATGCTTGTTACCCCTTACCCAAAAACGCATCGGCTTCTAGATATAGATTACTGATGAATACAGTAGACTTTATGTGGACATACACTCATATTCCTATTTCATCCCTGGTATATTTTACTGTTAATAGATGCAGCTTATAAATATTGTTTCCTGGATGTTTTTATTTGATATTTTAAAATAAAATAGCAAATAAAATAGCAAATAAAATCCAGATTTAAAGCAGAACTCCAGTCAAAACATGTTCTTTGTTTAAGTGGGTGTTAATATCTCTATGAGATTTAATTGCTTTCCGTGACCGGGGTTCCTCTTTAAACAATTTTGTTCATAATATTTTTTTTCATGTAATTTGAATAAACTACTGTTTGCTTAGGGGTAACTTAATTGTATTCTGGGGTATGATATTTCAGACATGGAAGGTGGCTCCATCCCAAGATCATCCACTGTGTTTGTTTTTGTGAACTGCAATATAATTCCTCTACACTTTCGGACTAAATAAATATATTTGTTTCTGCTCCCGAATTTAAAAGCATCTTCAATATCTTTTAAGCTACTTAAATGTCAACGTATGCCAGCTGTTTCATAGGTTGCCTCCGTCCTGGTTAATTTGCACATCGTCCACAAGGTGGTAGTATAACATATACAATATAAAAGAAGGTGGTGATGCTTGTTCTGCAGTCAGCGCACAAAGCACCATAATCTACAGCACTGATCTCCAAACTGTGGCCCAGGGGCTAGATGTGGCCCTTTGCATGCTTTAATATGGCCTTTGGGGCAATATTTCATCCACTGACACCAACAATGGGGCATAATTCCTCCCAATGAAACCAGCGATGTGGCACTATTCCAATGACACCAGTGATGGAGCACAATTCCTCCCAATGACACCAACGGTGGGGCACTATTCCTCCCACTGACACCAACAATGGGGCCCCATGACATCAACGATGGGTCATAACTCTTCCCAATGACACTAGTGATGGGGCACGATTCCCCCCAATGACATCAATGATGGGTCATGATTTCTCCCAATGATGAGGCACAAATCCTGCCTATGACACCAGCAGTGGGGCCAAGTGACACCAATAATGGGGCACTATTTCTCACACTGACACCAACAATGGGGACCCATGACATCAATGATGGGTCACAATTCTTCCCAATGACACTAGTGATGGGGCACGATCCCCCTCAATGACATCCCAAGAAAGAAAAGACAGGATCAATCATCCTTTTTACACAATTCAGAGGATTAACCCCTTAGGTTCCACAGTGAGTATAACAAGCATGCTTTACTGCATATACAGACTGATTGTACTGTTGTGGGTTTAGTAACACTGTAAGAAGTGGTCCAGGCATGCGGTATTTAAGGAATGTGTATGATTTTAACTGGTTCTTAAGGAGCGGGCGGCCACAGCATCCTTAGCAATGAATGAGTTATCAGCTGTCAGCGAAAAGAATTGCCGGCATTTACAAATTCCATAGGGTCCCCTCCCAAATCACCTTGTCCCCATGTTGATGAAAACAAGGGTCTCTTTCCCACAACCCTGGCTGGTGGTTGTGGGGGTCTTCTGGTGAGGGGGCTTATCGGAATCCGGAAGCCTCCTTTAACAAGGGGGCCCCCAGATCCTGCCCACCCCCTGATGTGAATGAGTAGGGGTACACAATACCCCTACTCATTCACCCAAAAAAAGTGTAAATGTAAACACAGGAGGCAGTCCTTGATTAACCGCATCCCCACTACCTATAGCAGAAATTCTGCTACAGGGCGGCACGGGTGTGCAAAATAACATATATATACGTGATTTTGCATTTCCAGGTAGGGAGGCGCGTGCAAGCCGCGCATGTGCCCTACCCATACCGCCATTTGCGGCCATGGCTATCAATCACTGGGTCACGGCCGGTAATTACTCACCGGCGCCCGGTGATTTCCAAGGATCATTGATGGGGAGGAGGACTGTTTTGTTTACTAACAGTCCTCCTCCCTGTCAGCTCGGGCACACTGCACAGCACAGCCATCCAAAGCAGTAGAATTACAGTGAAACACACACACACACCGCCCCCTAGTAAAACACTCCCTGCACACAGTTAACCCTTTGATCACCCCAGATGTTAACCCCTTCCTAGCCAGTGCCATTAGTACAGTGTCAGTGCTTTTTTTTTTAGCACTGATCACTGTATTGGTGTCACTGGGGATGTCAGTGAAACCAAGTCAGTTCCCCACAGTGTCAATGTCCGCCGTAGTCCTGCTATAAGTCGCTGATCGCCGCCATTGCTAGTAAAGATCTGCACGGAGGAATGGGCCAACATACCAGCAACAGTGTGTGCCAACCTTGTGAAGACTTACAGGAAACGTTTGACCTCTGTCATTGCCAACAAAGGATACAGTTGCAAGAAAAAGTATGTGAATCCCTTGGGATTACGTGGAGTTTTGCATGAATTGGGCATAAAATGTGCTCTGAACGTCATCTAAGTCACAACAATAGAAGAACATAGTCTGCTGAACATAATACTACACAAACATTAGATGTTGCCATGGTTTAATTGCACATAACATGTAAACATTCACAGTGCAGGGAGGAAAAAGTATGTGAACCTTTGGACTTAATAACTGGTTGACCCTCCTTTGGCAGCAATAACCTCAACCAAACGTTTCCTGTAGTTGCAGATCAGACCTGCACAACGATCTGGAGTCATTTTGGACCACTCCTCTTCACTAAACTGTTTCAGTGTAGCAATATTCTTGGGATGTCTGGTGTGAATCGCTCTCTTAAGGTCATGCCACAGCATTTCAATGGGGTTGAGGTCAGGACTCTGACTGGGCCACTCCAGAAGGCGTATTCTGTGCTGTTGCAGCCATTGTTTTGTTGAATTACTTGTATGCTTTGGGTCATTGTCCTGTTGCATCACCCATCCTCTGCAGAGCTTCAGTTGGCGGACAGATGGTCGTACGTTTTCCTGCAAAATGTCTTTATAAACTCTGGAATTCATTTTCCCATCAATGACAACAATCCGTCCAGGCCCTGAGGCAGCAAAGCAGCCCCAAACCATGATGCTCCCTCCGCCATGTTTTACAGTGGGGATGAGGTTTTGATGTTGGTGTGCTGTGCCTTTTTTTCTCCACACATAGTGTTGTGTGTTCTTCCCAAACAACTCAATCTTGGTTTCATCTGTCCACAGTATATTTTGCCAGTAGTGCTGTGGAACATCCAGGTGCTCTTTTGCAAACTTCAAATGTGCTGCAATATTCTTTTTGGACAGCAATGGCTTCCTCCGTGGTGTCCTCCCATGTACTTCATTCTTGTTTAATGTTTTCCTTATTGTAGATGTGTCAACAAAAATGTTAGCATGTGCCAGAGATTTCTGTAGGTCTTTAGCTGACACTCTGGGATTCTTCTTTACCTCATGCAGCATTCTGCGCTGTGCTCTTGCAGTCATTTTTACAGGACGACCGCGCCTAGGGAGAGTAGCAACAGTGCTAAACTTTCTCCATTTGTAGACAGTCTGTCTTACCGTGGACACATGAACATCAAGGCTTTTGGAGATACTTTTGTAACCCTTTCCAGCTTCATGCAAGTCAACAATTCTTGATCGTAGGTCCTCTGAGAGCTCTTTTCTGCGAGGCATGGTTCACATCAGACAGTGCTTCTTGAAACCAGTAAACCCAAAACAGGTGTGTGATTTTTAAGGGCAGGACAGCTGTCAGCAACACATCCAATATCATCACACTGATTGGAGTCAAGGTTGGCTCACTCCTGGCTCCAATTAGCTCTGGGAGAAGTCATTAAGCTAGGACCTCACATACTTTTTCCTCCCTGCACTGTGAATGTTTACATGTTATGTGCAATTAAACCATGGCAACATCTAATGTTTGTGTAGTATTATGTTCAGCAGACTGTGTTCTTCTATTGTTGTGACTTAGATGACGTTCAGAGCACATTTTATGCCCAATTCATGCAAAACTCCACGTAATCCCAAGGGGTTCACATACTTTTTCTTGCAACCGTATATAACAAAGTATTGAGATGAACTTTTCATATTGATCAAATACTTATTTTCCACCATAATTTGCAAATAAATTCTTTCCAAATCAGCCAATGTGATTGTCTGGATTTTTTTTTGGGTGACATGTTGGGTATCTATTTACTCAGGTGACATGTTTGGTATCTATTTACTCAGTTGACATGTTGGGTGACATGTTCAGTATCTATTTACTCAGCTGACATGTTGGGTATCTATTTACTCAGTTGACATGTTGGGTGACATGTTGGGTATCTATTTACTCAGCTGACATGTTGGGTATCTATTTACTCAGCTGACATGTTGGGTGACATGTTGGGTATCTATTTACTCAGGTGACATGTTGGGTATCTATTTACTCAGTTGACATGTTGAGTGACATGTTGGGTATCTATTTACTCAGTTGACATGTTGGGTATCTATTTACTCAGTTGACATGTTGGGTATCTATTTACTCAGCTGACATGTTGGGTGACATGTTGGGTATCTATTTACTCAGTTGACATGTTGGGTATCTATTTACTCAGTTGACATGTTGGGTATCTATTTACTTAGAGCAACCTCATCTTTTATAATCTATCAAAAAATTGGGTAATAAATTGCCTGAAAATGAACTTTAGTGTATTTCTTTCAGAAATTTTGCGTTTGAAAAACACACTAAAAATTGTGTGACCTAAAAACGACGGCTATTTTATTCTCCAGGGTATCACTTTCAGGAAATATACATTATGTAATGTTTTGGCGTTTTAAGTAATCCTAAAACCTAAATTATTTTTTTTAAGCGTGTGCATATACATTTAAAGGCTCCTCTGGCAGAGAAAGGGTTCACCACTTGTTACATAGGAAGGGTTTGTTACATTTCCCATATATGAAGGTTTTTACATAAGTCAGTAAACAGTCGGTTTCTCACTTCAGGAGTCACATATCCTGTTCTGCTTCTTTATACCAGCAGTGCGGGCAGGCTGATCTTCTCAGCTCTGACCGTATTTCTTCTGTGGTTACAGACAACACGGCTGCGGCTAACAACTATTATCCTGCAGTATATCTAATATTGCTAATACACAACACTCTGTGCACAGCCAAGAACAACATCCTCTCAACTGATCCACCACTTTCCTTCCATCCACCATCTTTCTTTATGTCACAGGGGAAGCAAGATCACAGTGAAACAACGCTTTGTCTTTTCAGTCGATGAGTAATCAGCAGTGGAAAAACATCACTTTCAGTTTCTTCTGATATATCATGAAACTCCAGACAAACTGCTAGAGACACATTGGAATTTTACATATATTAACTGTTTTACCTAAGGAAGGGCTTGTTCACATGCCCCACAGCCCTTGTGGACCCTCTGAATAGAAATCCACAGTGGATCACTTTTTTAAGGTTTTTGACAGGCAATGAGGAGGAAACATATCTGAGTTGACCCTGTAAATGCTGCCCCCAGCTGTAAATGTTGGTTTTCGAGTGACCAATAGACTTGGTTTCATTCAGCGATGGTAACACCCACCAATTGCAACATTTTATGGGAGGGCAACAAAACTGGAGTTCAGCCAGACTGCACGTGTGAACGAGCCCAAAGGGTTTGTAAATCTTGTCCGTCAGTCTTATATTTTCAACTAATATTGTGCAACCAATCCATGTGAACCTTCAGCCATTACACAAACCATTGTCTCTCCTATTTCCTTCCCCTTTCTTCTTACACCATTGGAGAACATTTCCTCAATTTTTGGAAACTTTTTGTAGCTTTTTTCATCTGCAGCCCAACACTCCTTGCTTCCCTGTCTAGATGAGAACAATGTCCGAATTACACATCCCAGGAGGCAGTGTTATACTCAAGGGTGCATGAAAGGGGGGCCACTGTTAGAAATCATAGGGCCCCATATAGCCTACCTGAAGGGGGCTCCCTTTGATTCCACCCTCGACCTCAACCCTGGCTCCTCCCCTGACTCTGCCTCTAAACTAAATGCAGCTTTTTCTTCAAGTGCAAGCAGTAGAAGGGGGAGCAGTTTCAAATGCATCTGTAAATGGCCTAAGATTACAGGGTTTATTTCTCATAGAATAGGTGCAGGAACTTTATCACGCCCCCATCGCACCACTCGTCATCAACATCATCAACAACACCCCCCGTAGTGTACTACATACAGAATGCAGAGTTCAGGAGTGTGCTACATACAGAGTGCAGAGTTCAGGAGTGTGCTACATACAGAGTGCAGAGTTAAGGAGTGTGCTACATACAGAGTGCAGAGTTCAGGAGTGTGCTACATACAGAGTGCAGGGTTCAGAAGTGTGCTACATAAAGAGTGCAGAGTTCAGGAGTGTGCTACATACAGAGTGCAGGGTTCAGGAGTGTGCTACATACAGAGTGAAGAGTTCAGAAGTGTGCTACATAAAGAGTGCAGAGTTCAGGAGTGTACTACATACAGAATGCAGAGTTCAGGAGTGTGCTACATGCAGAGTGCAGGGTTCAGAAGTGTGCTACATGCAGAGTGCAGAGTTCAGGAGTGTGCTACATACAGAGTGCAGGGTTCAGAAGTGTGCTACATGCAGAGTGCAGAGTTCAGGAGTGTGCTACATACAGAGTGCAGGGTTCAGAAGTGTGCTACATGCAGAGTTCAGGAGTGTGCTACATACAGAGTGCAGAGTTCAGGAGTGTGCTACATACAGAGTGCAGGGTTCAGAAGTGTGCTACATAAAGAGTGCAGAGTTCAGGAGTGTGCTACATACAGAGTGCAGGGTTCAGGAGTGTGCTACATACAGAGTGCAGGGTTCAGAAGTGTGCTACATACAGAGTGCAGAGTTCAGGAGTGTGCTACATACAGAGTGCAGAGTTCAGGAGTGTGCTACATACAGAGTGCAGAGTTCAGGAGTGTGCTACATACAGAGTGCAGAGTTCAGGAGTGTGCTACATACAGAGTGAAGAGTTCAGGAATGTGCTACATACAGAGTGCAGGGTTCAGGAGTGTGCTACATACAGAGTGCAGAGTTCAGGAGTGTGCTACATACAGAGTGCAAGGTTCAGAAGTGTGCTACATACAGAGTGCAGAGTTCAGGAGTGTGCTACATACAGAGTGCAGAGTTCAGGAGTGTGCTACATACAGAGTGCAGAGTTCAGGAGTGTGCTACATACAGAGTGAAGAGTTCAGGAATGTGCTACATACAGAGTGCAGGGTTCAGGAGTGTGCTACATACAGAGTGCAGAGTTCAGGAGTGTGCTACATACAGAGTGCAGGGTTCAGAAGTGTGCTACATACAGAGTGCAGGGTTCAGGAGTGTGCTACATACAGAGTTCAGGAGTGTGCTACATACAGAGTGCAGAGTTCAGGAGTGTGCTACATACAGAGTGCAGAGTTCAGGAGTGTGCTACATACAGAGTGCAGGGTTCAGAAGTGTGCTACATAAAGAGTGCAGAGTTCAGGAGTGTGCTACATACAGAGTGCAGGGTTCAGGAGTGTGCTACATACAGAGTGAAGAGTTCAGAAGTGTGCTACATAAAGAGTGCAGAGTTCAGGAGTGTACTACATACAGAATGCAGAGTTCAGGAGTGTGCTACATACAGAGTGCAGGGTTCAGAAGTGTGCTACATGCAGAGTGCAGAGTTCAGGAGTGTGCTACATACAGAGTGCAGGGTTCAGAAGTGTGCTACATGCAGAGTTCAGGAGTGTGCTACATACAGAGTGCAGAGTTCAGGAGTGTGCTACATACAGAGTGCAGGGTTCAGAAGTGTGCTACATAAAGAGTGCAGAGTTCAGGAGTGTGCTACATACAGAGTGCAGGGTTCAGGAGTGTGCTACATACAGAGTGCAGGGTTCAGAAGTGTTCTACATACAGAGTGCAGAGTTCAGGAGTGTGCTACATACAGAGTGCAGAGTTCAGGAGTGTGCTACATACAGAGTGCAGAGTTCAGGAGTGTGCTACATACAGAGTGCAGAGTTCAGGAGTGTGCTACATACAGAGTGAAGAGTTCAGGAATGTGCTACATACAGAGTGCAGAGTTCAGGAGTGTGCTACATACAGAGTGCAGAGTTCAGGAGTGTGCTACATACAGAGTGCAGGGTTCAGAAGTGTGCTACATACAGAGTGCAGAGTTCAGGAGTGTGCTACATACAGAGTGCAGAGTTCAGGAGTGTGCTACATACAGAGTGCAGGGTTCAGGAGTGTGCTACATACAGAGTGCAGAGTTCAGGAGTGTGCTACATACAGAGTGCAGGGTTCAGAAGTGTGCTACATACAGAGTGCAGGGTTCAGGAGTGTGCTACATACAGAGTTCAGGAGTGTGCTACATACAGAGTGCAGAGTTCAGGAGTGTGCTACATACAGAGTGCAGAGTTCAGGAGTGTGCTACATACAGAGTGCAGAGTTCATTTGAGGAGACCACAAGGATGGTGAGTCAAGACACTGCATGCATCAGTAACACTATCCCTCTAGTCTTCCTGCTGGAGCACACGCTGCATGGAATCATGGACAGGGCACTTGAGGCAAAACAGAGGGAGGAAGAGGAGAATTTCCTGTCCCCTTTTATGCAGAAACCATTCCCCTTTTATGCAGAAACCATTCCCGCAGGGCCACAGAACACACAGCAGGAGGAGGAAGAGGAGGAGGAGGAGGAATGCAGCAGTATGGAAGTAGAGGATCACATTCAGCAGTCTTCAAGGGGCGGTTTTCAGTCCCCAGAAACCAAGCCAGGAGTAATAGGAGGCTGGGAGGAGGTAGTTCCTGACAATGTCATCCTCAGTGACCCAGAGGACTGCAAATTCTGTGTAAGGACCCAAGCATTTGTGTTATCAAGGAGAGGGATCAATATTGGTTGCCAACCCTCTTTGATCCACGTTACAAGGGTGAAGTTGTAGAGCTCATCCAGTCTTCGCAGAGGGAGCAGAGGATGACACACCTTGAGGACACCTTGAAAAAAACATTTATGTAACACCTTTCCAGACAATGGGAGGTTACCATTTCCTGAAGAGCAGTGGAGAAGGCAGCTGGCTGACCGATGCCTATAAACAGTTCTTTAGTCCTCATCGCCCAGCACTGTTAGGTTTAAGCACCCATCGGGAGTCTCTGCATCATATGGTGCAGAATGTTCTAGGGGCAAGAGCAGACTTGGAGACCTTTCCAACTGGGCTCCTGGGTCTTGAGGATGGATCACTGGCCAGAACTTGCTCAATATGCCATAGAGCTACTGGCCTGTCCTGCATCCAGAATGCTTTCTGATTGGACATTCAGTGCTGCTGGAGGCCCAATTTTTCGGCACCTGTTTCACAGGCGCATGTAATTTCAATTTTTCACCATTTTTCAACAATGTTTAACAGCAGGGCCTATTCCTGTGCTCAGCAATAGTAACTGTGAGGAGTTACAGTGTTCAGCCACCACCAACGCCCAAGGCCCAATTTTTCTGCACCTGCATGACAGGTGCATATAATTAGAATTTTTAGAGCAGGGACCAATCCTCAACTCGTCAAGAATAACTCTGAAGGGTTATGGTGTGAAGGCACCACCAACTGTTCGCCCGTCAAACACCTCACAAAGACCTACAGAAATCTCTGGCACATGCTAACATTTTTGTTGACACATCTACAATAAGGAAAACATTAAACAAGAATGGAGTACATGGGAGGACACCACGGAGGAAGCCATTGCTGTCCAAAAAGAATATTGCAGCACATTTGAAGTTTGCAAAAGAGCACCTGGATGTTCCACAGCACTACTGGCAAAATATACTGTGGACAGATGAAACCAAGATTGAGTTGTTTGGGAAGAACACACAACACTATGTGTGGAGAAAAAAAGGCCCAGCACACCAACATCAAAACCTCATCCCCACTGTAAAACATGGCGGAGGGAGCATCATGGTTTGGGGCTGCTTTGCTGCCTCAGGGCCTGGACGGATTGTTGTCATTGATGGAAAATGAATTCCAGAGTTTATCAAGACATTTTGCAGGAAAACATACGACCATCTGTCCGCCAACTGAAGCTCCGCAGAGGATGGGTGATGCAACAGGACAATGACCCAAAGCATACAAGTAATTCAACAAAACAATGGCTGCAACAGCACAGAATACTCCTTCTGGAGTGGCCCAGTCCTGACCTCGACCCGATTGAAATGCTGTGGCATGACCTTAAGAGAGCGATTCACACCAGACATCCCAAGAATATTGCTACACTGAAACAGTTTTGTGAAGAGGAGTGGTCCAAAATTACTCCAGATCATTGTGCAGGTCTAATCTGCAACTACAGGAAACGTTTGGTTGAGGTTATTGCTGCCAAAGGAGGGTCAACCAGTTATTAAGTCCAAAGGTTCACATACTTTTTCCTCCCTGCACTGTGAATGTTTACATGTTATGTGCAATTAAACCATGGCAACATCTAATGTTTGTGTAGTATTATGTTCAGCAGACTGTGTTCTTCTATTGTTGTGACTTAGATGACATTCAGAGCACATTTTATGCCCAATTCATGCAAAACTCCACGTAATCCCAAGGGGTTCACATACTTTTTCTTGCAACTGTAGTATCCACCCCACACTATATAAGACAGAGGGGAGAATACTCTATCTGAAAAAAGCAAAACTATTAAATAAAAAATTATCATTTAAAAAAATAATATAAGAAAAAAATACATTAAATAAAAAAAATGGTATAAATGCTGTTTTTATTTTTATAAACATTTCATTTTAAAAAACAAAAATGTTAGTCATGCAGCAGCAGATTCTATACATTGTGCAGATGTGCAACTTTACAGGTAGTTTAAGCGGACCCCCCAGGCATGATATTTAAAGGAATTTTTCAAAAAAACTTTTTACTTTAAGCAATGAAAAATGACTGCCCATTTAAAAACGGTACTTTTTGAAAATTTTATTTTCACTGATTCATGTCCCTCAGGGCAGTACCAGAGTTCTCATACCAATTTTAAGGCCAGTACCTTGAATATAAGCCTTCAAAATGGCACTTTTGAATTTGCAAGTTCGAGTCCTATAGACCTGCATTAGGTTCGATGTTCATGGCGATCTTTAGGTCCTTTTAAAATGTTCAACCGCGAACCAAACCGGGGGGGGGGGGTGTTCAGCCAATCACTAGTGAACAAACAGCATCATGAAAGCCAAGGAACACACCAACCAGGTCAGGGATAAAGTTGTGGAAACGTCTAAAGCAGGGTTATGTTATAAAAAATATCCAAAGCTTTGAACATCTCACGGAGCACTGTTCAATCCATCATCTGACAATGGAAAGAGTATGGCACAAGCACAAACCTACCAAGACATGGCCGTCCACCTAAACTGACAGTCTGGGCAAGGAGAGCATTCGTCAGAGAAGCAGCCAAGAGGCCCATGGTAACTCTGGAGGAGATCCAGAGATGCACAGCTCAGGTGGAAGAATATGTCCACAGGACAACTATTAGTCATGCACTCCACAAATCTGGCCTTTATGGAAGAGTGGCAAGAAGAAAGCCATTGTTGAAGGAAAGCCATAAGAAGTCCTGTTTGCAGTTTGTGAGAAGTCATGTGGGGGACACAGCAAACATATGGAAGAAGGTGATCTGGTCAGATGAGACCAAAATTTAACTTTTTGGCCCAAAAACCAAAACACTATGTATGGTGGAAAGCTAACACTGGCCATCACCATCCCCACCGTGAAACATGGTGGTGGCAGCATCATGTTGCGGAGATGCTTTTCTTCAGCAGGGTCAGAGAATCTGGGAAGATGGATGGAGCCAAATACAGGGCAATCTTAGAAGAAAACCTGTTAGAGTCTCCAAAAGACTTGCAATTGGGGCCCTAAACATCCAGACAGAGCTACAATGGAATGGTTTAGATCAAAGCATATTCATCTGTTAGAATGGCCCAGTCACAGTCCAGAGCTAAATCCAGTTGAGAATCTGTAGCCAGACTTGAACATTGCTGTTCACAGACACTCTCCATCCAATCTGACAGAGCTTGAGCGATTCTGCAAAGAAGAATGGGCAGACATGTCCCTCTCTAGATGTGCAAAGCTGGTAGAGACATCCCCAAAAAGACTTGCAGCTGGAATTGCAGTGAAAGGGGGTCCTACAAAGTATTGGCTCCAGTGGGCTGAATACAAATGCCGCCACACTTTTTTCAGATTTATTTGTAAAAAATTTTGAAAACCATTTATCATTTTCCTTCCACTTCACAATTATGGACCACTTTGTGTTGATCTATCACATCAAATCCCAATAAAATACATTTACGTTTTTGGTTGTAACATTACAAAATGTGGAACATTTCAAGGGGTATGAATACTTTTTCAAGGCACTCTACATACGGTATGTAACATTTAATTTTTAAAATAATGTACAGTATGTGGAGGAAGATTTATCCTAAGGACAGAAACACAGCTAAGAAGATGCTGTTCATTGGTAAAATTATTGATGTATTTGTTTAGCTGGTGCAGTACCCTCAAAGATAGGTTGCTAGAAAAGTTACGTAAATTTAGTCCTATTGCCCCCCCCCCCCCCCCCTACCCGTAATCAGTGGAGCAGTTTGTGATTGCTTTGGGCTGTTCTAGGCTTCACTGACTGCAGGCTTGACTGCTTCCCCTTGCCTTCTGGAGGATTCTGGAATAAAATGGGCTGGAAGAGACAAACCCACAGTGTGAATATACATGTGGTCTCAGCCAATCCCTGGAGACAGATGCCCAGAAAGGGGGGCTGAGAAGTGCATAAATAGTCTGGGGCCTGAGGCAGCCCAGTTTTTGTCCAGTAGAAGTTTCCAGCCTGAAGGGCTGCTTCCTGTCTGGGCAGTTCAGCTGAAGTTCTTATAGGAGATCATCGAGGTCCCAGCTAAAATAGAGGTGGAGGGCCTGTTTGCTGAAACTTGCTTGAACTGACTTAGGCCCCATGTACACGGGACATTTCTGAACTATGGAAACTGACTGCTGGAAAATGTAGGTTAAAAAACGTCTGTTTGCATAACGCATTTATGTGCATTTGCGTTTAGAAGTGTTTTTTAAAGATAAGCACAGGAGAACCTCCCAAATGCCCAGAATGCACTGAAAAGTGGTAAATTATTAACTATTTCAGACTGTTTCAGAGAAATACACACAGTAGAAGCAGAGACAGCAGTATGTGTTGAGATAATTTGGTGGGAATTGCTCATTAACATTTCTTTTGTTTCCAAGGGTGGGAAAGGTGTCTCCTGGAGTCAACAAGGCCACCTGGCAGGGGGTCTTCATGAGGAATTTGAGGTGTGAATGGTCATTAACATATCTTTTGTTTCCAAGGGTGGGAGAGGTCTGAGGTGTGAATTGGTCATTACAATGTGTGACAAGCTTGGTAGGAACATCCTGTGTTCAGTGTTTGGTCCATCTGAGCACCTTGAAAACTCTTTGCATGCATTTTTCATGATGAAAAATGGCTCTGGACAGTATTGGGAACTGGAAGAGTTTAAAGAAAATTAAAATGCAAACGCTTATAAACACGATTTGCCGCGTTTAGACGTGTTTAGCAGCATTTACAAGCGTTTTGCGTTTGAAACGCTGATAAAATTGACGTCCGAACGCAAGTTTGTTGCGTTCAAAAAAAAACTGTCAACTCAACTGCCTGTAAATGACTGTAAATGAAGATGTGTACATGGACACATAGGAAAACATTAGGCTGCTGAAAAAAAAGCTGAACAGCTCCTAAACGTGAGTTTATCAGCTGCAGTGTACATGAGCCCTAAGGGACTTTACTGAGGATCTGGTCTGGAGAGTTCACACGTGAAATGTCTGACTGATATTGGAAAAAGGCATCCAAATATCCAGGGACATTGTGAGTACAGACCTGAGTGTAGGATCCTAGTGACTGTGTGCTGCTACTATCCCTTGTGCATCAGTGCCAAAGCGTGCTCAAATGGGGGACATTCTTTTAACCTCCCTGGCGGTATGATTCTTTCCGATTTTTTGTGCTAAAAGCGGTACCATTTTTTTGCATGGAAATATGTAGTTTTTTATTGTAGGCCTGTAATTTTTAGGAATAACTCACTGAAATCTGTCCGAACAAGAGTCTAGTAAACATCCCGGGGATGATAAAATTTGAAACACGAAATCATAAATTATAATTTAATAAATAATCCTAACAAATAATAATATAATAATAAATTTAATTCAATAATATAATCAAACCAAAAACACTGAAATTTGAAATACAGAGGCAAATTCGCACATCGCTGAGCAAAGTCGCAAAATCGTTTTCAGTGTCTGATGACGAATTTCCCCCACGAATCATTATCACTCAATTCTGCAAGTGGTTCTGATTTACTATCGCTGCTCTAAAACCGCTTTTGACGTAAAGGGACGCTTTTTGGACGCCATGGACTTTTCTCAGTTTCCAGGCAGAAAGAACATTCAAAATGCAGGCAGGGCGCCGGACAAAGCAGTAGGGACAAAATATATGTGAAATGCATTGAAACAGCAATGACAGCAAAAATGACATTTTTTAAAAATTTCAAATTTGCCGCCGGTTTCGGCGCCCGTACGTCCCGACGTCACAGGGACCGGAACACAGAAGCCGGATGCCGGCATCGGCCGGAGGAGATGGCTGGGGACACTGCAGGGGACACATCGCGGGAGCGAAGGACAAGGTAAGTGCTGCAGGGACCCCCAGAGCAGCGCCGCATAGTAAGCCCGAGTGTAGCTCGGGGTTACCGCTCTTGGTACTGAAATTTTACCCCGAGCTACACTCGGGAATACCGCTAAGGAGGTTAATGTCTGAAGAATTACTTATTCCTATAGTTGCTAGTGGAGGGAATGAACTAAGAAGCGTTGCCAAAGTGAAGAGTGTTCTCATATCACTGTACAGGACCTGCACCCCATCCAAGCTCAGGGCACAGTACAGGGGTTCAGGAGCATATAGGGCACAGTATAGAAACACAGACAAACACCTTTCCTATACATTATTCATGGCTCTAATGTTCCAGGATGGGATGGGCATACACAGGAGCGGACTGACAACTCATGGGGCCCCCAGGCAATAGGGGATCATGGGCCCCTGTGTCCTTGCCTAAACTCAAAAAAGCCTATGAAAAAGGTATCAGGGGCATCTCATGGGGCCCCCTACTGACCCCGGGCCCTCGGGCAGTGCCCGAGTTTCCAAATGATCAGTCCGCCCCTGGGCATACATTTGGTGCCGATCAGTAAGTAAATCTCTACTGAGCCAGATGGGACTGTGCTGCTGTTGGAAGAGCAGAGTGGGAGGCAGAAAGGCCAAAGGTGTCAGAAGTAGAGTAGGGAATGAGTTCTTGAAAGAAGGACATGTCTTATGGGCAGTTTACATGAACCCAAGAGCTATGGGATTGGCAGAAGTAGGGGATTCGAGGAGCAGTATATGCCATTTATCACTGCTACATGTCAGTGCAGCTAAAGAGTCATTTATCTGGGTGAAAGAGTGAGCATCATAAAGCTCTTCCTGTGGCCTCACCACATTAGGTCTATATAGGATGTGTAAGAGTCAGACAAATAGCCCCAGTGTGTATATATATATATATATATATGTGTACATATTTTAATTTAGATGTTCAGTATGATTGCAGTAGACACCTTATCAGCAGTGAAGTGTTAGCGCAGTATTGGGAAGGACATTTATTTATTTCAGGTACTTATATAGCACTGTCAATTTACACAGCACTTTACATATATATATTGTACATTCACATCAGTCCCTAACCCTCAAGGGGCGTACAATCTAAGGTCCCTAACTCACATTCATACATACACATACTAGGGACAATTTAGACAGGAGCCAATTAACCTACCAGCATGTCTTTGGAGTGTGGGAGGAAACCAGAGCACCCGGAGGAAACCCACACAAGCACAGGCAAGCTCCAGGCAGGAGGGGCCATGGTCAGGAATTGAACCCATGACCCAGTTACTGCAAGGCAGCTGTGCTAACCACTAAGCCACTGTGCCGCCCATTTAAAGGTAAACGCCAATCTAAAAGCTAAATAAACCATTAAAACACATCAAGTGAAGCTGCTTTAACAGCCAAGGTAATTGCATTTCTGTCCATCCAGTTCTGAGATCCACACAGCCCTGCCAGATAGTATAGCCAGCCTGATGAGCTGACTTACTGTTTTTTAATCGAAATAATTGTATTAATTGCTGGTATTTTCTTTTACATCTGTCTGGAGTTCAACTTTAAAGTGGTTCTAAAGGAAGAATGTTTTTACCTTAATGTATTCTCTGCATTAAGGTAAAATAACCTTCTGCATGCAGTCAACCCCCCCCCCCCCTCCTCCACCAGCCCCACCTTATACTTACCTGAGCCCAATCTCAATCCAGAGCTGTGCATGAGAGCAGCAGCTCTCTCCACTCTCTCCCTCCTCATTAGCTGAGACACAGAAGTGGAAGCCATTGCTGTCAATCACAGTCAGTGAGGAAGGAGCAGGGGCGGGGCCAAGCCATGCTCTGCATGTCAATGGGCAGACAGAGCAGGGCTTGGGAGCAAGAATACACAAGTGCCCCCATAGCAAGCGGACTGCTATGGGCGCACTCAGTGGGGGGAGGAGCCAGGAGAGCCAGCAGGGGGACCCGAGAAGAGGATGATCGGGGCTGCTTAGTAAAAAAAACCTTGCACAGAGCAGGCGAGTATAACGTGTTTGTTATTTTAATTTTCAAAGTTTAATCCCTTTAAAGGAGAACTCCTTCTAAAGACAGTGAAGTACAGCAATCATTTTATCTTGCGGCACAGTGGGGTTGATTTACTAAACCTGGAGAGTGCAAAATCTGGTGCAGCTCTGCATAGAAACCAATCAGCTTCCAGGTTTTATTGCCAAAGCTCAATTGAACAAACTGAAGTTAGAAGCTGATTGGCTCCCATGCACAGATTTTGCACTCTCCAGTTTTAGTAAATAAACCCCAGAGAGTCATATGTATGACATGTGCGCTAATAAACCATTACCCCTGGAACCTCTTCAAATTCTGACCTTTATTGTTGCATTGCACGCATAGGGTTCATTCACAGCCAATTTGGGCTATACATCCCCAGGAATCAGTGTTTTCCTGCAGTGGGTATGAACAGGCGATTGCGTTTCACAAGTAATTACACGAACCTTTTGAATCATTTGACAAACCACATATAGCCACTATATTGCAAGTAGCCGTGGCGCCTGTCATTGATTTGTACTGGCTGCTGGCCGTGGTAGATCACCATCGGCTGTTCATACGCACTGCAGGGAAATGCTGATTCTTGGGGGCCGTATGGTACCAATTGGCCATGTGGATTAGCACGTTATGGTTCCATATAGTCCCTGGATCTCATGCAGCCCCAACAACACCCATGATAATGCTGGTTTGTGAGAACACAAGGCTAGCAAACCAAACTAGCATTTATTTTTCACCAGTAAAATACATCCAATTCCTAGTTTGGCTTTCAATTCTTCCTCTAGGCCAGGGGTCTCCACACTTTCTAAACAAAGGGCCAGTTTAGGGGGGCCAGACTGTGGCCGCTGGGAGTTCAAAAGGTTCCAACATCAGTGGGAAAAAAAATGTCCTATCTTTGGTGTCAGTGGATAGGTCAGTGACCTATCATTTGTGTCACTGGAAGGAATTGTGCCCGGTTGGGGGGGGGGGGGATAATGACCCATTGTTGGTCTTTTGGGAGAAATTGTTCCCCATAATTGATGTCAGCGAGGGGGAATAATAGCCCATTGTTGGTATCAGTGGATGAATTAGTGCCCCAAGAGCAAGAAGTCTTTCTTCTTGTGGACCCTGGGGAGTTTTTGGTCTAATGATTCAAAGCAGTTGCAACTGTTTCAGAAAAAGTTACTGTGTGATTGATTGTTTTTAAAAGCCTAGAGCAATGATTTCCAAACTGGGGCCCTGGGGCCAGATGTGGCCCTTTGCTTGCTTTTATCCTGCCCTTAGGGCACTATTTCATCCACTGATACCAACAATGGGCCATTATTCCCCCCTTTCTCCTCCTGTATTATGGCTTGTGTCAGCCTTCCTGCTTGCGGACCCTGGGCATTTTTGGTCAGCTGATTCAAAGCTTGCAACTGGAATCTGGGGGGGCATAGCCCACCCCAGCACCCCACCTAGATCCAGCTATGCCCCAGCCCCCTCAATACCTACCTGAGCTTCGTCGCGATCCACTGATGTAAAGGACAGCCTTGGCTGTCCCAGGCCTTTGTCTCTTCATTGGCTGAGACAGCCATTGGCTCCCGCTGCTGTCAATCACAGCCAGTCAGCCAATGAGAAGAGAGAGGGGGCAGGGCCAAGCCACAGCTCCGTGTGTGAATGGTAAAATGGAGCAGCAGGTGCCCCCATAGCAAGCTGCTTGCTGTGGGTTCACTGGACAGAAGGGAAGTGCCAGGAGAGCCTGTGGGGGAACCAAGAAGAGGAGGATCCAGGCTGCTCTGTGCAAAACCACTGCACAGAGCAGGTAAGTACAACTTGTTATTTTAAAAAAAAATGTACCGTTGTGTTCAAAATAATAGCAGTCAGACATCACTAATCTGATCAATCACTGTTTTTGGTAGAAATGATATTTCTACATGGCAAATAATTTACTAGCAGGTGTAGTAGAGTAATAGAAATCCAACAGACCCAACAGTCATGACATGCATGCTGCTGATTCTGTGTCATTGAATCACTCATTGAAAGGGGCGTGTTCAAAATAATAGCAGTGTGGAGTTCTATTAGTGAGGTCATTCATTCTTTGCAAAACAGGTGGCAATTATTGCCCTTATTTAAGGAAGGAAGGCAGCAAATGTTGCACATGCTGGTTACAGTGCATTTCTCTCTGAAATTCTGAGGAAAATGGGTCGTTCCACACATTGTTCAGAAGAACAGCGTACCTTGATTAAAAAGCTGATTGGAGAGAGGAAAACATATAAAGAAGTGCAGAAAATGATAGGCTGCTCAGCTAAAATGATCGCAAATGCTTTAAAACGGCAACCAAAACCTGAAAGACGTGGAAGAAAGCGAAAAACTACCATTCAAATGATTAGAAGAATAGCCAAAATGGCGCGGACTCAGCCAACAATCAGCTCCAGGAAGATGAAAGAAGGTGTGACGTTCCCTGTGAGGACTGTTACAATTAGAAGACGCCTATGTGAAGCCAAGCTATCTGCAAGAAGCCCCCGCAAAGTCTCACTGTTGGAAAAAAGACGCGCTGAAGAGGTTACAATTTGCCAAAGAGCACATTGACTGGCCTAAAGAGAAATGGCGCAACATTTTGTGGACCGATGAAAGTAAGATTGTTCTTTTTGGGTCTAGTGGCCGGAGACAGTTTGTCAGACGACCCCCAAACACTGAATTCAAGCCACAGTACAGTGTGAAGACAGTGAAGCATGGTGGTGCAAGCATCATGATATGGGGATGTTTCTTATACTACGGTGTTGGGCCTATTTATCGCATACCAGGGATCATGGATCAGTTTGAATACATCAGAATACTTGAAGAGGTCATGCTGCCTTACGCTGAAGAGGAAATGCCCTTGAAATGGGTGTTCCAACAAGACAACGACCCCAAACACACCAGTAAACATGCAAAATCTTGGTTCCAGACCAACAAGGTTGACGTTATGGAGTGGCCAGCCCAATCCCCGGATCTTAATCCAATAGAAAACTTGTGGGGTGACATCAAAAATGCAGTTTCTGAGGCAAAACCAAGAAATAGAGAAGAACTATGGAATGTCGTCCAATCATCCTGGGCTGGAATACCTGATCACAGGGGCCAGAAGTTGGGTGACTCCATGCAACACAGATGTACAGCAGTTCTCAGAAACAGTGCGACTACAACCAAATATTCATGAAGTGATTCAAAGGAAAGCAAAATCTTCAAACATTTTTCAGTTTATATAGTGAATGTTTGAGTTTGTAAAGAAGAATACAAACACTGCTATTTTTTGAACCGTCAAATATTCACTTTTCTTCAATTTTTTTAGAGGAACAACACAAATTTGATCTATTTTTCTTCATGTTGTGATTTGGAATAGAATGTGTCGTGTTCCCAATGCATTTGTGTGGATGGAAATAAAAGCTATTAGAAGGATTTTCAGCTTTATTCACTTTTTTCAACACACTGCGATTATTTTGAACATAACTGTACCTTTAGAGTTACTTTAAACCCTCGGGGGGGGTGTTCTAGTTTAACACAATGAAAAACTTCTCTAGTTAGACAACAGGAAGTTTCAGTCAACGGTGTTGGAAGTAGGAACTTCTTCAGCAGAGAGAGTGTAAAGTTGAGCAGTTAAACCCTCCGTTGTGGAGCTGGACCGACCATGGAAAATAAAGGAAGATATTTTTACTTTAATCCTCAGTGTTAAGCCTGAAATACATTGACTGCAAGCAACATGATCGTTCCCCTCCTGATATTGTGTGTTTGTGGGTATACTCTCTCAACAGGTAAGTTCACGTAGCCTTGATAGCCCCACACCAAGTGTTGTACGAGTGTGAAGAGAGGCTTAAAGGGCTGTTCCATTTAGAACATGTTTTCAGTGGCTGCTGATAGATATTTGTATGCATGCTTTTTACAATTTTTCAGTGAGATTAAATTGTCTTTTTTTTTAGATTTTGGAGTGGGGAAGGATTAGAACAACTGTCAGGTTTTTATTGCTGTCCAGGACTCTGTTACGGATATTTCTCCTTCTTTCCATTCCCAGTGACAATGGCTTTATTCTACAGAAAGTTATTATTATTATTATTATACAGTATTTATATAGCACCAGAAGGTTTGCTCAGCGCTGTACATTATAGTGGGGGACAGAACATGAGACAATACAGTGACAAAACAATACACAAGGGCAGGGGCGGACTCACCATTTGGAAACTCGGGCACTGCCCGAGGGCCCGGGGTCAGTAGGGGGTCCCATGAGATGCCCCTGGTACCTTTTTCATAGGCTTTTTTGAGTTTGGGCAAGGACACAGGGGCCCCATGATCCCCTATTGCCCGGGGGGCCCATGAGTTGTCAGTCTGCCCCTGCACGAGGGGTTCGAGGGTCCTGCTTTTTTGAGCTTACAATCTAGGAGAAGTTAAGTTAAAAAGAATCTGCAATGGAACACACAGAAAAATAAAATGTAGAAACGAGGAATGCTAAAATCAGTGTCCCTGTTGCAGGGTTGTATGGTGAAGCCATTGTCATTAGAACAGGAGATGAGGGGAAAACCTTCTAAAGAAACCCTCGCTAGCAGTGAAAACCTGGCAGGAGTTGTGATCCTAAAAATCATAGAAATACATTGATTTTGTGCATTTTTTTGTTATGCAAAAAAAGTAACTAAGTGCATCAAAATGAAAAAAAAAAACAAAAACACACACACATATATATACAGAGCTTTTTTCAGCGGGAACGTGGGGAAATGCAGTTCTGGCACCTCCAGCACTGGATATATGTGATAGCAAGGGGTGCTGGGCTGTGGTGGAGGGTGTTGATGTTTGCTAGGGGATCTATTGTTGCTGGAAGGGATCTATTTTTGAGTGGAGTCTATTGTTGCTGGAAGGGATCTATTTTTGAGTGGAGTCTATTGTTGCTGGAAGGGATCTATTTTTGAGTGGAGTCTATTGTTGCTGGAAGGGATCTATTTTTGAGTGGAGTCTATTGTTGCTGGAAGGGATCTATTTTTGAGTGGAGTCTATTGTTGCTGGTGGGGTATCTGTTGTTGCTAGGGGGTGTTGATGCTTGCTAGGGGATCTAATGATACTGGAAGGGATCTATTTTTGAGTGGGGGCTATTGTTGCTGGTGGGGGATCTGTTGTTGCTAGAGGGTTTTATGTATCTGAGGGGGGTAATTTGTTGCTGTCAGGGATCTACTGTTGAGTGAGGGGTCTATTATTGCTGGCTGCTGGAGGGTTTAGAGATCTGTTGATGCTACAGGGGGTCTTTTGTTGCTGGGGGTATCTATTGTTGCCAGGGGCGGTATATTGTTGCTGGCTTTAGGGGATCTATTTTACTGCTTTTCTTGTTATCATTAATTCCAAACTACTTAGCACCATAACATAGTACCTGGTTCAGTTTTCTCTAAAAGGGGCAGCACTGGGAGGTGGGTAGGAGGTGGAACCACGGGACAGTGCTCGGAGGAGAATAGGGGGCGGAGAAAAGGGTCGCTCAGAAGGGAGGAGTTCCTGCACCTATTCCATCGCTAGCCTACTAAGCGACATATCGGCATGGATGTCACTCCACTTCCTCAAACTCAACCTCTCCAAACTGAGCTCCTAGTATTCCCCCCAGCCCGTGCCACCCCCACTGACTTCACCATAGCTATCGCTAACACCATCCTCAGTTCATCCCCTCACACCAGGGTACTAGGTGTAATCCTACACTGCCATCTGTCCTTCCAGCCCCAGATCCAATCGCTGACAAAATGATGTAGACTTCACCTCCGCAACATCTCCAAGATACGTTCGTTCCTAACCCCGGAAACCACTAAGCAACTCATTCACTCCCTTGTTATATCTTGCCTTGACTATTGTAACTCCCTCCTCATTGGCCGACCTCATCGCAGGCTATCCCCTCTTCAGTCTATCATGAATGCTGCTGCCAGACTCATCCACCTTACTAACCTTTCAGTATCTGCCACCCCTCTCTGCCAATCCCTCCACTGGCCTCCACTCAGTGTCCTCCACCCCTCTCTGCCAATCCCTCCACTGGCCTCCACTCAGTGTCCTCCACCCCTCTCTGCCAATCCCTCCACTGGCCTCCACTCAGTGTCCTCCACCCCTCTCTGCCAATCCCTCCACTGGCCTCCACTCAGTGTCCTCCACCCCTCTCTGCCAATCCCTCCACTGGCTCCCAGTTGCCCAACGGATAAAATTCAGTACTCTAACAATGACATATAAAGCCATTCACAACACTTCTCCAACTTACATATCCGATCCTATCTCTAAATATCACCCAAACCGTACACTCCGCTCCTCGCAAGACCTCTTACTCTCTAGCTCCCTCATCTCCTCCTCCCATGCTCGTCTCCAAGACTTCTCCAGGGCGTCACCCATCCTTTGGAACTCCCTACCCCAATCTATCAGATTATTACCTACTCTACTTGCCTTTTGGCGATCACTGAAAACCTTTCTCTTCAGGGAAGCCTATCCCGCCCTCTGCTAATTCTGGAATCCTCTACTCTTCCAACCACTCCATCCCCCACAGTGACTACCTACTGTACCATTCACCCCACCTGTATATGTAGTAAAGCATGTTTGTTATATTCACTGTGGAACCTAAGGGGTTAATCCTCCGCATTGTGTAAAAAGGCATCACCCCTTTTGAGAATGCACTTGGTGTGCGAAACGCGTTAAGGAGGAACCACACACGCCTAAGACGTCACGCCACCGGATCAAGGAGGTCTGGTGGCCTCCATAACTACCATGCTGGTTAGTGACTTGAGCAGTTTTGCTGTATGACTTTCATATACTTTACTGGCAAGTTCTTTCTATGTATGTTCACTACTCTGATTTACAAATAAAGATTTGAGATTTTGACCTACTACACTATGGCCACTATTCTCTGCTCCACACCGAGCATTTAATCCCCCAGGACCCTATGGTGACTACCCCGAGGCCCAGAGGAGAGTGACTCATTTGTTCTGACCCCCACCGCAGCCCCCACCAGTAGAGAAGACCTCTAAAGGCGCCATTATTGTGAGAGAGCCTGCCCAGTGTGAGCTGCACCTTCCATAGGACAAGAGGGGACCTCTGGCTTTTATTATTGCGCTTTCATATTGCGCATCTGGTGAGTGCGCATTTCTTATATTTCCTACACGATATCTAGTGTGTGCCTCACTGGGAGTACCAAAGTCACCGTTTTTAATCTATTTTTTATTATTATTGGACATTATTTCTCTGGACTTTATACTGATTTTATTCAAGGTTGTGGTTAGCTTCAGATTCATTATAAACATATTGTTCATTAGCATTGCACTTTTTTATATATTTCTTATATTTTGTATGCTTGAGAGGTTTTACGGTTTCCTTTTAGTGTATCAGCTGATTATATTTTCATTGCTTTAGCGCTCGCTGGACCACTCTTATCTTATGTAAAAAGATTGTTTGATCCTGTCTTCTCTGATCTTCACCTTCTGTTACTGTCCCCAGTCCATCTGCTGATAGTACAGAGCCCTAGGAAGCACTCTGAACATGCTCATTTTGATGTGTATTGCTGGAGAGTTTTTTTTTGGAGGAGAGGGTGCATTTTAGTTGCACAGGGCCAATTAGCACTGTCCATACAGAGGGTCAGGGGTCATGCAGCCTCATAGGACAGTCAGTGGAGAATGAAAACTCCTCATACATGCTTTAACCAGTGCTCAGCTGGACACTGATAGAACATAGAAATTCAATTATTTTAGTAAATATAAACTGCTAAAAACCTTTTCTCATTAGCAGTATATAGCAGTCTTGTTACTTCTATGTACTGTGGGAGACCAGATATAGTAAATGCAGGGTCCGGGGAGACCAAATATAGTGAATGCAGGGTCCGGGAGACCGGATATAGTGAATGCAGGGTCCAGGGAGACCAGATATAGCGAATGAAGGGTCCTGGGAGACCAGATATAGTGAATGCATGGTCCGGGGAGACCAGATATAGTGAATGCAGGGTCCGGGGAGACCAGATACAGTGAATGCAGGGTCCGGGGAGACCGGATATAGTGAATGCAGGGTCCGGGGAGACCAGATATAGTAAATGCATGGTCCGGGGAGACCAGATATAGTAAATGCGGGGTCCGGGGAGACCGGATATAGTGAATGCAGGGTCCGGGGAGACCAGATATAGTGAATGCTGGGTCCATGGAGACCAGATATAGTGAATGCATGGTCCGGGGAGACCAGATATAGTGAATGCAGGGTCCTGGGAGATCGGATATAGTGAATGCAGGGTCCGAGGAGACCGGATATAGTGAATGCAGGGTCCGGGGAGACCAGATATAGTGAATGCAGGGTCCTGGGAGACCGGATATAGTGAATGCAGGGTCCGGGGAGACCGGATATAGTGAATGCAGGGTCCGGGGAGACCGGATACAGTGAATGCAGGTTACGGGGAGACCAGATATAGTGAATGTAGGCTCCAGGGAGACCAGATATAGTGAATGCAGGGTCCGGGGAGACCAGATATAGTGTATACAAGGTCATGGGTTTAGCGACACTTTGAATTGTGCTTGGACTGGGTGATACTTTCTCCCGGTAAAACCATTGTGTTGTTGAAACACTTTTTTCTTATTGTACTGTAGATAAGCAGACTCTTATTTTGTTGTTTTGCTGAAATTAAGACATTTTCTGTTTGTAGCTTAAACTGTTGCGTTAATTTACCTTTGAAAAACTAAAGACGTCCTGTTTGTTTAAAAACATCTTTTTATATAGTTCTGGAGCATTACCACAGTTACTAATAATCCCAAACTCTAATATATATACAGTGGGGATCGAAAGTTTGGGCACCCCAGCTAAAAATTTGTATTAATGTGCATAAAGAAGCCAAGGAAAGATGGAAAAATCTCCAAAAGGCATCAAATTACAGATTAGACATTCTTATAATATGTCAACAAAAGTTAGATTTTATTTCCATCATTTACACTTTCAAAATAACAGAAAACAAAATAATGGCGTCTGCAAAAGTTTGGGCACCCTGCAGAATTTATAGCATGTACTGCCCCCTTTGCAAAGCTGAGACCTGCCAGTGTCATGGATTGTTCTCAATCATCGTCTGGGAAGACTAGGTTATGTCAATCTCAAAGGTTTTAAATGCCCAGACTCATCTGACCTTGCCCCAACAATCAGCACCATGGGTTCTTCTAAGCAGTTGTCTAGAAAACTGAAACTGAAAATAGTTGACGCTCACAAAGCTGGAGAAGGCTATAAGAAGATAGCAAAGTGTTTTCAGATGTCAATATCCTCTGTTCGGAATGTAATTAAGAAATGGCAGTCATCAGGAACAGTGGAAGTTAAAGCAAGATCTGGAAGACCAAGAAAAATATCAGACAGAACAGCTCGCAGGATTGTGAGAAAAACAATTCAAAACCCATGTTTGACTGCACGATCCCTCCAGAAAGATCTGGCAGACACTGGAGTTGTGGTACACTATTCCACTATAAAGAGATACTTGTACAAATATGGTCTTCATGGAAGAGTCATCAGAAGAAAACTCTTCTACGTCCTCACCACAAAAATCATCGTTTGAACTTTGCAAATGAACATATAGACAAGACTGATGCATTTTGGAAACAAGTTCTGTAGATCCGATGAGGTTAAAATTGAACTTTTTGGCTGGAATGAGCAAAGGTACGTTTGGAGAAGAAGGGGCACAGAATTTAATGAAAAGAACCTCTGTCCAACTGTTAAGCATGGGGTTGGATCAATCATGCTTTGGGGTTGTGTTGCAGCCAGTGGCACAGGGAACATCTCACGAGTAGAAGGAAAAATGGATTCAATAAAATTTCAGCAAATTTTGGATGGTAACTTGATGCCATCTGTGAAAAAGCTGAAGCTAAAGAGAGGATGGCTTCTACAAATGGATAATGATCCTAAACACACCTCGAAATCCACGGGGGATTACATCAAGAGGCATAAACTGAAGGTTTTGCCATGGCCTTCACAATCTCCTGACCTCAACATAATTGAAAATCTATGGATAGACCTTAAAAGAGCAGTGCGTGACAGACAGGCCAGAAATTTTAAAGAACTGGAAGACTTTTGTAAGGAAGAATGGGCAAAGATACCTCAAACAAGAATTGAAAGACTCTTGGCTGGCTACAAAAAGCGTTTACAAGCTGTGATACTTGCCAAAGGGGGCAGTACAAGATATTAACTCAGCAGGGTGCCCAAACTTTTGCAGACGCCATTTTTTTGTTTTCTGTTATTTTGAAAGTGTAAATGATGGAAATAAAATCTAACTTTTGTTGACATATTATAAAAATGTCTAATCTGTAATTTGATGCCTTTGGAGATTTTTCCTTCTTTCCTTGGCTTCTTTATGCACATTAATACAAATTTTTAGCTGGGGTGCCCAAACTTTCGATCCCCACTGTATATACACTACTGTATATTGCCAAAAGTATTGGGACGCCTGCCTTTAAACTCACATGAACTTGGCATCCCAGTCTTAGGAAAAAAAGAATAAAACAGGGCTCATTGTCCGACTCTTCAACTCCCGAAACGTGTTAGCACTTTATACCCAAGGACCTCCGCTGTCCGCCATTGTCATCTTTGGCTTCTTGTCTCTGTTTTTATTACCTTTTTGGTTTGTGACTATGCATTTGTAATTTTACAGTAAATTTCCTATATATCTTTTTTGCCCATGTCAAGATTCCCCGATCTATCAAGGATGGCACCTCAGCGAGTGCTAGATTCTGTGTTTTCTGTGCGTCATGAAGATTTGAGCGCTGGTTTATGGTATTTGTTGGAGCATCCCAGTCTTAGTCCGTAGGGTTCAATATGGAGTTGGCCCCACCCTTTGCAGCTATAACAGCTTCAACTCTTCTGGGAAGGCCGTCCACAAGGTTTAGGAGGGTGTCTATGGGAAGGTTTGACCATTCTTCCAGAAGCACATTTGTCAGGTCAGGCACTGACGTCGAACGAGAAGGCCTGGCTCGTAGTCTCCACTCTAATCCATTCCAAAGGTTTTCTATGGGGTTGAGGTCAGGACTCTGTGCAGGCCAGTCAAGTTCCTCCACCCCAAACTGGCTCCTCCATGTCTTTATGGACCTTGCTTTGTGCACTGGTGTGCAGTCATGTTGGAACAGGAAGGGGCCATCCCCAAACTCTTCCCACAAAGTTGGGAGCATGAAGTTGTCCAAAATATCTTGGTGTGCTGACGCCTTAATAGTTCCCTTCACTGGAACTAAGGGGCCAAGCCCAACCCTTGAAAAACAACCCCACACCATAATCCCCCCTCCACCAAACTTTACACTTGGCACAATGCAGTCAGTAAGTACCGTTCTCCTGGCAGCCGCCAAACCCAGACACATCCATCGGATTGCCAGACAGAGAAGCATGATTCATCACTCCAGAGAATACATCTCCTCTGCTTTAGAGTCCAGTGGTGGCATGCTTTACACCTACGCTTTGCACTGAACTTGGTGATGTAAGACTTGGATGTAGCTACTCGGCCATGGAACCCCATTCCATGAAATTCTCTATGCACTGTTGTTGTGCTCATCTGAAGGCCATACTAAGTTTGGAGGTCTTTAGCTATTGACTCTGCTGACAGTTGGTGACTTCTGCGCACTGTGCGCTTCAGCATGCGCTGACCCCGCTCTGTCATGTGACGTGGCCTACCACTTGGTGGCTGAGTTGCTGTTGTTCCCAGTTGCTTCCACTTTGTTATAATCCCACTAGCAGTTGAGCGTGGAATATTTAGTAGCAAGGAAATGTCATGGATGGACTTATTGCACAGGTGACAACCTATCACGGGACCACGCTTGGAGTCACTGAGCTCCTGAGGGCGACCCATTCATTCACAAATGTTTGTAGAAGCAGTCTGCATGCCTAGGTGTTTGATTTTATACACCTGTGGCCATGGAGGGGATTGGAACACCTGAATCCTATGATTTGGAGGGCTGGCCCAATACTTTTATATATATATATATATATATATATATTAGAAATAAAGAAATCACCAGCAAATATTATCTAAGGGGAGAAGAAGGGGGGTAAGGCCTTATCAGAGCTGATTAGGGTTAACTAAGGGTTATTGGGGTTTAATTAGAAATCTATTTTATTTTATAAAAACTTAACTTCTAAGGTGTGAAGTGATGTTATGTGCATTTCAGACATCACAGTTTTGAGCTACATATAAACGAAATAATAAATACAATGAAACAATAAATTAATTCTTTGTATTTACTCAATGACACGTGCAGACTAATGCGGCTGCATTTTGAGTTATACAAAGCAATTATCAACTGTTATTCTGACAGCTGGTACTGCCCATAACAGCTGCAGAGGGGAGAGGCGGCAGAAGAGGAAGATCGATGTAAGAGATGTCTACTAAAAACTTCGCTTACGTACTTTAGGACCTATGCCTTCCAATTAAAATCCTCAAGTACAATCACATCTCCAGACCACACATCACAATCATAGCATACTGAATACAGGATGTAATAAGCTGCAGACCTTTTGACTTTTTCATACATTTGCAAACATTTCTAAATTTCTGTTTTCACCCTATCATATTGGAGTTCTGAATGTAGAATAATGAGAAAAATAAATAATTTAAACAACTGCAGTATCAGGCTGCAACATAACAAAATTGAAAAAAGTGAAGGAGGTCTTTAAGAATGCACTGTTTCGGGGGTTGGAAATACGGAAACACTTCATGATTTGCAGGTGTGAAAGTGATGACATGTTACGCATTGATAGCGGAAGTGATGTTTTATCCACCATACAAGACTTATATTTGTCAATTTCCAGGAGAATTCAGGCATTCTTGGATGCCAAAGGGGTTCCAACATCATATTAGGGAACGTTTTTGGTTTAACCTGGTTTTCCATATGCCTGTCCAACTCATATTCATTCTCTCTCTCTCTATATATATATATATATTTGCACACAGTATGTTTTATAGGTATGTTATCCCACAAACAGAAGCAGAGATCAAAGATGCTACTGAGATGACTCATTAAGTAATATGACAGTAAAATCTTAAAGTGGTTTTAACCATTTCAATGCCGGGCAATTTTACACCTTCCTGCCCAGGCCAGTTTTCAGGTTTCAGCGCTCTCACACTTTGAATGACAATTGCGCGGTCATACAACATTGTACCCAAACTAAAATTTTATCATTTTCTTCACACAACTAGAGCTTTCTTTTGGTGGTATTTAATCACCGCTGGGGTTTTTATGTTTTGCTAAATTAACAAAAAAAGACCAAAAATTTTGAAAAAAAACCACGTTTTTCTTTGTTTCTGTTATAAAAGTTTGTACATAAATAATTGTTCTTCATAAATTTAGGCCGAGATGTATTCTGCTACATGTCTTTGGTGAAAATAACCCAAATTAGGATGTATTATTTAGTTTGTAGGAAAGTTATAGAGTTCACAAACTATGGTATAGATCTGAATATTGATCAATCCTGAAGTACTGACGGCCAATCTAATTTCTTGAGGTCCAAGAATGTCAGAACAGTACAGATATCCCCCAAATGTCAGAACGGTACAGATATCCCCCAAATGACCCCTTTTTTGCAAAGTAGACAGTCCGACGTATTTCATAAGAGTTTTTGAAGTTGTATTTTTTTTGTCATAATTTTTCGGAAAATTAAAAAATTAAAAAAATTATTTTCACTATTTTGTTTTACATACTGTCACCAGTGCAGTACAGCATCATCATATAACTGGCATGGCGGTGAACAGGGACACTGACTGGTGACAGTATGAAAAAAAAAAAAAATATATATATATATATATATATATATATATATATATATATATATTTTATTATTTTTAATTTTTTATTACATTTTTTTTTATTTTTTTTAAGATTTTTTTTCATATTTTACTATGACCAAAGTAGTACAATGTTACCATAGTAACATTGTACTACTTTGGGGAAGTGATCAGTATTTTTTTTTTTTTACACAATTTGCTTATAGCAAAGAATTACTTTGCTATAAGCAAGCATTTACCAGAATGAAATCGATTCATTCAGGTTTTTTTTTTTTGTTTTTTTGTGCTTAGCTGTGATTTGGCCACAGCTAATCACATGACATGTGCATGTGACCTGCTGTGACCATTCACAGCTAGGCACTAGTATACAATGGATGGCATGAATGAAGCCATCCATTGTATACAACTGTCATGTGACCTGCTGTGATTGGTCACAGCAGGTCACATGGTACCGGCAATGGGGGCCGGTACTCAGATCTCTCATCGGCCGTGTCCGAGGTACACGGCTGGTGACAGATTGCGCCGCTGCACGGCTCTGCAGCCGCGCGAACTGCGCATGTGCGGGAGGATGCCAAATGGCGTGCACCCGGAAAGGTGAAGCATTTTTGCCGCCGCCAAACTGCTATAGGCCGGGCGGCTAATGGTTAAGGGCTCCAGCTCTTTTACCTTCATGCATTATGATTATTATGGTGCTATCATTAATAGATAAGAAAGTATAACATATATACTTGTTTTACCTTTTTTAACAGTTCTTTAATTACTTCCTAGTTTGCAGACCTAGGCAAATGATGTAATAAATCCCAGGAGTCTTCGGGAGGGAAGGAGGGGTTGTCTCAGATAAGCACACGCTCCTGCCTGCATACCTGATCTAAGAGTAGATGGATTCCAGGAAGTAAATGCTATATGAATAATATGCCGTTACTCAAGATAGCCACGGGCAGAAATGCTAGAGGGGTCTTTTACAAAGTGATTTAAAGTAAGGGGATATGGGTGGACTAAGAAGCTTGCTTTGAACACTAAAAATGAATTAAATAGAGTTTTGGTTTGTTTGCAGTGATGCAGGGTAGTTCCGCTTTAAAGGTCTGCCTTTCACGATGTCTTCTCTAAAGGCATTCTTCCCCCACATAGCAATTCCAATTGTGCTATTGAACTTCTGCCTGACTCTTGTCCACCTGTGACAGAATGTTTCCTTCTCTAAGTCTCTAAGTCTCTAAGTCTGAAAACAAGTCATGCAAGAATATACTCAGGAAAACCTGTCCACTTCACCTACAGGGGCTTGTCGGTAGGGCGGGGGGTAGGTAGCTGATGATGGACCTTCCTCTATGTTCTCCATTAACTGGGTGCTAAGTCTTGGTCACATCTAAGTATTACCCCTGGGTTGGGTTCTTCTGGGCTACGCTAGGTACCTGTAACAGGATCACTTTAAACACACATGGGGTACCTTTGCTTCTCATGCAGTTTTCATCAATGCCTTGGGACAAGGCTGAGGTTGCCGTTAGGGAATACTCAACCTCATGAGGACCTCTAACACTTAGAGATGAACAACACAAAGCACTTTTACACTATAACTGTTCTCCAGTTAACTGTCGGATCCCCAGGTAAATGTACATCTTCCCACGGTAACTTACAATGCTGAACACTGACCACAGCTTGAAACTCTGGGCACCTCTGCAGGGAACTTCCATTGCTATGGCAGCATGCAGCATAGGAGGTGACAACAACATCTCCTTTGTGGCTAGATGCAGTTCCACCTATGACAGGTAGGCATTTACGACAGGCTGCTTTGACTGACTGTATCTTCATCGCTCATGGCAACTACATGTATAATTCACACTATGATGACTCTTAGCATGCTCCTCGTTCATACCCCATGTGCTGGTGACCCAAACTGAACACTCTACATAGAACTGTGCTAGTTACTTGCATTACACTTCTTTAAATGTCTTCAGACCAGGCAGAAGGCAAAGTTTCAACACTTTACTTGGATAGTCCATACAAAGTCCAATGACCCCACAGAACAGTCATATTCTGCATTCCTAATCCCTAATCCTAACTCAGGCTTAAGTGCTGTCCCGGTATACCTGCAAAGGTAGAGTCTCTGCATATCCAGGTCCCAAAAGTGGCATTTTCCAGTGACTTCGGGTCGAACCCCAAGCTGGATGGCTTTTATATCTCTCAGAACATGCTGATGGAACAGCCGCAAGGCTCTCAAACTCTTCCAGGGGGTCTGCAAGGAACCTCCTTCTTTCTCCAGCTGCTTGTCCTCTTCTTTTTTTCCCCTGGGCTCTCGGCTTAGAACCACTGTCCCTTTTTATTTTTTTTTTCCAAAAAAGATTTTTATTAGAAGAAAGCATTCATAACGATACATGTACAGATGGAAATCCAAGGTCGGACATATCACTGTAAGGCTCTTCCCGTGTCGCAGACGGGTCAAATCACAACAGGCAATACAAAACATACCATTGTAAAACATTGTGTCCCTTTTTATAACCAAAGGAGCAGTGGGTTGAACCCAAAGATCCTGCCTAACGAAAACCTGGGATCTAGGTTAACCCCAACCCTCCCATCTAGGGTAGTGCCTATCTACAGTCATGGCCGAAATTGTTGGCACCCTTGATATTTCTCCAGGAAATCATGTATTTCTCACGAAACGTATTGCATTAACACATGTTTTGCTATACACATGTTTATTCCCTTTGTGTGTATTGGGACAAAACAAAAAAAGGGAGGAAAGAAAGCAAATTCGACATAATGTCACACAAACCTCCAAAAATGGGCTGGACAAAAGTATTGGCACCCTTTCACAACTGCGGATAAATAAGAATGTTACAAGCATGTGATGCTCCTGTAAACTCACCTGGGGCAAGTAACAGGTGTGGGCAATATAGAAATCACACCTGAAAGCAGATAAAAAGGAGAGACGTTCACTTAACCTTTGCATTGTGTGTCTGTCTGTGCCACACTAAGCATGGACAACAGAAAGAGGAGGCGAGAACTGTCTGAGGACCTGAGAACCAAAATTGTGGCAAAATATCAACAATCTCAAGGTTACAAGTCCATCTCCAGAGAACTAGATTTGCCTTTGTCCACAGTGCGCAACATTATCAAGAAGTTTGCAACCCATGGCACTGTAGCTAATCTCCCTGGTCGTGGACGGATGAGGAAAATTGATGAAAGATTGCAACGCAGAATAGTCCGGATGGTGGATAAGCAGCCCCAAACATGTTCCAAAGACATTCAAGCTGTCCTGCAGGCTCAGGGAGCATCAGTGTCAGCGCGAACTATCCGTCGACATTTAAATGAAATGAAACGCTATGGCAGGAGACCCAGGAGGACCCCACTGCTGACACAGAGACATAAAAAAGCAAGACTACAGTTTGCCAAAATGTACTTGAGTAAGCCAAAAGCCTTCTGGGAAAACGTCTTGTGGACAGATGAGACCAAGATAGAGCTTTTCGGTAAAGCACATCATTCTACTGTTTACCGAAAACGGAATGAGGCCTACAAAGAACAAAACACAGTACCTACGGTAAAATATGGTGGAGGTTCAATGATGTTTTGGGGTTGTTTTGCTGCCTCTGGCACTGGGTGCCTTGACTGTGTGCAAGGCATCATGAAATCTGAGGATTACCAAAGGATTTTGGGTCGCACTGTAGGGCCCAGTGTCAGAAAGCTGGGTTTGCGTCCAAGATCCTGGGTCTTCCAGCAGGACAATGACCCCAAACATACGTCAAAAAGCACTCAGAAATGGATGGCAAAGAAGCGCTGGAGAGTTCTGAAGTGGCCAGCAATGAGCCCAGATCTAAATCCCATTGAACACCTGTGGAGAGATCTTAAAATTGCTGTTGGGAAAAGGTGTCCTTCCAATAAGAGAGACCTGGAGCTGTTTGCAAAGGAAGAGTGGTCCAAAATTCCGGGTGAGAGGTGTCAGAAGCTTATTGATGGTTATAGGAAGCGACTGATTTCAGTTATGTTTTCCAAAGGGTGTGCAACCAAATATTAAGTTAAGGGTGCCAATACTTTTGTCCAGCCCATTTTTGGGGTTTTGTGTGACATTATGTCATATTTGCTTTTCTGCCTCTGTTTTATATTTGTTCCAATACATACAAAGGGAATAAACATGTGTATAGCAAAACATGTGTTAATGCAATACCTTTTTTGTGTGAAATACTTGATTTTCAGGAAAAATATCAAGGGTGCCAACAATTTCGGCCATGACTGTAGCTAATTTTAACCCACTTACAGGCTGGATTAATTTTTGTACAAATGAAAGATAGAAGCTTCAGACCCTGTATTGACCACTGTGGACTTTATAAAATTGCTGTTCCCAGTCGTTATCCACTACCTATCACCTAACTCATCTCTCAAATTTAGGGTGCTAAAAATCTTCACTAAACTTGATTTGAGAGAGATTTATAAGCCAGTCCACTTAAAAAGGGAGATGAATGGAACATATCATTCCTTTCCACTGAAACTCTCCGAAATGTTATTACCTGTTTTAACCAAATCTCCACTAACTATCCTCCTGAGACTTCTGTTTGTTCCACTTTCTTTGCACCTTCAAGTGCTTCAGAAAATCCATAATTCACCTGCTGGACACCCCAGCTTCAAGCAGACTCTTGTGATTGTCTCTAGAGACCTTTGAAGGCCTTCCCTTCACTCTGGCACTCAAGACTTTGTTGATGTCTCTGAGACCTGTGCCCGTAATAAGACTCAACTATCCAAGCCTGTTGTCCTTCTTCGTCCACATGGACCTATTTGGCTATGGATTTTATTGTAGACTTACCCATGTCCCAGGGGTGTTCAGCCATTTGGGTGGTCATGGGCAGAATTACCAAAATGGTCCTTTTTAGTCTTCTGCTTACAGTAACTTCTACTGAGGAGCTTTCTGTTCAAGGTAAAGTTTAAACCCAAAACCAAAAATGCAAAATATTGCTTACCAATCATTAGATGTGGTGGCTGCATTAAGTTTTTTTATTGGACCATTTTTCCGTCTTTTTTCATCAGGTGATCTGGCCAGTAACACACCTCCTCTATTAGAGCACCCCAACTCTGGATGAAGGAGCACAGGGAGCACAGAGGACAGCAGCATTGTTAATCTGGGGGAGGGATGTGTAAAATATACTAGCAGATTTAGATACATTAACAAATTGAAGCCAAACTCAAGCTCAGTTACGGCAAACAGTTTTTTTTTCCTTTCATGATAAAGATGTTAAATGAATACCTAACAGCTGATCATTGTAAGCACCCCAGTGGTCAGTGGTAAATGGTTTGTCTCATCCCTGTAACTGATACATTTCTGCTGGAGAGCTTATTCTTTTGAAAAACAACAGACTTACTGGCTGCATCACCAGATGAAAATAGAACAAAGGAGACCTTAAAAAGAAAATGAATGCAGCCACCACATCTAAGAATTGGTAAACTGAAACATAATCAATGTTTTCTTTTGGGTTTATTACCACTTTAAGCACATATTCAGGTGCTTTTGTGCTCAACATAGAGATAAAGTAGCATGCAAGGAGTAGCAGTAGTGAAAAGTAACATGTGACATAGATGCAGATTAGACACGCAAAGTTGGACTTTTCTTTTCACATGTACAAGCTCACCTTTTTACTTAAATGTCAACCCAGGCTTTCACATTCCTGATATGTGCCTGCTGTAGTATGTAAAAAAGTCCCCTGTTCTCTTTTTATTGCTTCCTTTCTGTGAAATCCCTGGTGTTCCCGCCAGTCCCTCTGCTTTCCTATTAAAAACTGACCATGCTAGGCAGTAGATCACATCCATCTCAGCATGGTCAGTTTTCTGGCTGCACTGCACAGCCATTCACTGGGAAGATCAGTGTGCTGCTGTTTCTTCTCCCCCAGTTCTCTAAGATCCTTATACAGCTGAGAACCGAGGCTATGTGATCACTTATAAAAAGGGAGAGAAAAAAAAAAGGTAGTTTTGGTGTTTTTTTATATGTATACACAAGTGATTTGCCTTCCATTTCTATTTTATACCGAATGGGTTGTTTTACAAGGTGAGGGTTTACATATAGAGGTGTACCTCAGTTTAAAAATGCCTCGGTTAACGTAATTTTAGGTTTATGAATGAAAATCCATGGAAAATAATGCCTCGGTTTACAAATTTTTTTCGCAATACGAAGTAAGTTTCCCCAGGATGCATTGCGCCTGGGAGGTTTATAGCGCCGGCCCCGTGCCTTTAAAGTGAACTTTATAAAGAGTTTTGAACAGAAGACTTTATTTGACTTTTTTCTGACCTCCGGAACGGATTAATTGGTTTTCAATGCATGTACAAAGTTTTTTAATCATGTCCCTGTACAGTATTTATGCCTTTAAAGTGCACTTTATAAAGAGTTTTGAACAAATAAGACTTTCTTTACTTTTTTCTGACTGCCGGAACAGATTGATTGGTTTTCAATGCATTTACGAATTCATTTTTAATCATGTCCCTTTACAGTATTTATGCCTTTAACCCCTTGCCTACCGAGCACTTTTACCCCCTTCCTGTCCAGGCCAATTTTCAGCTGTCAGCGCTGTCACACTTTGAATGACAATTGCGCGGTCATGCAACACTGTACCCATATGAAATTTTTATCATTTTTTTTTAGACAGATAGAGCTTTCTTTTGATAGTATTTAATCACCTCTGGGGTTTTTTATTTTTTACTAAACAAACCAAAAACAACTGAAAATTTTGAAGAAAAAAAAACATTTCTTAGTTTTTGTTATAACATTTTGTAAATAAGTGATTTTTCTCCTTCACTGATGTGCACTAATGAGGCTGCAGTGATGGGCACTGATAGGCTGCACTGATGGGCACTGTTAGGCGCACTGATGGGCACTGATGAGGAGGTACTAGTAGGTGGCACTGATAGGAATTGACAGGCATCACTGATGGGCACTGAAAGGCAGCACTCATATATGACACTGATGGGCACTGATAGGCAGTACTGACTGGCACTGTTAGGCGGCACTGATAGGCAGCACTGATGTGCATTGATAGGCGGCACTGACTGGCACTGATAGGCAGCACTGATATGTGGCACTGACTGGCATTGATAGGTGGCACTGATAGGTGGCACTGAAAGGCAGCTCAGATGGGCACTTATATGTGGCATTGATGTGGCACTGATGGGCACTGACAGGTGGCACTACTGGGGCTACACTGATCATCAGGGCACACTGATTATCAGTGCCCTGATGATCAGTGTACATGTCCCCTCTGAGGAATGCTGCTTACCGGCTCTCCACTCCTCTCTGTCAGCGTGACAGCTCGTGAGGAGAGAAATTCCCATAACTGACAGTTCCTTATTTACATGCAATCAACTGTAATTGGACACAGCTGATCACATGACCGAGCCGACGTATTCAGCTCTTTCCGTTGATTGGTGATCCACCGTGTCCGAGGGACACAGCGCACCACTGATCACCACGCTGCGCGCCCCCAGAGCTGCGCATGCGCGGTTAGAGTGGGTGGACATCATATGATGTCCTCCCAGAACGAGAGAACCGCCTTGCACCTGTCATTTCCTTATATGGTGACCGGGAGGCGGTTAAAGTGCACTTTATAAAGAGTTTTGAACAGATGAAAAACTTTTTGTTCTACTTTTTTCTAACCCTCCCGAATGGATTGATTGGTTTTCAATGCATTCCAATGGGAAACTGCGTGTCGTTTTACGAATTGTTTGCAATACAAAATGTCCCGGAGAACGCATTAAATTCGTAAAACGAGGTACGCCTGTACTTGAAGTGAAAGCCTGATTATGCCTTCTCTGATGTGCATAAATGGTTACTGAAATAGAAAGCAGAAGTCCCAGGTAGGAAATATGAAAAAGTGTTCTGAGTCAGTAGAAGACATGACAAGCATTTACACATCCTTTTCTTTCTTGACTTTACAGTTCCTATGATGTGAAGGTTCAGTGTGATGGTGTCTTTGAAAAAAGTTCATTCTGTAGGCAACAGTACAAAGGGGACTCCTCTGTTTTCTAGATTCAGGATGACACAGAAATTAATTTTCACTTATCAAATGCAGCTTGCAAGAGCTACAAGCATTTCCTGAGTATCAGGGACACTATGGGGTTCATTATTGCAGCAGAACACATGTACAACAACTGTAACTGAAACTGAGTCTAGAACCTCCAGATGAGGCTGGGCTCTGCCTGTAGAACCCCCAATCCACCCCAGAATTTAAAGACACCGTATGCATCAGCCCTTTTCACAAATATTGTACTAATATACCAGGAGAATAAATACCAAATATATAGATTGGTATTATGGGCTAGGGGCGGACTGACCATTTGGAAACTCGGGCACTGCCCGAGGGCCCGGGGTCAGTAGGGGGTCCCATGAGATGCCCCTGGTACCTTTTTCATAGGCTTTTTTGAGTTTGGGCAAGGACACAGGGGCCCCATTTTCCCCTATTGCCCGGGGGCCCCATGAGTTGTCAGTCCGCCCCTGTTATGGGCTGTCACTATATGGAGGTCTGTGCCTACATTCCATATTAATGAATAAATATCTTGAAAAATGACGGGACTTTAACCACTTCCAGTCCGGACACTTTCACCCCCTTCCTGTCCAGGCCAATTTTCAGCTTTCAGTGCTATCACACTTTGAAGGACAATTGCGCGGTTATGCAACACTGTACCCATATGAATTTTTTAGCATTTTTTTTAGACAGATAAAGCTTTATTTTGGTGGTATTTATTCACCACTGGGATTTTTTTTTTTTTGCTATGTAAATTAAAAAGTCCCAAAATTTTGAAAAAAAAGTGTTTTTCTTATAAATATTTGCAAATAAATAGTATTTCATCATAAATCTTGGCCAAAATTTATTCCGTTATATTTTTAGTAAAAAAAATATGACCCAAGTTAGTTTATAACCAAAAATTATAATTTTAAAACTTTTTTTTTACTTTTTTTAATATTATTTTTTCTTTATTATTTTTTGTTTTACATACTGTCACCCTAGCAGTACAGTGTCACCATGGTGACACTGTACTACTTGTGGGGGGTGATGAAGATTTTTTTTTTTTTTTACTGATTGCTTTTACACCCATAAAAGATGTAAAAGCAATAATTTCTCCTTCTCTCTGGCTGCATTCTTGCAGCCAGTGAGAACTACTGAGTGAGCTGTGATTGGTCACAGCTTGTCACATGGTACAAGGCTGTTGTGAATAGCCTTGTACCATGTGACCTCTGTGATCATTCACAGATTTCACACGTAGTAAGCAATTATGTCACAAGTGACATCTTGTTTACTACTCTGCATGTGATCAATGATTGGCCAATCAGTGATCACATGACTGGGACCTCGCACAGAGGTCCCGTATGACGATCGGTGTTCCACTGTGTCCGCAGGGGGGCAGGGAGGCCGTTTATAAATGGCTACCCGACCCTGCACTGCCACCATCCGGCCATTTATATACAACGGCCAGACGGGAGGTGGTTAAAGGTGCTTCACAACATGAAAATTATTGTAATCCTAGATAATTTCTTTAAAATTAAAACATCACTTATTGTAATACTTGATTAAAATATAAATATATACTGCATTGCAATCATTGACAAACCCTACTATTATATTCAATAAACGTAACTAGTGTTTAAAGCGTAACTTAACTCTCCTCACTAACTCCAATGATTTTTCTATACTTACCTGTATTGCTGTGTTCTCCTCAAAGCATATATACTGCTCAAAAAAATTAAAGGAACAATTTTTAATCGGAGTCTAGCATCAAGTCAGTGAAACTCCTGGGATATTGATCTGGTCAGTTAAGTAGCAGAAGGGTTGTTAATCAGTTTCAACTGCTTTGAAAAAGAAAAAGAAATCCTCAGTCCCTAATGTAACCTAAATTAGAATCTCTCCACTCAGGTTCCCATATACCTCTTCCTGATGGTGGCCTCCTCTGAGTTTACAGTCCGAAATCTTTTACTGCGCTTCCAGCATCTGTGCAGTAACTTCCCTTAGATTTGACTTTTCTCCAACACTAGAGAAAAAAGAGTTCTTCAAACAGTTTCTGCACGTTTTAAAACTCTATGATATACACTCACCGGCCACTTTATTAGGTCCACCTTGCTAGTGCCAAGAAACTCTCCCCCTCACCATTATACCACCACCAGCCTGAACCATTGATACAAAGCAGGATGGATCCATGCTCTCATGTTATATACGCCAAAATCTGACCCTACCATCTGAATGTCACAGCAACCAGTCTGCCCATTCTCGTCTGACCTCTGACATCAACAAGGCATTTTCCTCCACACAACTGCCACTCACTGGATATTTTCTCTTTTTCGGACCATTCTCTGTAAACCCTAGAGATGGTTGTGCATGAAAATCCCAGTAGATCAGCAGTTTTTGAAATACTCACACCAGCCTGTCTGGCACCAACAACTATGCCACATTCAAACTCACTTAAATCCCCTTTCTTTCCCATTCTGATGCTCGGTTTTCCTCGTGTTGCTGCCGTGTGATTGGCCGATTAGCAATTCGTGTTACCAAGCAAGTGTACAGGTGTACCTAATAAAGTGGCCGGTGTATGTGTATATATATATATATACACACACATCTTTCAGAGCCCTGTTGTCTATTTGAGCTACCTTGTCCACATCCTCTACTAACACCTATGTTAGATCTTTGGGTCTCCCAGGTATCATGTTACTGCAAGCCCCTGCATGCCACTTTGCACCTATCTGCTCCCCCCACCACTAGGTATAGGAAACCTTTGGCTTTCCACTAATGATGGCACTCCAAGTCCCAGTGTGCCCCTTTCAAGCCATGCTTTTTTTGCAATACATAGTTTTAGAGCTCCTGGATTTTCCAGTCCATGCCACCACCAGTGCCAGCCAGTGTGCCCTCCTACAGTTGGGTGGGTGTCCAGAATTTAGTTGTATCCTCCAAAGGGACAGCCCCTCCCTAGGTGTTCATGGTTCCCCATCTAGTGCAGCGGTGACCACTCCAGTGCCCAGACATCCAACATTGGTGATCTGAAGAACTCTAGGCTACCTGACGCTACCCCCAAGCTCCATGGCCAACTGGCAATGTTGCTAAGCATTCCATGCTGGGAGCTGGAGTGTGGGGTGAGAAAATGGACTAGGATGAGAAGTGGAACAGATTCAGTCTCCATTCTCTTCATGCAGGGAATGGTGCTGTGCTCTAGCAAAGGGCTTGAAGACAGCCAGTGGCATAGGGTGGGCAGGGCCGCAAGGGGGGTTGCCTAACTAACTCCATGATAAGCAAGTGCTTGCCAAACAACAGCTATTTACATGTAGCTCCCACCTGCGGAGGGGCCGCTCAGGATATCTCCGATTCTCCCACAATAGTACAGAGGCTTCCATCCACAAGCACAGTTCCAAGCACACCGACAATACAGGCTCAGTCTAGAGGATGTCTTTTTAGAATGTATTGCTGAATAACTTGAAACAGGAGAGGGGTTTCAAGACACTTCAAAGCAATAGTAGCAATCAACAGGAGAACAAGCTTCTTAACAGAAATGTTTGTAGCAGCAGGTACATGCTAAAGTCCCAACATCAGGTAATCCTCAAAAAACAAATGGGTTGTGATCTGGTGCCGAAAAGTGGTGCACCAGATCACAAAAGTTAGCACAGCACAACACAATTAATTTTGCCGGAGGGACTTTATATGAGGCACATCACTAAATAAACAAGTCTAAACAAGACAGTACAATCATATCAGGCCATTCTCACAATGTCCCAGGAGATGTTAGCCACCCAGCTTCCACAAGTAGATCCTCAGTGAGGCCCCATTCCCACCTGAGCAATTTGTAGCTCGAAGCTCCAAAACGCTTGAGAAGAAAAAAAAACAATTATTCTCAATTGACATGGTTCATATCTCCACTCCAAGTCGCCTGAGGCTCAAATAAGTTGTAAAAAGCTCAAAAACATCTGAAAAATGCTATATTAAAGCACGCAAAAACACGTGAAAAACGCTCAAGTGTGAATTCAGCCTGAGGGAGATAAGAAACCCTTCTTTAGACCAGAGCTTCAAAGCAGTGCCCCCCAGAAAACACTCCTTTTAGAAATCCTCTCTAGGCCCTCGGCTCAGCTCCCACCATGGCCCAGGCTGCAATTTTTGTCTCTTTCTTGCTGCCTCCCAGGGGCAGCAGTCCCAGGAAAACTGAAACCCTCCTAGCAGAGGAGGAACTCTCCGACAAGGCTTTCCAAACATTTACCACCTCCCCAGACAGCTTCTGGATGCCTCCTTCCAGGGATTGGCTGGTGTCATGTTTCACGACTGTTATATACCTTTAAGTGTTCTTTGTATTTTGTCTCTGCTCCTTCCTTTCCTCTGGTTTAGTTCTGCTGTATAGATAGCCCACCCCCTTTCCCAGAAATGCATTTCAGCTTCATGCCTCATGTCTTATGGAAGCAGATCACATTATGATCTTTTGACCTATCCGATGTTCATTGTTGTAAGATTCTCTCAGTTTATGGAATAAACGTTACAAGATCTACAAGGTGTCATCCGATCGAGTCACTGCCTGTGTTATTCAACTAAGATTGGAGTTATCGCTATCTCATCACATCTGTAAGTTACAGAGATCACACTTTCAATGCTTAGATTGGAGAGACAGAACAGCTGGGACATAAAAAATATTCATATTGGACATTTGACTCTCCATGCGCTATTTTCTGGAAGCTTCTTCCAGAAGCAGATGGTGAAAAATCAAAACACCCAGATTAGGGAGCCTTGACCAGATAAAAATAATAGATCACTACTCCAATGGCTACAGTGAAGCCAACAACTAAATTTAACCTGACATCCTAGCTAGTGGAGGGCGACACATACAGATACAGGTACTAGAGGAAACAGCAGCTCCCTACACTTGGAATACATGTGAAAGGGGCAATGCACATTAAAAAAAAGGAAACAAATAGGCCAACCAGACCAGATCTAGGCATTCAGCCTGGGTGGCCAGGAAAGGGGGGGCAGCAAATAGGCAGCCCACTTTCCTATACCGAATCAAGCCACGTGCCTTTCAACATTGGGGGTACCTTGCAAGGAAGGGCGGCAACACCTCCCCCCTTGCAAGGCACTTTGTTCCAATAGTGAGACAAGGGCTTCTACATCTGGTCCCAAAAAAATTATAGGGGAGATTTGTAGGAATCTGGAAGCCCCCTTTAGAATAGGGAGCCCCAGATATCGACCCCCCTCCCAGGGTGAATGCGTAAAGCATTCCCAAATCAAATATGAGGAATTCAGGGAGAATTTTTCACTTTTACTCAAACTCAAAAAGCAACACTACTGATTACCTCATCACTCTATTTCCTTTTTGATAAATATATAGAAAGTGCAGCTCTAAAATAAGTGAATGCTATTATAGTGAAAATAAAGGGCAAAGTCAATCTGATATATAGCGAAAAAGAAAAAAAATTGATCAGCGGAACAGTTAAGTGCAGCATATAAAAATCAAATATAAAAAATGTTCAATAAATCATTCAATAAATGTGAAACAGTAAAGTGCAGCATAAAAGTGAGCATATATAAAGTCCATAAAATATCAGTGCAGTAAGAGCTATAAATTGTTCGTAAGGATCTAAGTACGGCAATCACGGTGGAAAATTGTGAAGTGATCCAATAGGGAATCCACCACTTCTGTTAGATGTACACTCACCAGACATCTACTGGCAAACAGCATGTAAGCATCTCATCTGGGTACAGGTAACAGCAATGAAGCCTCTGCAAGGGATGCTCAGCCAAGGGCAAGAAACACAGGTGAACCCCCTGCTATGAGGAATAGCTCACCACAGGAGCCAAAAGTAGTATATAGTGTAGTATTTTATTAACTACCTCCTGCCCACCATATAAGGCAATGACGGGTGCAAGGTGGTTCTCTCATTCTGGGAGGACGTCATATGACGTCCTCCCACTCTAATTGCGCGTGCACGGCTCCGGGAGCGCGCAGCACGGCGATCGGTGGTGCTCTGTGTCCCTCGGACACAGCGGATCACCGATCAATGGAAAGAGCCGAAGATCTCGGCTTGGCCATGTGATCAGCTGTGTCCAATCACAGCTGATCGCATGTAAATAGGGAAATGCCGGTTATCGGCATTTCTCTCCTCACGAGCTGTCACGTTGACAGAGGAGAGGAGAGCCGGTAATTGGCATTCCTCGGAGGGGACATGTACACTGATCATCAGGGCACTGATGATCAGTGTGCCCTGATGATCAGTGTAGCCCCAGCAGTGCCACCTGTCAGTGTCCATCAGTGCCAGCTGTCAGTGGCACCTGCCAGTGCCCATCAGTGCCACATCAATGCCACATATCAGTGCCCATCTGAGCTGTCTTTCAGTGTCACCTATCAGTGCCAGTCAGTGCCACCTATCAATGCCAGTCAGTGCCGTCGGTCAGTGCCGCCTAACAGTAACAGTCAGTGTCACCTATCAGTGCACATCAGTGCCACCTATCAGTGCCCATCAGTTCTACCTATCAGTTCCGCCTAACAGTGCCAGTCAGTGCCGCCTATCAGTGCCAGTCAGTGCCGCCTATCAGTGCCATATATGAGTGCTGCCTTTCAGTGTCCATCAGTGATGCCTGTCAATGCCCATCAGTGCCACCTACCAGTGCCTCCTCATCAGTGCCCATCAGTGCCACCTATCAGTGCCCATCACTGCAGCCTATCAGTGCCCATCACTGCAGCCTATCAGTGCCCATCACTGCAGCCTCATTAGCGCACATCAGTGAAGGAGAAAAATTACTTATTTACAAAATTTTAAAACAAAAACTAATTAAAAAATTTTTTTTCAAAATTTTCAGTTGTTTTTGGTTTGTTTAGCAAGAAATATAAAACCCAGAGGTGATTAAATACCACCAAAAGAAAGCTCTATCTGTCTCAAAAAATGATAAAATTTTCATATGGGTACAGTGTTGCATGACCGCGCAATTGTCATTCAAAGTGCAACAGCGCTGAAAGCTGAAAATTGGCCTGGGCAGGAAGGGGGTATAAGTGCCCTGTAGGCTAGTGGTTAAAAAATGAATATAACACAATTCACGTGGAAACAAGCAAGAATGGAGTACAAAGATGGCCACCTTTCTGTCCTTCGGCAACAGCGGCGTGACATCGGCAAGTGCAGCTCCACCCGACGCGTTTCGTGCGCATGCACATCTTCAGGGGTACGCACACTCTATTTCCTTTTTTTGTCTTCATCAATATTTGCGCTTTCTAAAAAAAAATTTTCTCTGTAGCATGTAAATTTTAATAAAAGAGAATGTTTAGAATAAATACTATAAGGTCCAAAATTTTACAGATATACTGATAAATGCTCCTAGAAAGGAACATGCTGATTTAGACTCTTTTCACACTGATGCGGTACGGCACTTCACATGTGATTTGCACAGGAATCGCACAGCATTTCTGTACAAATCGCATACGATTCTGCAGCAGCCCGATTTGAGCCATTCATTTTGTATGGCTCAAATCGCATTGCATCTACACCCAAATCATGCAGGACCCTTTTTTTTTCCCGGACTGGAATTTTGCAACTTCACTTTGTGAACCGATTTTGGGGTGGCATTAACTTACGTTGCATACCCGCAGTGGTTCGCATGAACGGAGTGTGATTTTGATGTGGTGCGGAATTTGCACCTATTTCTGTGCGTTTCCCACACCACATCAAAATCCGTGTGCACAGAAGTAGGTGCAAATTCTGCACTGTATCAGTGTGAACTGAGCCTTGTAGACCTTCATGGGGATACTTCATAGGTACAGGTATATATCAATATCTAGAATGTGTGATTACACGTGATTGCTTGATTCAACACAATGATTGAAATTATATTTTCTGGATTCCAGATATTCGTGTTGTGGTGGGAAGAAGAGGCAATTCTACAGTTCTACAATGTGGAGGGGATTCTGGAGACCAAATAGCGGGAATTATATGGAAGATCCATCACATCAGTAATTCTCGGTGTTTATTCTCATATGGTCCACACACCAAAGGAGGATCACAGATACACAACAACTGCAGTACAAGAATGACACGAACCAATATAACACTGACCATCCAGGACAGCCAGATATCTGATGGAGGATATTATACCTGTGAACTGTCAACTCCTAGAGGGACCTTCATCTATACAACTATTTTACAAGTATTAGGTGTTTTGAAACTTATACATTTTTATTTTCCAAGAAAAAAAAATGTTTGCTCCTTCAAACATTCAAGCAAACACACACAAATAAATTCACTTTTAACAAAATGTATAGAGCAAATTAAAGACAGTAGGGTTAATACTGACCCAAGGCTAATGTGCTGTTCATTCCCAAAGCAGGGAATTTACACTTTGCAATGGAATGTTCCCTCTGTTGACTTCCATCGTTCTATCAGTGCAAGCAAAAAAAAAAATGTTGATGTTCAATTATTCATTATGATTTATTACAGGTACGGTACTTAAAAATTTTACTCAGAGCTTTACATATACAGTGAAGGAAATAAGTATTTGATCTCCTGCTGATTTTGAATGCTTGCCCACTCACAAAAAAAAATAATCAGTCTAAAAATTGAATGTTCGGTGTATTGTAACACTGAGAGACAGAATAGCAATAAAAAATTCTAAATAAATGCATGTCTTACAAATGATGCACTAATTTGCATGTTTCTGAGGAAAATAAGTATTTGATCCCCTATCATTCAGCAGGATTTCTGGCTACCAGGTGTCTTTCATACAGGTAACAAGCTGAGATTAGAAGCAGTCTCTTAAAGGGAGTGCTGCTAATCTCATTTTGTTACCTGTATAAAAGACACCTGTCCACAGGAGCAATCAAACAATCAGATGCCAAACTCTCCACCATGGCAAAGACCAAAGAGCTGTCCAAGGATGTCAGGGACAAGATTGTAGACCTACACAAGGCTGGACTGGGCTACCAAACTATCACCAAGCAGCTTGGTGAGAAGGTGACAACAGTTGGTGCAATCATTCACAAATGGAAGAAACACAAAACAACTGTCAGTCTCCCTAGGTCTGGTGCACCATGCAAGATCTCACCTCGTGGAGTGTCAATGATCATGAGAACAGTGAGGAATTATCCCAGAACTACACGTGACGATCTTGTCAATGATCTCCGGGCAGCTGGGACCACAGTCACCAAGAAAACAATTGGTAACACACTACGCCGACAAGGATTGAAATCCTGCAGTGCCCGCAAGGTCCCTCTACTCAAGAAAGCACATGTCCAGGCCCGTCTGAAGTTTGCCACTGAACATCTGAATGATGCAGGGGAGGACTGGTTGAAAGTGTTGTGGTCAGATGAGACCAAAATCCAGCTCTTTGGCATCAACTCAACTCGCCATGTTTGGAGGAGGAGGAATGCTGCCTATGACCCCAAGAACACCATCCCAACTGTCAAACATGGTGGTGGAAACATTCTACTTTGGGGGTGTTTTTCTGCTAAGGGGACAGGACAACTGCACCGCATCAAAGGGATGATTGACAGGGCAATGTACCGTCAAATCTTCGGTGAGAACCTTCTTCCCTCAGCCAGGGCATTGAAAATGGGTTGTGGATGGGTGTTCCAGCATGACAATGACCAAAAACACATGGCCAAGGCAACAAAGGATTGGGTCAAGAAGAAGCACATTAAGGTCCTGGAGTGGCCTAGCCAGTCTCCAGACCTTAATCTGATTCTAAAATCTGTGGAGGGAGCTGAAATTTCGAGTTGCCAAACGTCAGCCACCAAACCTTAATGACTTGGAGAGGATCTGCCAAGAGGAGTTGGCCAAAATCCTTCCTGAGATGTGTGCAAACCTGGTGGCCAACTACAGGAAATGTCTGACCTCTGTGATTGCCAACAAGGGATTTGCCACCAAGTACTAAGTCATGTTTTGTGAAGGGGATCACATACTTATTTCCCTCATGAACATGCAAATCAGTGCGTCCTTTGTTAGACATGCATTTCTTTTGAATTGTTTTGTTGCTATTTTGTCTCTAAGTGTTACAATATACCTACCATTCGATTTTTAGACAGATAATTTCTTTGTGAGTGAGCAAACATTAAAAATTAGCAGGGGAGCAAATACTTCCTTCCTTCGCTGTACATATTGTACATTCACATCAGTCCCTAACCCTCAAGGAGCGTACACTCTAAGGTCCCTAGCTTACAGTCATACATACAGTTAGGTTCATATATATTTGGACACAGGCAAAATTTTAGATTTGTTCAGGTATTTACCAAAACATATTCAAGCTATAGTTATATAATGGATATGGGCTGAAAGTGCGCACTCTCAGGTGTAATTTGAGGGTATGTACATCCAAATTGGAGGAAGGGTTTAGGAATTACAGCTCTTAAGAGTAGCCATCCCCCCTTTTTTAAGGGACCAAAATTAATTGGATAATTGAATCAAAAGCTGTTTCATGGCCAGGTGTGGGCTACCCCTTCGTTATTTCTTCATCAATTAAGCAGGTAAAAGGTCTGGAGTTGATTCTAAGTGTGGTATTTACATTTGGAATCTATTGCTGTGAACCTACATCATGCGTTCAAAGGAGCTGTCCATGCAAGTGAAACAGGCCATTGTAAGGCTTCAAAAACAAAACAAATCCATCAGAGAGATAGCAGCAACATTAGGAGTGGCCAAATCAACAGTTTGGTACATTCTGAGGAAAGAACAACACACTGGTGAGCTCAGCAACATAATAAAACATGGACGTCCATGGAAGACAACAGTGGTGGATGATCACAGGATCCTCTCTATGGTAAAGAAAAACCCATTCACAACATCCAGACAAATGAAGGACACTCTCCAGGAGGTGGGCGGATCATTGTCAAAGTCTAAAATCAAGAGAAGACTTCACGAGAGCAAATACAGAGGGTTTACCACAAGGTGCAAACCATTCATAAGCCTGAAGAATAGAAAAGCCAGATCAGACTTTGCCAAAAAACATCTAAAAAAGCCAGACCAGTTCTGGAAAAGCATTCTTTGGACGGATGAAACTAAGATGAATCTGTACCATAATGACGGGAAGAAAAAAGTGTGAAGAAGGATTGGAACAACTCATGATCCAAAGCACACAACGTCATCAGTAAAACATGGTGGAGGCAGTGTGATGGCATGGGCATGCATGGCTTCCAGTGGCACTGGGTCATTGGTGTTTATTGATGATGTGACAGAAGCAGCCAGATGAATTCTGCAGAGTTTAGAGATATACTGTCAGCCCAGATTCAGCCAAACGCAGCAAAGTGGATTGGACGGCGCTTCACAGTACAGATGGACAATGATCCAAAACACACTGCAAAAACAACCCAGGAGCTTTTAAAGGAATAGAAGTGGAATATTCTACAATGGCCAAGTCAATCACCCGATCTCAACCCCATTGAGCATGCATTTAATTTGCTGAAGGAAAAACTAAAGGCAGAAAGACCCCCAAACAAAGAACAACCGAAGACAGCTGCAGTTAGAGCCTGGCAAAGCATCAGAAAGGAGGAAACCCAGTCTCTGGTAATGTCCATGGGTTCCAGACTTCAGGCAGTCATTGCCAGTAAAGGATTCTAAACAAAATATTAAAAATTAACATTTTATTTATCATTATATTCATATGTCCAATTACTTTTGGTCCCTTGACAAAGGGGGGGTGTCTTCTCTTAAAAGTTGTAATTCTTAAACCCTTCCTCCAATTTGGATGTACATACCCTCAAATTAAACCTGAGAGTGTGCACTGTCAACCCATGTCCATTATATATTTATAGCTTGAATATGTTTTGGTAAATACCTGAAAAAATCTAAAATTGTGCCTGTGTCCAAATATATATGGACCTAACTGTACTAGGGCCAATTTACACAGGATCCAATTAACCTACCAGCATGTCTTTCCCAGGGATACATGTATTGCATTGCACTACATCCAGGGGATCACAGAGGAGACTTGCAGACCCTGCATGGCTCAATAAAGAGAACCTGTCACCTAAAAACAATAACATAGGGGACTTTGTGTCCATTATGTGATGAAAAAAAAAGTTAAAGCGGAAGTTTAGCTTTAAGTCTTTGTCCCCCGCTCCCCATTAAGGATTGGCGCCTTCGGGGAGCGGGGGGGGGGGGAAGGTACTCAAATTTGACAGATACTTACTCCCACTTCCACTGCGATCGGCTAAGACGATCAGAAGCAGAAGTTGTCCTCCCCCTTCCCACCCTTGTAGTCTTCTGGGACACATGACAGGTCCCAGAAGAGTACGGGGCCATTCACAAAGCGCAGCAAAGTGGGCACCCGGCTGTGAAGCCACAAGCTGTCACAGCCGGGTGCCCACACTAAAGATGTCGGCGCCAAGGGGAGAAGACAGCTGGTGAAACCAGCCATAATGAAGACACCGCTGGACCGAGGCACAGGTAAGAGTCTGTATTTTAAATGTCAGCAGCTACAGTTTTTGTAGCTGCTTTTTTTTTTTTCAGCTGGAACACCGCTTTAAGTATAAATACATTTAACAAATGGCAGACTGATTTATTTTTGTTGTGGGCTTAGTAACACTTTAAAGTTTGGAATGTCAGGTATCTATTTACTCGGCACAACCTCATCTTTTATATTTTATCAAAAATGTGGGACATTTATTGTGTTTGTTTGCCCTAAAATTCACTATAGTGTGTTTTTACTGAAATTTTGCATTCCCTAGAGATTTGCGGTAATATCCTGACCAGGGGCGGACTGACAACTCACGGGGCCCCCTGGCAATAAGGGATCATGGGGTCCCTGTGTCCTTGCCCAAACTCAAAAAAGCCTATGAAAAAGGTACCAGGGGCATCTCATGGGGCCCCCTACTGACCCAGGGCCCTGGGGCCGCGCCGGAGTTTCCAAATGGTCAGTCCGCCCCTGATCCTGACATAAAAAGTTGGATCTACCACTATTTTATTCTCTAAGGTGTCTGCTTTCAGAAAATATATCATGTTTGGGCCTGGAAAAATGTGTGCTAAAAAAATTCAAAAACGGCTCTGGCAGCAAAAGGGTTAAAGAGGAAATAAATCCTCCTATCCTTTACAGCCAAGGAAGCTGCTATCTTAGCCTCAATTTGATTTGCATTTGTGACCCTTGTCATTCACTGCAGGCCTTGACCGTGACTGTTTAGGGAAACAGTTAAAATGGGTTTAGTTCTGCTTTAAAGGGTAACTCCACTTTTTTTGAGAAAAAAAACTTTCCCCTCTGGGTGATCTATGTACATTGCATGGATTTTAACAAATGTTGTTGCAGATTCCTACCTTTTGCTATTCTGAAGAAATAGCTGTTTGTCAGCGTCCGTGTGTAAAGTGGATGTGATTGGGAGTGATTTCATAATTACCAGTCAGCTGCTGCACCTACAAAACTCTAATGAGGAAAGTGGCAGGGTCTGCATCCCTTTGGATTTGATTTCCCTTTGGGATTATCTCACCAAAAATGACATTTTTGTTGCAGGGGATGCCAAAATCTGACATGTATCTTAGTGCAGACCTCTGGGAAAATCTGTGAGCCAATCACACAAGCAGGAAATGACATTTCAGGGGTGCGTTCTTTATACCATCTGTGTACAGAACGCCTCCAGGTTGCCATATTACATTCTACCGAAAATTACAGAGCTGCAGATTGAAAAGGAAAGGTAATATTTAATAACATTCAATTACAATATGACTTGTGTCACAGCTGTATATGCTATATTATTATTTTATTTGCTATTTTTTCCCTCATGAAAGTGGAGTCACTCTTTAAGCTGACTGAAGCACAGAAACAGGGGTGAGGGGGTGGGGGGGCAAGGTTTCCCAGAGGAGTGCAGTGAGGGTTTTGGTAGCAGTAAGAGGACACAGTCCATTATTTTTGCCAGAACGTTTCTGTAGATACACCATTGTTAACAGCGGGGGTCTCAAACTACGGCCCTCCAGCTATTGAAGTACTACAAGTCCCATCATGCCTCTGCCTCTGGGAGTCTTGCCTGTGGCTGTCAGAGTCTTGCAAGGCCTCATGGGACTTGCAGTTCCTCAACACCTGGAGGGCCATAGTTTGGAGACCCCTGGTTAGCAGCAATAATAATGTAGTCAATAAATGTTTTAATTAATTAAAGTGTTACTAACCCCACAACAGTACAATCAGTCTGTATATGCAGTAAAGCATGCTTGTTATACTCACTGTGGAACCTAAGGGGTTAATCCTCTGCATTGAGTGAAAACGCTGTTTCATCCTGTCTTCTCTGATCCCCCTCCCCTTCTTCAAGTGTCCCCCCTCTTATCTCTTGATAAGACATATCATGTGGATTCACTCTGCACATGCTCAGTTTGGTGTGTATTGCTTGAGAGGTTTTTTTTTTCCTTTGGAAGGGTGATCAGCACAGGGCTAATCAAAAAGAGGGTCGGAGGTTATGCAGCTTCTTAGGACAATCAGGGGAGAATGAAAACTTCTCCTATAAGCCTTAACCAGTGCTCAGCTGGACACTGATAGAAGTCACAAGACTGCTCTAACTGCTGATGAGAAAAGGTATTTAGCAGTTTATATTTACTAAAATATTTGCGTTTCCATGTTGTGTGTACTGTGGGAGACCGGATATTGTGAATGCAGGGTCCGGGGTTTAGTAACACTTTAACTGCTTCAGCTCCTCCCCATAACAGAAATACTGCTACAGAGCGGCAGCTGTTTGCAAAATCACGTGTATATATATATACATGAGTTTGCATTTCCGGGTAGGGGGCGCGCACGCACCCCACATTCGCGGCCGCAGCTGTCAATCACTGAGTCCTAGCCGGTGATTACTCGCCGATGCCCAGTAATTGCCGAGCATCTCTGATGGTGGGGAGAACTGTTTGTAAACAAAACAGTTCTCCTCCCTGTCAGCTCCTGCCCACTGCTTTGTATGGCTCTGCACAGCACAGCCATGCAAAGCAGTGTGCTTACAGTGAAGCACAAACACAGAACATAGTAAAACAGCACACAGTTAACCCTTTGATCGCCCCACATGATAACACCTTCCTGTCCAGTGCCATTAGTACAGTGCCAGTGCTTTTTATTAGCACTGATCACTGTATTGGTGTCACTGGGAATGTCAGTGACTCCAAGTCAGTTCCCCCCAGTGTCAGAATGCCCCAGTCCCACTATAAGTCACTGATCGCCGCCATTACTAGCAAAAGTTTTTAAAAAAAAAAGCCAAGTATATATATCGCCATTTGTAAACGCTATAACTTTCACATAAACCAATTCATTTACATGTATTGAGATTTTTTTTAGCAAAGACATGGAGCAGAATACATTTTGGCCTAAATTTATGGTGAAATTTTATTTTTACATTTTTTTTACTGGATATATTTATTTAATAGCAAAAAGTCAAAAATACAGTTTTTATCTTAAAATTGTTGGTATTTTTTTTGTAGCACATAAAATCCACACAGGCGATCAAATACCACCAAAAGAAAGCTCAATTTGTGGGGAAAAAAATGACATACATTTCATCTGGGTGCAGCGTTGCATGACCACGCAATTGTCAGTTAAAGTAACGCAGCGCCGTAATGCAAAAAAAATGACCTGGTTGGGGGGGGGGGGAGGGGTAAATCCTCTGGAGGACTGTTATTAATGTTTTTGGTTTTTTTTTCCTGTAGCTCAGCCCTCTGTGTCTTTGGGTAGAAACAGCGATGGATCTCGGGAGTGTAGAGCCATTGGTGGATTCCCGGCTGCAGAGATCTCCTGGATCCCACATTCAGATAATATAAACACAAGTGACGTTAAAGATTCGGATGACACCTGGACTGTGACCAGCACATATAAGTCTGATGGAGGCAATGTGACGTGCCTTGTGTCTCATCCCACATTTGGGAATCTCTGGAGCCAGTCTGATGTATTATCAGGTAAAATTGGTGGGTAAATGTGCAGAATGTTAGATTTCCCCAACAGGAATAGAAATCCAGCCTTCTTCCTTCACATTCCATCACCAACGTGGTAAATGATTTGTCCTTTTCAATAAAAGGTGACATCGGTAACAGTGACGTCCTGAGGCAGGTGCAGGGGGTGCGCTCTGCATTGGGTGACACCTACAGCACAGGGTGACTCCGGACCCACTCCACAAAAAGGTAAGTTGTAAAGAAAGTCAACGATCCCCGCAGGATGGATCAGATCTGCGGATTGGGGATGATAATGGATTGGACTCTGATCCACTATGCTCAATCCGCAGATCCGAACCATCCTGCGGGGATCGTCGGCATGCAACCTATACGGGGTGACACTGGACCCGCTCCACAAAAAGGTAAGTTGTAAAGAAAGCCGACGATCCCCGCAGGATGGATGGGATCTGCGGATTGGGGAGCATAATGGATCGGAGTCTGAGCCATTATGCTCAATCTGCAGATCCGATCCATTCTGCGGGGATCATTGGAGGGGGTGTCACCAAGTGTTACTGCACCGGGTGACACCAACCTTAGGGACGCCCCTGATCGGTATGTTCCTAAAAACCCAAGAAATGAAGCTTTTCTCCTCCTTACCTGTGGACAGTGACTAAAGCTGCCACTCACTTGACCATAAGCCCGGGTTCACACTGATGCAGGGCGGAATTCACTCTGGTTTGTGTGCGAATTCCGCACCGCATCATAATCACACCCCGTTCATGTGAGCTGCTGTGGGTGTGCATGTTAACCAGTTGCCGCCCAGCCTATAGTCAAATGGCGGCCAGGCAAACCTCTCGTCCCTCCGGTAGGGCGTCATATGACGTCCTTCCCGGATTGCGCATTGCATGTGCCCGCAGGGCCGCTCTGTGGCGAGATCTGTCACCGGCCGTGTACCCTGTACGGCCCCATTGCCAGTACCATGTGACCTGCTGTGACCAATCACAGCAGGTCACATGAAAGTTGTATACAATGGATGGTTTCCTTTCATGCCATCCATTGTATACAAGTGTGTCTAGCTGTGAATGGTCACAGCGATCACATGCACAAGCTGGGTCAATCACAGCCCAGCTGTGTCATGTGATTAGCTGTGACCAAATCACAGCTAATCACAACAAAAAAAACCCTGAATTAATCGATTTCATTTAGTTAAATGCTTGCTTATAGCAAAGAAATTCTTTGCTATAAGCAATCAAATTGTGTAAAAAAAAAAATACTGATCACTTCCTCAAAAGTAGTACAATGTTACTATGGTAACATTATACAAATTTGGTCATAGTGTAATATGAAAAAAAAAATCTTAAAAAAAGAGAAAAAAAAAATAATAAAAAAGTAATAAAAAAGTAATAAAAAAAAAAAAAAAAAATTATCAATTTTTTTTTTCATATTGTCAACAGTCAGTGTCTCTGATCACCATCACACCAGTTATATGCTGACACTGTACTGCACTGGTGACAGTATGTAAAAAAAAAATTGTGAAAATAATTAGTTTAATTTCTTAATTTTTTCGGAAAAATTATGAAAAAAAAATTACAACTTCAAAAAACGCACCATGCCTCTTATGAAATACATCGGACTGTCTACTTTGCAAAAAGGGGTCATTTGGGGGATATCTGTACTGTTCTGACATTTGGGGGATATCTGTGCTGTTCTGACATTTGGGGGATATCTGTACTGTTCTCACATTTGGGGGATATCTGTACTGTTCTGACATTTGGGGGATATCTGTACTGTTCTGACATTTGGGGGATATCTGTACTGTTCTGACATTTGGGGGATATCTGTACTGTTCTGACATTTGGGGGATATCTGTACTGTTCTGACATTTGGGGATATCTGTACTGTTCTGACATTTGGGGGATATCTGTACTGTTCTGACATTTGGGGGATATCTGTACTGTCCTGACATTTGGGGATATCTGTACTGTTCTGACATTTGGGGGATATCTGTACTGTTCTGACATTTGGGGGATATCTGTACTGTCCTGACATTTGGGGGATATCTGTACCGTTCTGACATCTGTACTGTTCTGACATTTGGGGGATATCTGTACTGTTCTGACATTTGGGGGATATCTGTACTGTCCTGACATTTGGGGGATATCTGTACCGTTCTGACATCTGTACTGTTCTGACATTTGGGGGATATCTGTACTGTTCTGACATTTTTTGGCCTCAAGAAATTAGATTGGCTGTCAGTACTTCAGGATTTATCACTTTTCAGATACATCCCATAGTTTGTGAACTCTATAAATTTCCTACAGACTAAATAATAAATACTGATTTGGGTTATTTTCACCAAAGACATGTAGCAGAATACATCTTGGCCTAAATTTATGAAGAACAATTATTTATTTGCAAACTTTTATAACAGAAACAAAAAAAGTGTTTTTTTTTTAAATGTTCGGTCTTTTTTTGGTAATGTAACACAAAATAAAAACCCCGCCGGTGATTACCACCAAAAGAAAGCTCTAGTTGTGCAAACAAAATGATAAAATTTTAGTTTGGGTACAATGTTGTTTGACCGCGCAATTGTAATTCAAAGTGTGTGAGCGCTGAAACCTGAAAATTGGCCTGGGCAGGAAGGGGGTAAAAGTGCCCGGTATTGAAGAGGTTAACAACACCCTAAAAGCGGTACGCAAAACGCGGTGCGATGTGCAGAATCGGATCGCATGGGTGTGAATACCCATGCGATCCTATTCTAGTACGGACAAAAAAAAAGGGTCCTGCACCTTTTTGGTGCGGAAGTTGTGCGATTTGAGCCATTCAAAATGCATGGCTCAAATCGCACCGCAAAGAATTTGTATGTGATTTGCATAGGAATGCGGTGCGGTTCTTGTGCAAATCATATGCGCTATGCCACACTGCAGAACTGTGCACCCAGGCTAAAAGTCATAACCTGATAATGTCATACTAATTAAAAGTTAAAAGCAACATCCATTAACTGCTTTTCTGCCGCCCTAGAGCAGAAATACTGATACACGGCGGCAGGGCTGCGCAAATATATATAAGTGATTTTGCATTTCCGGGTAGGGGGCCCTACCCACACTGCCATTGCTGGCTTCAGCTGGTGATCATCGGATCCCGGCCAGTGAATCCCGGCCAACACCCGACGATTGCCGAGTATCACTGACAGGGGAGAGACCTGTTTAAAAACAACAGGTCTCTCTCCTGTCAGCAAGGACATGCTGCTGTGTATCAGCATTGCAATACAAAGCAGCATGTCTACATAGTAAAACACAACACAGCACACAGTTAACCCTTTGTTCGCCCCACATGTTAACCTCTTCCTGCCCAGTGCCATTAGTACAATGTCAGTGCTTTTTATTAGCACTGATCACTGTATTGGTGGCACTGGGGATGTCAGTGGCAGTTAGTCAGTTCCTCCCAGTGTCAGAATGCCCGCCGCAGTCCCGCAATAAATCGCTGATCGCCACCATTACTAGTATACAAAAAAAAATTCCAGTATATATACCGCCATTTGTAGACGCTATAACTTTTACGTAAACCAATTCATTTACACGTACTGGGATTTTTGTTTTAGCAGACATGGAGCAGAATAAATTTTAGCCTAAATTAATGACGAAATTTGATTTTCAAAATTTTTTTACTGGATATGTTTAACCACTTGGCGCCTCCCGACCCTTCAAGGGTTTTAGAAGCTGGGAGGTGGGGCGGGGTTTAGGGTCATGTGACCGCTGTGACACGCCGTCACGGCAATCACATGATTGGGAAAGTCCCGATCGAAAGAGGAGATCGGGACCTTTCCGTGAGTACCGCACATGTGTGCTGGGAGTACGCAGGGCGCGCGCTCTCAGCACATATTTTTTTTTAATAGAACGCAAATGTGCGGCTGCTTGGCGTCTAGGCCCAGATGCCGGGAGGCCACACATTTGCGTTCGGCCAGCGCCAAGATGTTAATAGCAAAATGTCAAAAATCTAGGGTTTTTCTTTCAAAATTGTAGGCTTTTTGCAGAAACGCACTACAGTCCATTTAACATGGTTTCCTATGGAACATGTTCACATCGATGCTTTTTTTGAGCTGCTGCGTTTTTGGAAAGGGTCAGGGACTTTTTTAAAAGCAAAATGCAGCGTTTTTGCTACAATAGAGTTCAATGGAGAAGCTGCTGAAATGCGTGGTGGTGTGTTTTTGACACGTTTTGCACTTTGCATTTTTATTCTGCCCAGCAACAAAACAGATTTCACTTTAACAACAACAAGAAAACAAGAGATGAGCAAAACACGGTAAAAATGCATCAAAAATGCGTCAAAAGCACTTATAGAAAAACACAAAACAAAAAGCACTGGAGAAAGCATCAAACGCAAAATGTATACATGCGAACCAAGCCTTATATCCAATCAAGATCTGATGGTGAAGGGTTGCTTCTGACACTTTATAGATGAAATTTAAACACAGAACCTTTTTTTGAATCACTTTATTTTACTTGTATATTTTTTTTTACTTATTTTGTTTGTCAAATGTATTGGTCATTTGTATTACATAGTGGGTGTAACAGAACCGGACCCCGACTGCACTAGGGTATTTCCGTTAGACTCCCGCTTCCCTGTCCGAACACAGATCCACGGACACCACCGATGGCCATACAAGACGAGACAGCACCAGACTTGTAATAAAACAGGAAATGGACTGCTTTATTTTAACACAGACACAAGATATATACACAGGGCGGGGCAATACATTTAGTAACAAGAGACACACAGCTGACACCTCTCACCAAGCCAATACACATAAACACATACATCCCATAATAGTTTGCTCACAAGCAAGACACAATAGAACAATGGGACAACCACTTGGCAGTAAACAATGAACAACCCCCACCTATACATGTCTACTCAATATCAAGACTTTCCATCCTGTACCCCTAACAGGCACAGGGTGACTTACACATAAGAGGGATATGGGGAGCTCAGACAGGGGTCTCCCCACCCCTCCAAAGTGATCTGTGTTCCATGGGCCCCCCACCCAAAGTCACTCCCGTCACAGTGGGGCAACAAAATTTCTGATTCTGATTTAAGTACTTGTTACCTGCCCACAGTAGATTTAATGCAAACAGGCAACACAGGCAGGCCAGACAATGCACCTGTATGCCCCTTGCTGGCCCATGCTGACCTATGCTTTGATTGGACACAGTACAAGTTTATTGGAAGATTTCAGCCAATGAGTTTGCTGAAACTTGCTAATTGGCTGTGTCAGATCTCACACATAGAGTTCGGTTCTGTGTACAGAGAACAGAAATCTGGCTGTTTCTTCTCCCTGAAAAGCAGGGAGAAAAAGCATCCAGATCAGTAAGTAAAAGCAGCACACATTACACTTGTTAGGCACAAAGTCAACTCTTTGATTACCCCTTGATGTTAACCCCTTCCCAGACAGTGTCATTAGTACAGAGTACATTGTACAGTACTATCACTGATCACTGTATTAGTGTCACTAGCGACATCAGTGTCAGCTAGTCAGTTAGTGACCCTCCCAACCAGTGTCTGTTAGTGCCAGATTGCCCACCGCAATATCACAGTCACACTATATAGTAACGCAGGCCATGCATGGGTCGAATTCTGAATGATTTTTCAATCGAAAACATTGTTCATTCTGTAATCCGATGGTGCCACCAATGATTTCGAAAATTGGTCGTTTTTCATGAATTTTCCAGCATGTTCAATAAACAAAATGGGGAGGAACCACAAAAATTGGCCGGTGACATTGCCCTACTAACAGAGCTAAAATCGGCCGATTATTCTTAGGCCTGATTTTCGAATGAAAAAATATTTAGAAAATTGATCCATGTATGGCCGGCCTTAGTCACTGATCACTCCATAACAAGTATAGTGTCATAGCTGCATAAATTCCAGTAGCATCGTTTGTAGACGCTATCACACAAAACAACTGATGTACACTTCTTGGGATTTTTTTTTTTTACCAAAGACATGTTGCAGAATACATTTTCGCCAACATTTATGAAGAAATTTGATTTTATTGGATTTATAACAGATTGTTGTTTTTTTCAAAATATAAAAAATTAAAAAACCCAGTGGTGATCAAATACCACCAAAAGCTCTACGGCCGCTTTCACAAGGGGCGGACCCATCAGCAGATCTGCAGTTCATCGGGGGACCTGCCCACTGATCCCCGCCGAGTAAGCGGATGACATGACTATTGCACCAGAGATAGGCTTGTCCACTCCCCATTACCACCATGACCGTTCCGTACAAACCCCCTTTCCCCTTAACCAACTATACTTACAAAAAACATGACACCAATTTTGGAGTAAATGGCCAACATGGCCTTTTATTAACAACACAAATTTAAATACACCAACCATTCCTCATAACAGAAACCCAAAGAATTGTTGTTGGTCTTCGAAGGCACCCCCAAACAATCCGAAATGCACCTGCGGACAACCATATACACTAGGCCTCCGGCCGCAACCAACCAGCTCGGAGACAACCATACCTTCCAGTTAAACCTTGGTTAGCTGGGAATGTCCCCGGGCATCCCATACCACCGATGGGTCCCACACCATTGTTTTTACCTTCCAAGATAAGAACCGCCTCCAAAGACCAACAACCACCCAGGAACCAACATAACCCACCTTTACCTGGAGGGACCCAATACTCACCAAAAACAGGGAGGGCGGGAGGGAAGCTCTCACTCCTGACGTCCAGCTCAAACTGATGCCCCCTCACTGAAACCCCCCACCCTAAGGTGCAGGAAACCCCACCTACTCTCAACCTTCCACCAACCAAATACCCCCACTATCAAAAACAAACCCCTTGGATCTGCCTTAACCCTTTCTGTTCCTCCTTCCCCACTCTGGGCCTAGTCATGTATGCCCTGAGCCATTTCTTCTTTCTTTTTTGCTACGGGCATTTCTGGTCCGTGTCAGCTCCTCTTATGGACACAGCCCCCTGTCCTCTATGGGTTATTGGTAGAAATGGGCTGCCTGTGTTTCCATCTGACTCTCATCTGATCCGATCACCCAGATGGATGGGAAACAGATCCCAATCTGTCTGTTTTCAGCAGACAGGGTCGGATCAGTGTAGACCAGTGGAAACGGACACATGTCCGTTTACACCCACCGCTCCATAGAGAGCAATGGAGCATCCGATTGGGTCCGCTTGATAAACGGACAGGCAGACCCAGTTGGTCCACTCGTGTGAAAGAGGCCTATTTGTGTGACAAAAAATTATATAAAATTAATTTGTGTACAGTGTTGCATGACCGTGCAACTACCAGTTAAAAAAGCAGTGCTGAATAGCAAAAAATGCCCTGATCATGAGGTCAAGTGGTTAATTCCTGAGAGCAAAATACACATAAGCAATTGTTTATAGGAAGAAACAATTCCCTTTTAGTGGCACTTGAGATTTGAGTTCCCTGACTTTGACTTTCTCTGTTATCATGTGTCAATCATTGTACAATTTTGTTTCTTTACAGTAAGTTGGATGTTGATCGGGATCCTTGTAGGCATTGCCATCCTTCTCATCTCTGCCTTGTGTATCGTCTACTGGAACCAAAAAAAAATCAGGTATTTCTTCAAGTGGTAATAAAGTCTGTTTTTTCACTGTTTATCTACAGGTAAGCCTACAATAGGTACTGCAAATATCTCCTATATACAGGGGTGGACTGACCATTTGGAAACTCGGGCACTGCCTGAGGGCCCGGGGTCAGTAGGGGGCCCCATGAGATGCCCCTGGTACCTTTTTCATAGGCTTTTTTGAGTTTGGGCAAGGACACAGGGGCCCCATGATCCCCTATTGCCCGGGGGCCCCATGAGTTGTCAGTCCGCCACTGCCTATATGAGAGCTGTTTAGGAAATATATACTGGTAAAGCAGCAACAACACATGCACTCTGAAGGAATGGCATGCCCGTGCAGTTCCTTCAGAGCCGCATGCCGTAAAAAGTGACTCCTGTGCGAATGCGTCACGACTCAGTCATTTAAGCTGCTGGAGCCTGCAAACCTGGAAGAAGGAGCGGGTGAAGATGGAAGCGCTGTCAGTGGTGACAACGCACCACTGTAGGACTTAGTTTTAACCAATTCAAGTCCGGACACTTTCACCCCCTTCCAGTCCAGGACAATTTTCAGCTTTCAGCGCTGTCACACTTTGAATGACAATTGCGCAGTCATGCAACACTGTACCCATATGAAATTTTTTAGCATTTTTTTGAGACAGATAAAACTTTATTTTGGTGGTATTTATTCATCACTGGGATTTCTATTTGTTTGCTATATAAATTAAAAAAGACCAAAATGTTTTTTTAAAAAGTGTTTTTCTTTCTTTGCACATAAATAATTTTTCTTCATAATCTTGGCCAAAATATATTGTTATCTTTTTGGTTAAAAAAAAAAAAATACCCCAAATCAGTTTAATAAAAAAATTGTAATTTTTCAAAATCTGTTTTTAATATATATATATATACAGTGGGGCAAAAAAGTATTTAGTCAGCCACCAATTGTGCAAGTTCTCCCACTTAAAAAGATGAGAGAGGCCTGTAATTGGCATCATAGGTAGACCTCAACTATGAGAGACAAAATGAGAAAAAAAATACAGACAATCACATTGGCTGATTTGGAAAGAATTTATTTGAAAATTATGGTGGAAAATAAGTATTTGGGCACCTACAAACAAGCAAGATTTCTGGCTCTCACAGACCTGTACCGTCTTCATTAAGAGGCTCCTCTGTCCTGCACTCATTACCTGTATCAATGGCACCTGTTTGAACTTGTTATCAGTATAAAAGTTACCTGTCCACAACCTCAAACAGTCACACTCCTAACTCCACTATGGTAAAGACTAAAGAGCTGTCGAAGGACACCAGAAACAAAATTGTAGACCTGCACCAGGCTGGGAAGACTGAATTTGCAATAGGCAAGCAGCTTGGTGTGAACAATACAACTGTGGGAGCAATAATTAGAAAATGGAAGACATACAAGACCACTGCTAATCTCCCTCAATCTGGGGCTCCACGCATGATCTCACCCCGTGGGGTCAAAATGATTACAAGAACGGTGAGCAAAAATCCCAGGACCACACAGGGGGACCTAGTGAATGACCTGCAGAGAGCTGGGACCAACGTAACAAAGGCTACCATCAGTAACACACTACGCCGGAAGGGACACAGATCCTGCAGTGCCAGACGTGTCCCCCTGCTTAAGCCAGTACATGTTCGGGCCCGTCTGAAGTTTGCTAGAGAGCATTTGGAGAATCCAGAAGAGGATTGGGAGAATGTCATATGGTCAGATGAAACAAAAATAGAACTGTTTGGTTGAAACACAACTCGTCGTGTTTGGAGGAGAGAGAATGCTGAGTTGTATCCAAAGAACACCATACCTACTGTGAAGCATGGGGGTGGCAACATCATGCTTTGGGGCTGTTTCTCCGCAAAGGGACCAGGACGACTGATCCATGTACAGGACAGAATGAATGGGGCCATGTATCGTGAGATTTTGAGTGCAAACCTCCTTCCATCAGCAAGGGCACTGAAGATGAAACGTGGCTGGGTCTTCCAACATGACAATGATCCCAAACATACCGCCCGGGCAACGAAGGAGTGGCTTCGTAAGAAGCATTTCAAGGTCCTGGAGTTGCCTAGCCAGTCTCCAGATCTCAACCCCATAGAAAACCTTTGGAGGGAGCTGAAAGTCCGTGTTGCCCAGCGACAGCCCCAAAACATCACTGCTCTAGAGGAGATCTGCATGGAGGATGGGCCAACATACCAGCAACAGTGTGTGCCAACCTTGTGAAGACTTACAGGAAACGTTTGACCTCTGTCATTGCCAACAAAGGATATATAACAAAGTACTGAGATGAACTTTTGATATTGACCAAATACTTGACCAATAAACTTCTAACCCTGACCTACAAAGCCGTTCACAACACTGCCCCTGACTACCTCACCAACCTGATCCCCAAGTACCGCCCTACCCATACCCTTCGCTCCTCACAGGACCTCCTTCTATCCTGTTACCTGGTCTCCTCCTCCCATGCATGACTGCAAGACTTCTCCAGGTCCTCCCCCATCCTCTGGAACTCAATGCCCCAATCCATCAGACTGTCGCCTTCCCTCCTCACGTTCAGGTGCTCCCTCAAAACCCATCTCTTCAGGGAAGCCTACCCCACCCTCACCTAACGGCCATTCTCCCTCATTCCTCCCACCACTTCATTCCCCTCGGCCACTTCCTACTGTACCACTACCCCCTCCCTCCTAGATTGTAAGCTCGAAAGAGTAGGGCCCTCTTACCCCTCGTACACTGTTTGTTATTGTTGTACTGTGCCATGTATTGTCCCCCCCTCTGAGCAAACCCTTTGGCGCTTTATAAACTCGATGTAATAATAATAATAATAATAATAATACTTATTTTACACCATAATTTGCAAATAAATTCTTTCCAAATTAGCCAATGTGATTGTCTGGATTTTTTTTCTCATTTTGTCTCTCATAGTTGAGGTCTACCTATGATGCCAATTACAGGCCTCTCTCATCTTTTTAAGTGGGAGAACTTGCACAATTGGTGGCTGACTAAATACTTTTTTGCCCCACTGTATATATAATTATGCACTTTTTTTTTTACACACTGTCACCCTATTATTACAGTGTCACCATAGTGACACTATACTACTTGTGGGGAGTGATGAAGATTTTTTTTTTTTTTTACACTGCTGTAAAAGCAGTAATTTCTCCTTCTCTCTGGCTGGATACCTGCCATTGAGAAATACTGTGTGAGCTGTGATTGGTCAGAGCTTGTCACATGGTACAAGGCTGTTGTGAATAGCCTTGTACCATGTGACCTCTGTGATCTTTCACAGAATTCACAAGTAGTAAACAATAATGTCAGGAAGTGATCTTGTTTACTACTGTTCATGTGATCACTGATTGACCAATCAATGATCACATGAATCGGGACATCGTGGTGCGGCACGCTCCTAGGGAGTGCGCATAGGCAATGGATGTAGGGGGATGTTTAGAAACATCCCCCAGCATCGGCAACGCTCCTGTCTGGCTGTTTATTGGCATGGGCCAGACGGGAAGGGGCTAAGGTAGGTTTCACATAATGTGCTAATTTACAATGCATACTAGCACATTATGACTAGAGATGAGCGAAGTATTCAAAAATTCGATTCGGCTGATTCGGCGAATTCCAGGAAGAAATTTGATTCGATGCGAATTTATTCGCTACGAAGATGACTTATAAAAAGGGTTTCTAGGCTTCAGAGAGCCTTTAAATTAGTGCAGAACACTGTACCTTTAATTTAAATGCCCTTGGAGATGAGGAAGGAGAAGGAGAAGGAGAAGGAGAAGGATGAGAAGAAGGAGAAGGAGAAGGATGAGAAGAAGGAGAAGGAGAAGGATGAGAAGAAGGAGAAGGATGAGAAGAAGGAGAAGGAGAAGGAGAAGGATGAGAAGAAGGAGAAGGAGAAGGATGAGAAGAAGGAGAAGGAGAAGGATGAGAAGAAGGAGAAGGAGAAGGATGAGAAGAAGGAGAAGGAGAAGGATGAGAAGAAGGAGAAGGAGAAGGATGAGAAGAAGGAGAAGGATGAGAAGAAGGAGAAGGATGAGAAGAAGGATGAGAAGAAGGAGAAGGATGAGAAGAAGGAGAAGGATGAGAAGAAGGAGAAGGAGAAGGATGAGAAGAAGGAGAAGGAGAAGGATGAGAAGAAGGAGAAGGAGAAGGATGAGAAGATGGAGAAGGAGAAGGATGAGAAGAAGGAGAAGGAGAAGGATGAGAAGAAGGAGAAGGATGAGAAGAAGAAGAAGGAGAAGGATGAGAAGAAGGAGAAGGAGAAGGATGAGAAGAAGGAGAAGGAGAAGGAGAAGGATGAGAAGAAGGAGAAGGAGAAGGAGAAGGATGAGAAGAAGGAGAAGGAGAAGGATGAGAAGAAGGAGAAGGAGAAGGATGAGAAGAAGGAGAAGGAGAAGGATGAGAAGAAGGAGAAGGAGAAGGAGAAGGATGAGAAGAAGGAGAAGGAGAAGGATGAGAAGAAGGAGAAGGATGAGAAGAAGGATGAGAAGAAGGAGAAGGATGAGAAGAAGGATGAGAAGAAGGAGAAGGATGAGAAGAAGGAGAAGGAGAAGGATGAGAAGAAGGAGAAGGATGAGAAGAAGGAGAAGGATGAGAAGAAGGAGAAGGAGAAGCAGAAGGAGAAGGATGAGAAGAAGGAGAAGGAGAAGGATGAGAAGATGGAGAAGGAGAAGGATGAGAAGATGGAGAAGGATGAGAAGAAGGAGAAGGAGAAGGATGAGAAGAAGGAGAAGGAGAAGGATGAGAAGAAGGAGAAGGATGAGAAGAAGGAGAAGGATGAGAAGAAGGATGAGAAGAAGGAGAAGGATGAGAAGAAGGAGAAGGAGAAGGATGAGAAGAAGGAGAAGGATGAGAAGAAGGAGAAGGATGAGAAGAAGGATGAGAAGAAGGATGAGAAGAAGGGGAAGGATGAGAAGAAGGACAGTTCTGTGACAGTTTCTGTCTATTTCTGACAGTTCTGGGACATTCACTCCATACAGCGGTTTCAACCGCTGTATGGAGGGAATGTCATAGAACTGTCAGAAATAGACTATTTCTGACAGTTCTGGGACATTCACTCCATACAGCGGTTGAAACATTGTATCTATTTGTTTCCATAAATAAAATGTTGTTTCCATTGTTCCTCACACACGCATGTAAGCGAAGGCTTGGTACATAACTGCAGGTGGAACTGAGCGCGTGTTTTTGCGTATTTTCAGTGCATTCCCGCTGGGCAGCCCGTTTGGCTCCGTTCACACCATACAAGTGCAGCCAAGCACAGATACTCATTGATTTCAGTGAACGAGAAACACAGAAAAGAAGAACCTGACTCCAAAAATGTGCCTCACGGAACGCCGCACCATGCAGGTTGGTGCAAGCGAGAACATGTTCCTTTACAGATACAAAGGGGTGCCATTAACAATGAATGGCAGCTCTGCACGTCTGCAAATGGCGGCGTGTTTCTGTGCGTGTTGGGAAAGCACCAGATCCTGGATCCTGCGCACATTCCCGACACGCAGTAGTAGGAGCATAGCCTTTGTGTTTTGCAATGCGCTGCCCTACATGTGAGAAACCAAGGCAAAGAAGTCCTTGGATCTTTTCCGAAAACGCACGGCACCACCACGTGTCTGCTAAATCGCAGTGCGTTTCTGATTTTACACACCTTCCTGAAACACTTAGATGTGAACCTAGTCTTACAGTACCAGGAGAAAACACACAGACAGGAGGAGAACCTATGTCCCCCTATAACCCCTCCATGAACCTATGTCCCCCTATGACCTCCATATGAATCCCCTATGACCTCCATATGAATCCCCTATGACCCCTCCATGAACCTATGACCTCCATATGAATCCCCTATGACCCCTCCATGAACTTATGTCCCCCTATGACCTCCATATGAATCCCCTATGACCCCTCCATGAACTTATGTCCCCCTATGACCTCCATATGAATCCCCTATGACCCCTCCATGAACCTATGTCCCCCTATGACCTCCACATGAATCCTCTATGGCCTCTCAATGAACCTGTTGTCCCCAATGAACCTATGTCCCCCTATGACCTCCATATGAATCCCCTATGACCCCTCCATAAACCTATGCCCCCCTATGACCTACATATGAATCCCCTATGGCCCCTCAATGAACCTATTGTCCCCATTGAACTTATGTCCCCCTATGACCTCCATATGAATCCCTTCTGGCCCCTCAATGAACCTATTGTCCCCCATAAACCTTTGTCCCCCTATGACCTCCATATGAATACCCTATGGCCTCTCAATGAACCTATTGTCCCCCATGAACCTATATCCCCCTATGACCTCCATATGACTCCTCTATGACCCCTCAATGAACCTGTTGTTCCTCATGAACCTATGTCCCCCTATGACCTCCATATGACTCCTCTATGACCCCTCAATGAACCTATTGTTCCCAATGAACCTATGACCTCCCTATGAACCTATGTCCTCCATATGAATCCCCTATGGCCTCTCAATGAACCTATTGTCCCTCATGAACCTATGTCCCCCTATGACCTCCATATGAATCCTCTATGACCCCTCAATGAACCTATTGTTCCCCATGAACCTATGTCCCCCTATGACCTCCATATGACTCCTCTATGACCCCTCAATGAACCTATTGTCCCCCATGAACCTATGTCCCCCTATGACCTCCCTATGAACCTATGACCTCTCTATGAATCCCCTATGGCCCCTCAATGAACCTATTGTCCCCCGTGAACCTATGTCCCCCTATGACCTCCCTATGGGTCCCCTATGGCCTCTCAATGAACCTATGTCCCCCTATGACCTCCCTATGAACCTATTGTCCCCCATGAACCTATGATCTTCTCTGGCCCCCCTATTAACCTGTGGTCCCCCCTTGAACTTATATATCTATTGCCCCCCCCTATGAATTTATGATGCCCCTGTGACCCCCTATGAACCTATGATCCCCCTATGACCTCCCTATGAACCTATTGTCCCCCATGAACCTATGATCCCCTCTGGCCCCCTATTAACCTGTGGTCCCCCCTTTAACCTATGTATCTATTGTCCCCCTATGAACCTATGGTCCCCCTATGAACCTATGACCTTCCTATGAACCTTTGTTCCCCTCTTTGAACCTATGACCCCCTCTATGAACTTATGACCCTCCCCCCCATGCACCTATTGTCCCTCTATGAACCCATCACCCCCACCCCCGCTATGAACCCATGATCCCCCTATGAACCTTTATTCCTCCCTTTGGACCTATGACCCCCCCTCTATGAACCTTTGATCCCCCTATGACCCTCCCCCCTATGATCCTATGGTCCCCCTATGAACCTGTGATCCCCCTATAAACTCTTGACCCCCCCCTATGAATCTTTGATCCCCCTATGAACCTTTGATCCCCCTATGAACCTATGACCCTCCCCCCCATGATCCTATGGTCCCCTATGAACCTGTGATCCCCCTATAAACCCTTGACCCCTCCCCTATGAATCTTTGATCCCCCTACAAACCTATGATCCCCCTATGAACCTATGGTCCCCCTATGAACCTATGATCCCCCCTATGAACCTATGGTCCCCCTAAGCACCTATGGTCCCCCTAAGCACCTATGGTCCCCCTAAGCACCTATGGTCCCCGTACGAACCTATGATCCTCCTATGAACCTATGGTCCCCCTGTGAACCTTTCTTCCCCCTATTATCCTATGATGCCCCTATGGTCCCCCTATGAACCTCTGATCCGCCTATGACCTCCCCCCCCCCCCGAGCCTATGGTCCCTCTATGAACACATGGTCCCCCTATGGACCTATGATCCCCTCATGGTCCTGGTGGGACTTTATTGCAGGAGCCAAATGCTTGAACCCCAAAATAGAAAATCATTTTTTAACGGAACACCAATAAATCCTAATTGTCCCTAAATAGTACTCTGAAAATGTCACTTTTGTCTTACTGATGCTAAATGCTTCGATTTTATTTTACCTTCATGCATTCTCAGCATAAAAAACACCCCAACCCATTTGCATGCCCCAGTGGTCCATACACCTACCTATTGTCCATGTTCACCGGCTCCTGGACACGCTGGGGCTGCTTTCCTGAACTTCCAGGTTGTAGAGCAGGGTAACAAAGCAATAGGCTGCTGCAGTTGCCATTCAGTTTGCTGGGAGGAGGAGGGAGCAGGGGCGTGGCTTGTGTGTATGGATGCACACTGCTTGCCTCTAGTCCTGGCCTGGGAATGCGCATGCGCAGGTCTCAGCTGACTAAAAGAGACGCATGCCTGTGGGGAGGGGAATGGTAGTTTGAGGAACCAACTGAAAAAGAAGAAAAGCCTTGATTTTGAAGAAGAAGACGAGGCATCTTGTGTAGATGTGGACCTCCGGGGCTGAGATGCACCAAAAAAGGGTTTAATGTCCCTTCACATTCCTCCTGAAGAGTATCCGTGTACTTCCTGGTATGTGGCTGCGCCTAGGCACTCCTGAAACCACAGCCAAGGCTAAGTTCACTCTCTGCTGCGATCCCGCCGCCTCCTCAATGCCTGTTTTTTTATGTGGAATGGCCATTTATAGTTGGGGTAATGCACCTCAATGTTGGGCCAAGTGTTTGGTTTGCGGTTGGAATGGCTGACGGGTGATGCAGACAACTTAGCTTCACTTTGGGAGGGAGGGCCCCCTGAACACTCGTATGAAAGAGGCCTCCTCCACTGTATTGTATGTGGGCGGTTCTGGAGCTCCCTGACCACTCGTGAAAGAGGACTCCTCCACTGTATTGTATATGAGCGGTTCTGAGGCTCCCTGACCACTCGTATGAAAGAGGCCCCCTCCACTGTATATTAGGGGGGCAGTTCTGGAGCCCCCTGACCACTCGTATGAAAGAGGCATCCTCCACTGTATTGTATGTGGGCGGTTCTGAGGCCTCCTGACCACTCATGTGAAAGAGGCCTCCTCCGCTGTATATTAGGTGGGCAGTTCTGGGGCCTCCTGACCACTCGTGTGAAAGAGGCCTCCTCCGCTGTATATTAGGTGGGCAGTTCTGGGGCCTCCTGACCACTCGTGTGAAAGAGGCCTCCTCCGCTGTATATTAGGTGGGCAGTTCTGGAGCCCCCTGACCACTCGTATGAAAGAGGCATCCTCCACTGTATTGTATGTGGGCGGTTCTGAGGCCTCCTGACCACTCGTGTGAAAGAGGCCTCCTCCGCTGTATATTAGGTGGGCAGTTCTGGGGCCTCCTGACCACTCGTGTGAAAGAGGCCTCCTCCGCTGTATATTAGGTGGGCAGTTCTGGGGCCTCCTGACCACTCGTGTGAAAGAGGCCTCCTCCGCTGTATATTAGGTGGGCGGTTCTGGGGCCTCCTGACCACTCGTGTGAAAGAGGTCTCTTCCGATGTATTTTAGGTGGGCAATTCTGGAGCCCCCTGACCACTCATATGAAAGATTCCTCCTCTGCTGTATTTTAGATGGGTGGTTCTGGGGCCTCCTGACCACTTGTGTGAAAGAGACCTCCTCCGGTATATTTTAGGTGGGCGGTTCTGGGGCCCCCTGACCACTCGTATGAAAGAGGCCTCCTCCACTGTATCTTAGATGGGCGGTTCTGGGTCCCCAGGCCACTCGTGTGAAAGAGGCCTCCTCCACTGCATTTTAGGTGGGTGGTTTTGGGGCCCCCTGACCACTCGTGTGAGAGGCCTCCTCCGCTGTATTTTAGATGGGTGGTTCTGGGGCCCCTTGACCACTCGTATGAAAGATGCCTCCTCTGCTGTATTTTAGATGGGCGGTTCTGGGGCCCCCTGACCACTCGTATGAAGGAGGCCTCCTCCCCTGTATTCTGTGTGGGCGGTTCTGGGGCTCCCTGACCACTCGTATGAAAGAGGCCTCCTCTGCTGTATTTTAGATGGGCAGTTCTGGGGCCCCCTGACCACTCGTGTGAAAGAGGCATCCTCCACTGTATTTTAGATGGGCGGTTCTGGAGCCCCCTGACCACTCGTATGAAAGAGGCCTCCTCCGCAGTATTTTAGGTGGGTGGTTCTGGGGCCTCCTGACCACTCGTGTGAAAGAGGCCACCTCCACTGTATTTTAGATAAGCGGTTCTGGGTCCCCAGGCCACTCGTGTGAAAGAGGCCTCCTCCGGTGTATTTTAGGTGGGCGGTTCTGGGGCCACCCTGACCACTCATGTGAAAGAGACCTCCTCCGGTGTATTTTAGGTGGGCGGTTCTGGGGCCCCCTGACCACTCGTATGAAAGAGGCTTCCTCCACTATATCTTAGATGGGCAATTCTGGGTCCCCAGGCCACTCGTGTGAAAGAGGCATCCTCCGCTGAATTTTAGGTGGGCGGTTTTGGGGCCCCCTGACCACTCGTATGAAAGATGCCTCCTCTGCTGTATTTTAGATGGGCGGTTCTGGGGCCCCCTGACCACTTGTATGAAAGATGCCTCCTCTGCTGTATTTTAGATGGGCGGTTCTGGGGCCCCCTGACCACTTGTATGAAAGAGGCCTTCTCCACTGTATTTTAGATGGGCGTTTCTGGGGCCCCCTGACCACTTGTATGAAAGAGACCTTCTCCACTGTATTTTAGATGGGCGTTTCTGGGGCCCCCTGACCACTCGTATGAAAGAGGCCTCCTCTGCTGTATTTTAGGTGGGTGGTTCTGGGGCCTCCTGACCACTCGTATGAAAGAGACCTCCTCCACTGTATCTTAGATGGGCGGTTCTGGGGCCCCCTGACCACTCGTATGAAAGAGGCCTCCTTCACTGTATCTTAGATGGGCGGTTCTGGAGCCCCCTGACCACTCGTATGAAAGAGGCCTCCTTCACTGTATCTTAGATGGGCGGTTCTGGGGCCACCTGACCACTCGTATGAAAGAGGCCTCCTTCACTGTATTTTAGATGGGTGGTTCTGGGGCCTGCTGACCACTCGTGTGAAAGATGCCTCCTCTGCTGTATTTTAGATAAGTGGTTCTGGGGTCTCCTGATTACTCGTGTGAAAGAGGCCTCCTCCAGCTGTATTATAGGGGGACTGTTGGAAGGGCCCCCTGACCTCTTGAATGTAAGAGGCCTCCTCCGGCTGTATTTTAGGTGGTGGGTGGTTGAGGGGCCCTCTGACCGCTCATATGAAAGAGGCCCTCTCCGCTGTATTTTAGGTATGTAGATTGTTTGGGGGGCATAGCATTCATGTTTTTTTTTCACCGATCTTTTAATGTATACCTCTCGAACACAAAGCCTTGTGGAGATTGAAGGCCTACATACTGACTAAAATTCAATGGCGCCCGGCGGGGTACGTATAAACGGTCCATAAATCTGGATGTGGCAGAAACAAATCTGTCAAAGCGCTCTTTCCTCGGTGACGGGTCCCTAGTCAACCCGATGCGTGTTTACAGAGATTCTGAGCACAGAGCCGCGTTCTCATGCATGATGGTTCACATGGAAGCCGTTGCCTTGAGCAGAAGAGCAGTAATATCTCTTTCTGTCAGATGTTGTTTATCTACGAGAATCATATTGCTTCCATCCCGCGTTCTCATGCCTCCAGGAAAACAAACAGCATGTGCATGGAGGAGATTAGGGAAATGGCCCGGCACATCGCCTTCCAGGAGGACCAGATTGGTGCGTCCATTGGCCATCAAGGTCCAGTAGACTGGAGATCGTCGGTTGAGCATTGGTCACCTCTACGGGAGAGGCCATTCTTCAGACACGAGATCTGCTCTCATTTCCATCTATTAGCATTCATAACGTGAATCATTCTTCTCGGAGCATTTAACAAGCAAGTCAGCAAACGCAACCAAGTGGGTGAGTGGAGTGAGAAGAGATCTATTTCGGGGAGAGGAGTGGGAGGACACGTTCTAAACGGATCTCGGGATTATACATTGCGAGTGCAGAAGGACGTCGCCCCTTTCCCGTGACTCATGCACCCGTGCGGAAGCTTGACACGTTACCAGGACCTCTTACACGCTAGGATTATTATTAGCGGCTCCTTTAGACTCGCTGAATAGGATATCCAGCAGCTGAATTACAGGGTTGTCATGTCAGTGGACCGGGAAAACAACCGAATTTATTTATTGTAACTGATCTCTGGATGTATGGGGGGGGGGATGGAAATGTGTGACTCACCAGTTCTTATGGAGATGTCAAAGAAGGTTTCCTCTTCCAACACAGAGGAGGACAATGCTGACCCAAGTAGAAAAAAATGGTGCCAGGGTATGTCATAAAAATAGTAAAATTGCTAAAATACGTCATAAAAATGCCAGTACAGGTCATAGAATGTGCCTATGTATAAAAATCGAAAGTATATGTTATAAAAAAAATTGCCGCAATTTCAGGCATGCGCCATAAAAATTGGCAATAAATGTCAGAAAAATTGCCAATATGCATCAAAAACATTGCCCATATATGTGAAAAAAAATGCCAATATAGGCCAAAATTACCAAAATGTTTTTACATTGCCAATATACATCATAAAAATTACCGATACATATATATACTTCTTACAAATTGTCAATATATGCCATTAAAATTGCAGGTATTCTTCAGAAAAATTGCTGACATACATCATGAAAATTGCCAATATGTCATAAAAATTGCCAATATGCATCATGAAAATTACCAATAGGTCATAAAAATTGCTGATTATATATATACTTCTTACAAATTGTCAATATATGCCACTAATGTTGCCAATACATCATAAAAATTGCCAATATTCTTCAGAAAAATTGCTAATATACGTCATGTAAATTGCCAATATGCATCATACAATTTGCCCATATATGTCATAAAATTGCTAGTATACATCATAAAATTTGCCTATGTATAAAAATTGAAAGTATATGTTATAAAAATTGCCACTATTTCCAGTATGCGCAATAAAAATTGTCAATAAATGTCATAAAAATTACCAATATGTTTTATAAAGATTGCCCATATATGTGAAAAATTGCCTTTATACATTATAAAAATTGGCAATATAGGTCATAAAAATTGCCAATATATATCATAAATATTGCCGATATATACTTCTTACAAATTGTCAAATATGCCATTAAAATTGGCAATATGTCATATAAATTGGCTATATTCTTCCCATCTAAAATTGCTAATATACGTCATGAAAATTGCCTATATATATATACGGGACGTACAAAGCTGTCCATAATTCTGCCCCAAACTACATCACTGACCTAATATCCAAATACCACCCAACACGCACACTCCGCTCCTCACAAGACCTCCTACTCTCTAGCTCCCTGGTCTCCTCCTCACATGCCCGCCTCCAGGACTTCTCCAGGGCATCACCCATCCTCTGGAACTCCCTACCCCAATCCATCAGACTATCGCCTACTCTCCTCTCCTTTAGGCGCACCCTAAAAACCCACCTCTTCAGGGAAGCCTACCCCGCCCCCTGCTAATTGCCGATCTCCTCCACTCTTCCTACCACTCCATCCCCCACAGCTATCTCCTCCTGTACCACCATCCCCTCCCTCCTAGATTGTAAGCTCCAAGGAGCAGGGCCCTTGATCCCCTCGTATATCGCATTGTATTGGTATTGTTCTGTCACATGTTCTGTCCCCCTTTGTAATGTACAGTTGATCTTTGTTTGTGGGTCTTTCTGCCTTTAGTTTTGCCTTCAGCAAGTGAAATGCATGCTCAATGGGGTTGAGATCAGGTGACTGACTTGGCAATGGCAGAATATTCCACTTCTTTTCCTTCCCCCTGGGTTGCTTTTGCAGTGTGTTTTGGATCATTGTCCATCTGTACTGTGAACCGCCGTCCAATCAACTTTGCTGCATTTGGCTGAATCTGGGCTGACAGTATATCTGTAAACACGGCAGGATTCATCCGGCTGCTTCTGTCTTCTGTCACATCATCAATAACCACCAACGACCCAGTGCCACTGGAACCATGCATGCCCATGCCATCACACTGCCTCCACCCATGCCATCACACTGCCTCCACCCATGCCATCACACTGCCTCCACCCATGCCATCACACTGCCTCCGCCCATGCCATCACACCGCCTCCGCCCATGCCATCACACCGCCTCCGCCCATGCCATCACACCGCCTCCGCCCATGCCATCACACCGCCTCCGCCCTTGCCATCACACCGCCTCCACCCATGCCATCACACTGCCTCCACCCATGCCATCACACTGCCTCCACCCATGCCATCACAATGCCTCCGCCCATGCCATCACACTGCCTCCACCCATGCCATCACGCTGCCTCCATTCATGCCATCACGCTGCCTCCACCCATGCCATCACACTGCCTTCGCCCATGCCATCACGCTGCCTCCGCCCATGCCATCACACTGCCTCCGCCCATGCCATCACGCTGCCTCCGCCCATGCCATCACACTGCCTTCGCCCATGCCATCACGCTGCCTCCGCCCATGCTACCACACTGCCTCCACCCATGCCATCACACTGCCTCCACCATGTTTTACAGATGACGTGTGCTTTGGATCATGAGCTGTTCCAAGCCTTCTCCAGACTTTTTTCTTCCCATCATTCTGGTAGAGATTCATCTTAGTTTCATCCGTCCAAAGATTGCTTTTCCAGAACTGTTCTGGCTTTTTTAGATGTTTTTTGGCAAAGTCTAATCTGGATTTTCCATTCTTCAGGCTTATGAATGGTTTGCACCTTGTGGTGAACCCTCTGTATTTGCACCTTGTGGTGAACCCTCTGTATTTGCACCTCGTGGTGATCCCTCTGTATTTGCACCTCGTGGTGATCCCTCTGTATTTGCACCTCGTGGTGAACCCTCTGTATTTGCACCTCGTGGTGAACCCTCTGTATTTGCACCTCGTGGTGATCCCTCTGTATTTGCACCTCGTGGTGATCCCTCTGTATTTGCACCTCGTGGTGATCCCTCTGTATTTGCACCTCGCGGTGAACCCTCTGTATTTGCACCTCGCGGTGATCCCTCTGTATTTGCACCTCGTGGTGATCCCTCTGTATTTACACCACGTGGTGATCCCTCTGTATTTGCACTTCGCGGTGATCCCTCTGTATTTGCACCTCGCGGTGATCCCTCTGTATTTGCACCTCGCGGTGATCCCTCTGTATTTACACCTCGTGGTGATCCCTCTGTATTTACACCTCGTGGTGATCCCTCTGTATTTACACCTCGTGGTGATCCCTCTGTATTTACACCTCGTGGTGATCCCTCTGTATTTGCACCTCGTGGTGATCCCTCTGTATTTGCACCTCGTGGTGATCCCTCTGTATTTGCACCTCGTGGTGATCCCTCTGTATTTGCACCTCGTGGTGAACCCTCTGTATTTGCACCTCGTGGTGAACCCTCTGTATTTGCACCTCGTGGTGAACCCTCTGTATTTGCACCTCGTGGTGATCCCTCTGTATTTGCACCTCGTGGTGATCCCTCTGTATTTGCACCTTGTGGTGACCCCTCTGTATTTGCACCTTGTGGTGAACCCTCTGTATTTGCACCTTGTGGTGATCCCTCTGTATTTGCACCTCGTGGTGATCCCTCTGTATTTGCACCTTGTGGTGACCCCTCTGTATTTGCACCTTGTGGTGAACCCTGTGTATTTGCTCTTGTGAAGTCTCCTCTTGATTGTAGACTTTGACAATGATCCACCCACCTCCTGGAGAGTGTCCTTCACTTGTCTGGATGCTGTGAATGGGTTCTTCTTTACCATAGAGAGGGTTCTGCGATCATCCATCATTGTTGTCTCCCGTGGACTTCCATGCCTTGTCATGTTGCTGAGCTCACCAGTGCGTTCTTCTTTCCTCAGAATGGACAAAACTGTTGATTTGACCGCTCCTAATGTTGCTGCGATCTCTCTGATGGATTGGTTTCATTTTTGAAGCCTTACAATGGACAGCTGCTTTGAACGCATGATGGAGGTTCACAGCAATAAATTCCAAATGCAAATCCCGCACTTAGAATCAACTCCAGACCTTTCACCTGCTTAATTGATGGAGAAATAATGGAGTAGCCCACACCAGGCCAGGAAACAGCTTTTGATTCAATTGTCCAATTACTTTTGGTCCCTTGAAAAAGGGGGGATGGCTACTGTTAAGAGCTGTAATTCCTAAACCCTTCCTCCAATTTGGATGTACATACCCTCAAATTACACCTGAGAGTGCGCACTGTCCGCCCATATCCATGATAGAACTAGAGCTGGAATATGTTTTGTTAAATACCTGCCAATATACGTCATAAAAATTGCCAGAATGTCATAAATTGTGCCGCTTTACGTCCTATAAATTGCCAATTTACAGAATCAAAATTTCCAATATATGTCAACAATTTACCAATATACCGTATATCATAACAATTGCCAGTTTGGAATAAAAATTGCTAATATATGTCATATAAATTGCCAATCGATATTCACAAATGGAGACGAGTCTTTCTGTCTCACCTCCAGCTTGGTGTGGTAGGAGGATCCCAAAGCCTCCAAAGGAATGGCAATAAAATTCAGTAAACGGCTATGATAGTGATTGATGGACATGACAACCCTATAAATCCCCTTCCCTGTGGGGTCTGTACAGTTCCCAGTTATCCAGTCCCTACTTGAGCCCCTTGATAACTAGAAGGCCAAAGTCCTAGGCGATGAAGGACACCATGAGTTCCCAAGCACATATACTGTATGTGGTAAAGGGATAGAGACCCCAAAATGGAACCAATGTGTGGTCAGTGGAGGTGAGGTTCTTCAGGAAGGTCGGTATGTAAAGACCATGAGAACAGGCTGAAGCACACCATTGACACGTTTCGTGGTTCTTTAGTTGCCACTTTGTCAAGGAGAGGTGTATGATACACTCTGATTGGTGGGATCTGTGTGCATTCATTCATATCAGTATACTGTATCTGTATACTAATTCCATTTTGGGGCCTCTTCCCCTTTACTGTCCTTATCAACCAGTGACGGCACCCAACCCACTCACTTACATGGTCGGGAATCTCCGGCCATGTAAGTATATAGGCGAGGAAAGGAGCCTTACTTCGTTGCCTAAATATGGAAAGGCAGCAATAATTGGGCAATGCTGTCAATGGTTGCTAAGGAAGCAGCGGCTGATAGCAGCCACTACATCCATACCAACCAATGACGGCACCCAACTTACTCACTTACATGGTCGGGAATCCCCAGCCATGTAAGTAAATAGGCAAGGAAAGGAGCCTTACATCATAACCTAAACGTGGACAGGCAGCCATAGTTGGGCAATGCTGTCAATGGTTGCTAAGGAAGCAGCAGCTGACAGAAGCCACCACATCCTTATCAACCACTGATGGCACCCAACTTGCTCACTTACATGGTCAGGAATCCCCGGCCATGTAAGTAAATAGGCGAGGAAAGGAGCCTTACGTCGTTGCCTAAATATGGACAGGCCGCCATAATTGGGCAATGCTGTCAATGGTTGCTAAGGAAGCATCGGCTGATAGCAGCCACTGCATCCATATCAACCACTGACGGCACCCAACTTACTCACTTAGATGGTCGGGAATCCCCAGCCATGTGAGTAAATAGGCAAGGAAAGGAGCCGTACATCATTGACTAAATATGGACAGGCGGCCATAATTGGGCAATGCTGTCAATGGTTACTAAGGAAGCAGCAGCTGACAGAAGCCATCACATCCTTATCAACCACTGACGGCACCCAACCCACTCACTTACATGGGTGGGAATCCCCGACCATGTAAGCCAAAGGGTGAGGAAATTGGCCTTACTTCATTTCCTAAAAATGGTCACATGACCATATTTTGGCAATGATGCCACCATCATCCCTTCTCCTTCCTTTTTATAGCCAATGACAGCTCAGGGAGCCGGAGTCACCTTTGGTAGCCTTACGTCATTTCCTAAAAATGGTCACATGACTATATTTTGGCAATGATTCCACCAGTATCCCCTCTCATTCCTTTTTATGGCCAATGACAACTCAGGGAGCCGGAGTCACCTTTGGTCCTAAAAATGGTCACATGGACATATTTTGGCAATGATGTCACCATTATCCCCTCTCCTTCTTTTTTTATAGCCAATGACAACTCAGGGAGCCGGAGTCACCTTTGGTCCTAAAAATGGTCACATGGACATATTTTGGCAATGATGTCACCATTATCCCCTCTCCTTCTTTTTTTATAGCCAATGACAACTCAGGGAGCCGGAGTCACCTTTGGTAGCCTTACGTCATTTCCTAAAAATGGTCACATGACCATATTTTGGCAATGATGCCACCATCATCCCTTCTCCTTCCTTTTTATAGCCAATGACAACTCAGGGAGCCGGAGTCACCTTTGGTAGCCTTACGTCATTTCCTAAAAATGGTCACATGGCCATATTTTGGCAACAATTCCACCATTATCCCCTCTCCTTCCTTTTTTATGGCCAATGACAACTCAGGGAGACGGAGTCACCTTTGGTCCTAAAAATGGTCACATGGCCATATTTTGGCAACAATTCCACCATTATCCCCTCTCATTCCTTTTTATAGCCAATGACAACTCAGGGAGCCGGAGTCACCTTTGGTAGCCTTACGTCATTTCCTAAAAATGGTCACATGGCCATATTTTGGCAACGATTCCACCATTATCCCCTCTCCTTCCTTTTTTATGGCCAATGACAGCTCAGGGAGCCGGAGTCACCTTTGGGGATCGGCCATGTGCTGAAAGTCAGTGGGGTTCGAGTTTGGCATCCAACTTTGGTAAACCCTTCTGAACCGGACGCAGGGCCGTTTGGCTCATAACCAGCAACTATGTGTACCTATTGCAGTGAATAGGATATCAGACATGCGCATTCTGGTCATGCTCAGAGACTGAAAGGTAATAGACCAAGGAAGATCGTCTGATGGTAAAGAATCGACCCTAATATACATAAAGCCCCCCTACATTTTACGCCTGTTTTTACCAACACATGATATAAACTGTTCTGATATTACGAATCGTTCGCTCCATCCTCGCCCGTTTTCTAGGATCCTCTCCAGTCTGACCATGTGCTCACTTTGTCAGATTTGGCATTGGAATCCTCTGTGCTGCTCAACACAAGTTCCTAATTAGCGTCTCTGTCTGGGGAGTTCTGCCAAAAACACGAGGATGGGAATAGTACGAATGTGCCATGGCTACTACATTGAGTATGACGATATCGAGAACCTCCTACGATGTCTTCTCTACCTAAACCCACCTCTGAATCATGGCCGCTTACATCCTACTGAAGGTGACTTCACCGATGGCGGCATACCAACGCTGGCTACGTGAGCCTACAAGGCAAGACGACAGGGAATTTGAGAAACTTTTTACTTCTACTTTAAAGTGTATGTGGCCCTTAAGGCTGCTTTCACAAAGGCAGCCAGTGGGCAGTAAAAAAAGGCAGTTCTACATTTTCACTCCCTCCTGATTGCCCACCTAGAAGCAGATATGGTGTCACGCAAATGGACACGCGTTGGCGCAGCTGAGATGCAGCAATTTAAACTCGACGTGAAGACTTTTAGGCCTCGTGCACACAGGGCGTTTTGGCAGCCACTTTTTAGGGACGTGGCGGGTCTGTGACGTCAAAAGGGGCTGGGTCTCCAAGTGACGTCACCGGACGGCCTCGCCCCTTAGTTACTTAAGAGCTGGCAGGTGGTGGGAGCCTTCGTAGGGATCGGGGTTTTTTTTTTTTTTTGCGGGTCGGCGGTGGCATTGGGTGTCGTGATTGATGGTGGATCTACACTGGGGGTGGGGCTTTTTTTACATTTTTGATTCTTTAATAAGGACTTGTCAAAAAACATGTGTTATTTACTTTTTACACTTTTTTTTGGTGAATGAGTAGGGGTATTGTGTACCCCATACTCATTCATATGGGGGACGGGATCGTGGGGCTTCCTTGTTAAAGGGGACTTCCAGATTCACCCACAGACCCCCACAACCACCGGCCAAGTTTCTTCTGTGGGGGGACAAGGTGCTTTGAGGGGACCGCCATGCTCAAGGCATGTGGCCTGGTATGACTCAGGGAGGGGGGGTGCTTGCCTGCCCCCCTCCCCCTTTCCTGACCTGCCAGGCTGCATGCTCAGATAAGGGTCTGGTATAGATTTGTGGGGGGAGGGGGGGGTGCACACTGTTTTTGTTTTGGCATGGGTTTCCCTTAAAATCCATACCAGACCCGAAGGGCTTGGTATGGATTGGGATGGGGGGACTCCCATGCCGTTTTTTTCACATTTTTATATTGCTGGCATTTATTTTTTTTTTTCACCTTCAGCTGTCAGTGGGGAATCCCGCTGGCAGCTGATAACTCATCCATTGTTAAGGATGCGGCGGCCAGCTTCCCGGCCCTTTCCTTAACAATGGCGGCCCCGCTCCTTAATGCTGAAGCTACTAGGACATAGCTTACACACTAGGAAAAACACTGCTGAATGCCGGCAAAATACACTAAAATATTTGTCATTTTTTTCCCAGCATTTCTAGTGTGCATGAGACCTTAAACTCTGCCAAAGCTGGGACCTGGAGGTGACGCAACACGCGGGGTCATTAGATGCTGGAGGTATTGGGGAACGGATGTTCCCTGAGTTCTGTTCCCCAATACTTCCTGGGTTTAATGCCGAGTCACAGGTTCCCGCAGTACCGAACACCCAATGTGGGTGGCACCAGGGAGCACACTGTGAGGGCCTCATAAAGGTGACCCACCTACAACCGGATTGCCTTCCCCACAAGAAGATATGGTGCCACTCAAGTGAACACACATTGCAATGCAGCAATTTTAACTCAACATGCAGTTTTAAACCTGTGACCTGGAAGTGATGCAACACATGGGGTCATTAGACGCGGGGAAAGTATTGAGGAACTGATGTCCCCTGAGTTCCTCCTGCTCTCACTATCTTGCGGTCCACAGGCTCCCACCATGAGTGCCGCCAGGGGGCGCAGTTTGAGGTCCCCGTAAATGTGATCAAGCAGTTCTAGGACTTCCTGGAGCACTTTTATTGGAAAGCTCTACACTGGCTGTTAAAACTACCACCAAGTTCGCAGCATCAGTCCTGAGCTTGATGTAACCACTTAGCCACCATGCTGTTTATAAATGTACCTTGGTAGACCAGTCGTTAGTTGTTGCTAAGACCAGCTGTTCCTCCAATTCTGGTAAAACCAAATGGCAACAACCACATATCGGTGGGTTTTTCTGCTTGTATCAAATAATTTCCTTTTGAAAAATCTAATTAAGTAAAGACCTTGACAAGCAGCAGCCTTGAACTTGATGTAACCCCTTGGCCACCATGCTGTTTATAAACGTACCTTGGTAGACCAGTCGTTAGTTGTTGCCAAGACCAGCCATCACTGCTATGCTGGTAAAACCAAATGGCACCAACCACATATCGGTGGGTTTTGCTTCTTGTATCAAATAGTTTCCTTTTGGAAAACCTAATTAGGTGAATCCCTTGACAAGCAGCAGCCTTGAACTCTATTTAACCCCTTTGCCACCATGCTGTTTATAAACGTACCTTGGTAGACCAGCCATTCCTCCATTGCTGGTAACACATATCGGTGGGTTTTGCTTCTTGTATCAAATAGTTTCCTTTTGGAAAACCTAATTATGTGAATCCCTTGACAAGCAGCAGCCTTGAACTCTATTTAACCCCTTGGCCGCCATGCTGTTTATAAATGTACTTTGATAGACCAGGGGTTATGTTGTCTCTAAGACCAGCCGTCCCTCCAATGCTGGTAAAAGCAAATGGCAACAACCACATATCGGAGGGTTTTACTGCTTGTGTCAAATACTTTCCTTTTGGAAAATCTAATTAGATGAAGCCCTTGACAAGCAGCAGCCTTGGTACTTTGATAGACTAGTAGGCCAGGGGTTACGTTGCTGCTAAGACCAACGTACTTTGGTAGACCAGTCGCTAGTTGTTGCCAAGACAAGCCGTCACTACTATGCCAGTAAAACCAAATGGGGACAACCACATATCGGTGGGTTTTGCTTCTTGTATCAAATTGTTTTGCTTCTTGTATCAAATTAGGTGAAGCGCTTGAGAAGCAGCAGCCTTGAACTTGATGTAACCCCTTGGCCGCCATGCTGTTTATAAACGTACCTTGGTAGACCAGTCGTTACCTTGTCGCTAAGACCAGCCATCCCTCAAATGCTGGTAAAACCATATGGCACCAACCACATATCGGTGGGTTATTCTGCTTATATAAAATTTTTCCTTTCGGAAAATCCAATTAAGTGAAGCCCTTGACAAGCAGCAGCCTTGAACTTGATGTAACCCCTTGGCCACCATGCTGTTTATAAACGTACCTCGGTAGACCAGCCGTTCCTCCATTGCTGGTAAAACCAAATGGCAACAGCCACATATCGGTGGGTTTTGCTTATTGTATCAAATTGTTTCCTTTTGGAAAATCTAATTAGGTGAAGCGCTTGACAAGCAGCAGCCTTGAACTTGATGTAACCCTTGGCCACCATGCTGCTTATAACGTACTTTGATAGACTAGTAGGCCAGGGATTATGTTGTTGCTAAGACCAGCCGTCCCTCCAATGTTGGTAAAACCAAATGGCAACAGCCACACATTGGTGGGTTTTGCTTCTTGTATCAAATCGTTTTCTTTTGGAAAATCTAATTGGGTGAAGCCCTTGACAAGCAGCAGCCTTGGTACTTTGATAGACTAGTAGGCCAGGGGTTACGTTGCTGCTAAGGCCAACGTACCTTGGTAGACCAGTCGCTAGTTGTCTCCAAGACCAGCTGTCCCTCTAATGCTGGTAAAACCAAATGGCAACAGCCACACATCGGTGGGTTTTGCTTCTTGTATCAAATTGTTACCTTTTGGAAAATCCAATTAAGTGAAGCCCTTGACAAGCAGCAGCCTTGAACTCGATTTAACCCCTTGGCCGCCATGCTGTTTATAAACGTACCTCGGTAGACCAGTCGTTACATCGTTGCTAAGACCAGCCGTCCCTCCATTGGTGGTAAAACCAAATGGCAACAACCACATATCGGTGGTTTTTTCTTCTTGTATCAAATCGTTACCTTTTGGAAAATCCAATTAAGTGAAGCCCTTGACAAGCAGCAGCCTTGAACTCGATTTAACCCCTTGGCCGCCATGCTGTTTATAAACGTACATTGATAGACCGGTAGGCCAGGGGTTACATTGTTGCTAAGAGCAGACCTCCGTACTATGCTGGTAAAGCTAAGTAGCTCTGACCAGACATCGGTGGGTTTTTTCTACTTGCATCAAATTGTTTCCTTCCGGAAAAATCCAATTAAGTGAAGCCCTTGACAATCCTAGTAGCTCCCGACCTCCCCAGTGTCTCCAGTCTCCTCCCCAGCCCCCATTACAGGCCAGGGTAGGACTCGAACCGTTTCATAGTGTTTCCTTGTTCAAGCCGACAGGATGCTGAGCATTTTGAGGCATGACCTGAATAAATAAATCATAAGTACTATGTAAGTAACATAAAAAATGCAATCTTTTTATTCCCCTCCATCGGCACCGCTGGCTGTTTCTTTGAAAAATCTAATTAAATTAAGGAAGAATGTCGAAGACGAGATCCGAATAACGCTGGAGACAAGCCACTTAATTCTTCTCCAAACCAGCAGGCGTCCAGATATCAACAGGAGGCGCTTTAATTGCTCGCTGTACATTATTTATATAGAAACGGGTTATATTTACTGTATTTTAACACCTTTTATCAGCTGGGCTTCCTGCCCTCATAATACATCCTCTCCCGGATCCTTCAGGCGAGCTGAAACCCGCTGAGATCTTCCCGCTGCTCCTGCCTCGGCTTTTGTTTCAGGAAGGAGCGCGGCGGATTAAGGAAGCCTCGTTCACACCGCCATGCCGAGCGCCATTGTCCGCTCCTGGTGTCTTCATTCAAAATCCAACTTCTGTTTCTTTCTTCTTTTTATTTTGCAGATGCACAACCTGCAGGAGATGAGGAGGAGCGCCTCCCTGGCCACCAAGGTCTTCATACAGAGGGACTACAGCGAAGGAACCATGTGTCAGTTCCAGACCAAGTTCCCACCAGAGCTGGACAGTCGGGTATTATCTGCTTCATGATTATTATGAGTCACACTGCTAACTGTCACTGCCGACTTGGAGTCATACTGCTAACTGCCACTGCCAACTCCGAGTCACACTGCTAACTGCCACTGCGTACTCCGAGTCACACTGCCAACTGTCACTGGCTACTCCGAGTCACACTGCTAACTGTCACTGCCAACTTGGAGTCATACTGCTAACTGCCACTGCCAACTCCGAGTCACACTGCTAACTGCCACTGCCTACTCCGAGTCACACTGCCAACTGTCACTGGCTACTCCGAGTCACACTGCTAACTGTCACTGCCAACTTGGAGTCATACTGCTAACTGCCACTGCCAACTCGGAGTCACACTGCTAACTGCCACTGCCGACTCCGAGTCACACTGCTAATTGTCACTGGCTACTCCGAGTCACACTGCTAACTGTCACTGTCGACTCAGTCACACTGCTGTCACTGCCTACTCCGAGTCATACTGATAACTGTCACTTCTTGCTCTTGTCTCAGGATAAGTGTTCCTACCTAAAGAGATGGCAGTAAATAAAAAATATAATATGTAGAACAAACAATTAGTGTTCACTAGAGCAGCCTTCCTCAGCTCTGATAACATGGAAGAGACCTTCAAACTACATTCTGTTTTCAGGAAACCCAAACATAACTTATGGTGCTTCAGCATGATGGTCAGTGGGAAGAATGTCCCTTACATTGGTGGTCAGTGGGAAGAATGTCCCTTACATTGGGGGTCAGTGGGAAGAATGTCCCTTACATTGGGGGTCAGTGGGAAGAATGTCCCTTACATTGGTGATCAGTGGGAAGAATGTCCCTTACATTGGTGATCAGTGGGAAGAATGTCCCTTACATTGGGGGTCAGTGGGAAGAATGTCCCTCACATTGGGGGTCAGTGGGAAGAATGTCCCTTACATTGGTGGTCAGTGGGAAGAATGTCCCTTACATTGGTGATCAGTGGGAAGAATGCTCCTTACATTGGGGATCAGTGGGAAGAATGTCCCTTACATTGGTGATCAGTGGGAAGAATGTCCCTTACATTGGTGGTCAGTGGGAAGAATGTCCCTTACATTGGGGGTCAGTGGGAAGAATGTCCCTTACATTGGGGGTCAGTGGGAAGAATGTCCCTTACATTGGTGATCAGTGGGAAGAATGTCCCTTACATTGGTGGTCAGTGGGAAGAATGTCCCTTACATTGGTGGTCAGTGGGAAGAATGTCCCTTACATTGGTGGTCAGTGGGAAGAATGTCCCTTACATTGGGGGTCAGTGGGAAGAATGTCCCTTACATTGGGGGTCAGTGGGAAGAATGTCCCTTACATTGGTGATCAGTGGGAAGAATGTCCCTTACATTGGTGGTCAGTGGGAGAAGGAGGAGGACACACTGAAGGAGCTCTCCCTGAGAACCAGCATTTTCAAGCCTGGGCCTTGCCTGCTAGCTTGGCCCAGGAACCATGCCTGATCCAGGGGGAGGCCCTGGGAGGGATTCCCCTGATGAGACCGGGCCTAGTGAAGAGGAGGAGGTGGAGGACCTGACTGTGGGTCCCAGCCCTGGTGAGGATGTCGATGTCTTCAGACAGAAGATTGTTGATAGATTTGTGACTATTGGAAGAGCTGAGGAGAAACTCAATGTTTTGAAATCTGAACACAAAACCTTCAGAGCCAAATACTGCCAGGCCTGGAGCAAGAACAGATTGGGCATGAAGCCAGCGCTCCAGCACATGGAGGATAAAGTAAAGAAACAATCTTTATTATTAGAAAAGTTGAAAGCCAGAAGTGGTGCATTTAAAGAAAAATTTGAACATGAGAGGAGATTTGCCAGCCAGACATCAGTGAGCTCTGTGGATCAGCAGCCTCAGGTAATGGATGACCCAGTTCCATCTACATCAGCGTCTCTCCCCCCATGTCAGGCTGTGGAATCACCAGTGGCAACCAGCCAGGGGGTTGAGGGTGAATATGGAACCCTGAAGTTCATTCAGCACATGGAGTCACCCCTGAGAGCAGACAAGTTCGCCTTCACTGATGACCCTGCAGAAGTCCCTGAAGATGGACAGAGGAGATACAGAGCAGCAAAGCCAAGACTGGTGGAGAGATCCCAATACACCAAGATGGCTGCTCCCAGCATGTCTGCCCCACCTGCTGTGGTGACTACTGCTGATGAGGAGCTCTGCAAGCAGCCTGCTGTGGAGGAATCCTCATCCAACCTGGAGGGAAAATCCCTGTCAGAGAGGTCTCCATACCATCAGGGGAATGTGGATGAACCTGCACCATGCACCTCACAGATGGAAATTGCTGTTCCTGCTGAGACCAGTAGTCCCTCTACAGGCAAGATGGCTGCCACCTGCAGAGAGACTGTTTCACCTGAGCTCCCAGGTGCTCCAGACCTGATTGATGCTGGTGGGGGAGGGGAGCAGCACACTGAACCATGTGGAGAGAAAACAGCAAGTATGGATGTCTCACTTGTTGCTGTGTCTGAGAATCCAATCCAGTCCTGGGCTGAGTCTCCTTCCTTGGAAGGAGAGATGATTGATGGAGCTTCTATGGTTGCAGCAGTGAGTGTGGACATTGCTGTGAAGTCTATGACTGTTGAGACTGGTAAAGCAATGGAGGTGTTGGTGGTGGGTGGAGGTGAAGGGGTTAACATTGCTGACAGAGGTAAAAATGACATTTCTCCCCCTGCTGAGCAGAAAGAGGATACACCATCCAATTCCGGATCTGTGCAATCGGTATCTGCCAGAATTGCACCAGATGCTCCCAGACACACAAATATTTCTGCTGCTGGGAGGATTGGGGGGAGCTATGCCTCTGTTTTGGGGAGTCGCACCAAGGGGGGTGGGGGGAGTGTTGGGAATGCTAATGGTCACAATTTGGGGAGGTTTGGTGGCAGGATGGTTGGTGGGGTCAGGAGAAGGAATGTGGTACAGTTGAAGTGGGAGGGGGAAGGGAACCCACCAGTAAGGGGGAGGGTGGCGGAGTTGATTCTAGAGATGGGGTTTAAAGCCTGTGATGTGTTTGCATTGATCTGCCCAGTAGGCAGCTATGAATATGATTTGTCATTTGTAAAACCTGAAGGCCTGGACCTGTTTTGGGAGAGATATAGGAGGTGCAGGAGCCTTCAGCAGTGGAAAGGTTTGGTGGCAAAGGTTGTTTCCAGACAGCCTTTGATAAAATTGGTGACAATCCTGGTCCGGAATGAATCCATACCAGAGGCTGATTTAGTAGTTTGGCTACGCCGACATGGTGAGGTCCTCACCCCACTGCGGAAGGTCCTGGATGAGCATAGGATATGGACAGGGGCCTGGACGGTGTCAGTGCAATTGAGGGTGCTGGGCAATGTGGTTCAGCATCTTCCCTGCTCAGCCTTTCTGGGGAGAGATAGGCTGACCATTTTCTATCAAGGTCAGCCTAAAGTTTGTAACAAATGCGGAGAGAAAGGCCATTTTGCATCGTCCTGCACCATCAAGAAGTGCTCACTGTGCCAGGATTTTGGCCATTTGGCCAAAGAATGCACCGAGATTCGGTGTAATTTGTGCCAGCAGATGGGTCATCCATACAATCTGTGCCCAGAGGCACTACACAACCTGCCAGGACTGGAGGCTGAGCTGCAGAGGCTGGATAAAGAGGATGAGGCAGCTGATGCTAGGGAGGAAACTGTAGTTGTACCTCCTGTGTCTGTTGTGTCAGATTGTGTTTCCCCCAGTAATGTCACCCCTGAGTCTGTCCCCCCTGTCCCTAATCCTACAGTACGTAGATCCTCCAGACTGGCGGAAGCTGCTGGGGGGGCGGGTTTAGCTGATCTTCCCTCTCGGCCTACTCCACCTCCGGTACCTGTCCCCCGACAGCGCAAACGTGGTCAGGAGGTTGTGGGGGTGCCGGATGGGGGTGGAGCCGATGGGGCTCAGGGAGGGGTATCCATGTCCCATGTCTCACCTCCTGCTGGGGGGGATTCGGCTGATGAGGGGTGGGAGAGGGTGAAGGAGAAGAGGAAGAAGAAGAAGAGGAGGATGAGAAGAGCTGTCCTCTCTTCCTCAGAATCAGATCCAGGAGGGGTCCCTCTTGGCAATACTTTTTCAGTTTTGTCAGGTGATGAGATGGTATCGGATATATCCATTTCTTTATCATCTATGGATGAGGGGGAGTCACGTACTCTGAAGAGAGCTGTTTCGGGTGATGAGAGTGTGGTAGAGGTTAGGAAACGACTACCCCAATCATCCTGATGGCAGTTCCCACTCTGTTAAAGGTGGTGACCATTAATGTCGCCAGCATTAAATCTGCAAGAGCTCGTGATACGGCCTTATTTTTGCTCAGCGAGTTTGATGCTGAGATTTTATTTTTGCAAGAGACCTGGCTCAATACATTGGCCGATGTCTATCTAGCAAAAAGGGAGTGGAGATGTGGTCCCTCCTTTTGGTCTCTTGCGGCTGAACCTTGCAGCGGAGTTGCGGTCCTTTTTAAAACCGATATGGTAACGTGCCGGCGGGTGATTGAGGTAGAAATGGGGAGATGCATGGTCTTAGACGTCTCTGTTAGGGGGCAGGACCTGCGCCTGATCAATATCTATGGACCCCAGTCAAAATGGGGCAGGAAATGCCTCCTCACAAAGATCAAGCCCTTCCTTTTTACGTCCCAGCAGGTTGTCTTTGGAGGTGACTTTAACACCATAATTAGGCCTGAAGACAGGAGAGGCTCCATAGACAGGCTGGGTTATGATAGCGTTTTTCTCAGAGATTTGGTTAGACAGGCAGGCCTGGTAGATGTGCACATTAAGCACTGCCCTGGCAGCACGGGGTTCACATTTCAGAGAGGGAATAGTCAGAGCAGGATAGACAGGTTTTTTTTAAAGGAGAACTCTGCTTTCTCAGCTCCTGAGTTGAAGGCGGTGGAGTTCTCTGACCACTGTATGCTGTCTGTGACTCTGAATGCCTCGGACACTCCACCCAGGGGAAGGGGTGTCTGGAAACTGAATTCGGCTCTCCTGGAAGATGTAGAGGTAAGACAATCCTTTGAGGATTTTTTTCAGGCACAGGTTTCTATTCTGGACTTTTGCAGCAGTAAGTCAGAGTGGTGGGACCTTGTGAAACAAAGGGCGATTGGACTTTTCAAGGCCATAAGTAAGAAGAAGCAGCTTGGTATGTATATTGCCTACCAGCATTTGCGGAGGAAGCTTGATCGTCTTGTCTCGTATGGAGGAGATCCAGGGGAGATCTCTGAAGTGAAGCTTCTTCTTAGGAAGTGTCAATACGACCGGCATGCCTCCTTGGTTCTGGAGAGGGATTATGGGAAATATCACTCACCTGATCCTTACCAGAACTGTAAGCAAGGCATAGCAGTTAAGACGGTCATTGGCCTGAAAGACAGTACGGGTTCCCTGATAAAGTCCAGATCAGGGATCTTGGAGATCTTTGGGTCGTATTATGCAGACCTCCTGGGAAGAAAGGACCTTAGCCGGGACAGGATGGAAAGCTTTCTGGATTCTACTCCAGGATTGGGAAATGGTGCATTGCTTTTGATGAATTTGACAGAACCAATTTCAGCGGATGAGGTAGTTCAGGCTATAGACAAGCTGGCTACCAAAAAATCGCCTGGGCCAGATGGATTGACAGCTGAATTTTACAAGTGTTTTAAGTCCATTCTGGCTCCCTTTTTAGCGGAGGTTTTTAACAGCTGTCTAGAAGAGGGTTCGCTCCCTCCCTCCATGAGGCAATCCGCTGTGATTCTTCTGTCAAAAGGTAAAGACCCCTCAATGATTGAGAACTGGCGCCCCATCAGTCTTCTCAATGTTGATAGAAAGATCTTGGCAAAGATTCTATTTTGGCGCTTGTCGTCAGTAGCAGGCGATTTGTTGTCCAGCCATCAGCACTGTTCGGTCCAAGGTAGAAGTACCTTTTCAGCAGTTTTGGCTATCCGGGAGGCTTTGGAACGATGCAGGGCTGCTGGATGGAGAAAGTACTTGCTGGCATTGGATCAGGCGAAAGCTTTTGATCGAGTGAATCATGAATATCTGTGGTTGCTGCTTGGTAGATACGGCCTGCAGGGGAGGTTTATAGATTGGCTGAAGACATTATATAAAGGGGCTGAGAGCTTCCCACTTGTTAATGGTTGGGTTGGGCGGCCTTTTGAGGTCGGCTCTGGTGTGCGCCAGGGATGTCCTTTGAGCCCCCTGCTATATGCTTTCGCAATCGACCCCTTTGTAAGAAGGCTAGAGGGCGCATCGTTGTGCGGGGTGCCTCTGGGCATTGCTGGCGTGCCGCCTTTGAAGGTCGTTGCCTATGCTGATGATGTGTCTGTTATTATCTCTGGGACTGAGGAGGCGCAGGAGGTGGTCTCTGTGATAGAGCAGTACACGGAGGCTTCTGGCTCTAAAGTCAACCATGAAAAGAGTGAAGTTTTCTGGATGGGCGAGGAGGGTGAAAGCTTCGAACTTCCGGATGCCTTCCCAGAGCCCCAGCAGGAAATTAAAATTTTGGGCATCAAATTTGGTCCTGGTGACTATGGTCATCGAAACTGGGAAAGCAGGTTGGTAGTTGCCAATGCCAAAGTAGCAAGCTGGAAGAGATGGAGGCTTTCCTTGAGAGAGAGGGTTGACTTAATCAAAACTTACCTGATCCCGATCTTTTTATATGTCAGCTTCGTCTGTATCTTGCCGGTATCTCTCTATGCAAGGGTCTACAGCTGTTTTTTCCAACTGTTATGGGGAAATAGGCTGAACCTGATCAAACGCAATGTAACTTACCTGTCCAGGCGGGAGGGTGGCCTAGGAATGGTCAACCCGATAGTTTTCTTTTCTTTGCTCTTTTTAAAGTACAATCTTGGTAATATGTTAGCAGAGACCCCGCCGGGATGGGTGGGTATTTTTCAGTCTTGGTTTAGGCCTTTTCTGCATTGCTGGGAAGATGGCGGCCCAGTGAAAAGTCTGAGAGTCCGACATGGCAAGCTCCCGGCTTATGTTGCCCCGTGTCTGAAAATACTTCGGCAGTGGCAGGTGACAGTGGAGGATATCAGGTCCCTTCCCAGGAAGCTTCTGGGGGAGAGGATTTTGGCTTCTGCTTTCAGTGTGTCACTGGCCTTAAAGGATTGCCCAGGCTCCGTAATGAGGGAGGGATTGCGTTTAATTAACTTGGAGAGAATCCCTTTGAAGTTTAGGGATCAAGCCTGGCTCGCTTTCCATGGAAGGCTCTATGTGAGAGGGAACCTGAAGCACCGCCCTGTGGATGATCGGGATTGTCCTAGAGCAGAGTGTGTTGGTAAAGTGGAGTCTATGGACCACTTTCTGCTCCTGTGTCCCTTTAACATAGAGGTGTATAAAAGGGTGGGGAGGGTTCTGGGCATCCCCTTTCTCTATCGCATGAGTTATGCAGAGTGGGTGTACGGGGCATTCCCAGCTCACTGGGACTTTGATTTGGATACACTTTTTCTAGTTAGTATAGTTGTCCGTTACTTCACATGGAACGCACGGTGTCAGATTACCATCCGGAAGAAAGTCCTCCCTGTAGAGGTGGTGGTGCACGATATTCTGGGTGAGGTTGGGAAGATTCGGGGTTTTGAGAAGGGCAGGGAGCCTCGGGCGGTCTGGATAAGGGCGTGGAGGAATATCAGACCTGCCTTTGGTGAACTGTCCATCTCTGGGTGAGGGGCTCTTTCCTTATACTGTTCTTTTCACTCCCGTAGTTTTTGTTGATTAAGATCTTTTTTGAAGAAGGGCTGCATGCATAAGGGGGGCGGGGTGGTTTCTTGACCTCACAGGTTTGATGTCTGGTGTAGTGATGTGAGTGGTAGTACGATTTATTTCCCCAATTATGTCATGTTCATTTCTGAGACGTTTGCTTTTGTCTGACAGCAGATTTTGCTATGTTTATTTTCGTTTTGCTGTAAATATATATAATTTTTTTATATTCTGTATAATATTTTATGTTTATTGATTGCAAGACTTTTAATAAAGAAAAATTGGGAAGAATGTCCCTTACATTGGTGATCAGTGGGAAGAATGCTCCTTACATTGGGGATCAGTGGGAAGAATGTCCCTTACATTGGAGGTCAGTGGGAAGAATGTCCCTTACATTGGTGGTCAGTGGGAAGAATGTCCCTTACATTGGTGATCAGTGGGAAGAATGCTCCTTACATTGGGGATCAGTGGGAAGAATGTCCCTTACATTGGTGATCAGTGGGAAGAATGTCCCTTACATTGGTGGTCAGTGGGAAGAATGTCCCTTACATTGGGGGTCAGTGGGAAGAATGTCCCTTACATTGGGGGTCAGTGGGAAGAATGTCCCTTACATTAGTGATCAGTGGGAAGAATGTCCCTTACATTGGTGGTCAGTGGGAAGAATGTCCCTTACATTGGTGGTCAGTGGGAAGAATGTCCCTTACATTGGGGGTCAGTGGGAAGAATGTCCCTTACATTGGTGGTCAGTGGGAAGAATGTCCCTTACATTGGTGATCGGTGGGAAGAATGTCCCTTACATTGGGGGTCGGTGGGAAGAATGTCCCTTACATTGGGGGTCGGTGGGAAGAATGTCCCTTACATTGGTGGTCGGTGGGAAGAATGTCCCTTACATTGGTGGTCGGTGGGAAGAATGTCCCTTACATTGGGGGTCGGTGGGAAGAATGTCCTTACATTGGGGGTCAGTGGGAAGAATGTCCCTTACATTGGGGGTCAGTGGGAAGAATGTCCCTTACATTGGGGATCAGTGGGAAGAATGTCCCTTACATTGGTGGTCAGTGGGAAGAATGTCCCTTACATTGGTGGTCAGTGGGAAGAATGTCCCTTACATTGGGGGTCAGTGGGAAGAATGTCCCTTACATTGGGGATCAGTGGGAAGAATGTCCCTTACATTGGTGATCAGTGGGAAGAATGTCCCTTACATTGGTGGTCAGTGGGAAGAATGTCCCTTACATTGGTGATCAGTGGGAAGAATGCTCCTTACATTGGGGATCAGTGGGAAGAATGTCCCTTACATTGGTGATCAGTGGGAAGAATGTCCCTTACATTGGTGGTCAGTGGGAAGAATGTCCCTTACATTGGGGGTCAGTGGGAAGAATGTCCCTTACAGAATTTTGTACCCACATCTGGCTCCTCTCCCCTGAGCAGTGTCCCCATCGCATTATGCTTGCTATGGAACACTGGTATCTGGTCACTCCTGAGCCCCGATTTCTGTGCCTAAAAGACACAGCAGAGCATGGCTCAGCCCCGCCCCCTTCTTCCTCTTCATAGGCTGTGATTGACAGCAGCGGGAGCCAATGACTCCTGTTGCTGTGTCTCAGCCAATGAGGAGGGAGAGACCTGGGAGATCCAGGGCTCCAGTGCACATTGCTGGACCAAGTTCAGGCTCAGGTATTGGGGGGGGGGGTTACCTGCATAGAATGGTGACAAATCTTCAGCCTTTACAAGCACTTTAGTATCACATGATACAGTGCCCCCCCCCCCCCATTGTATGGTCCGGTGTGGTTAGTTGAGGCTCTGCTGGGCTTAGAGAGAGTCTGGTGCCTGATCCACGGAAGGTGCAGGTCTTCCTTTGCTTACACCCCGGTCACACGACTTGCGATTTGAAAATTGGACGCCAAGTCGCACACTATTGTCTGCAGTTACAGCGGCCAAGTTGGCGCGGTTCAGACTTGGTTGGAGCCGCACTGATTTCTAATGCAGCGCCTGCGCTACTTTTGGTGCGATTTGCATAGTCCTCTGTGTCGGATGTCCTGCAAATCGCGCCTGAATTTCGGCATCTCACCCGACTATGAAATCGTGTGACTTCACTATAAGTCGAACGATTTCAAAGTCGGGCGTGATGTGACCGGGGGGGTTAGGCCAGAGGTACGGGGGCCTCGGCTGTGGCTGCTGACAAGGACGGCACGTGGTGTTCCGTGGGCGAGACGGTCTGTGGACATAGTGAGACTCGCGATGTGGCCCTGTGAAGGCGCTCCCGTGCGCAGGTCGTGGTGCATCTAGCGGTCGTTGGTCACATTCAGCTGGACTTGTTCTGTAATGTGGAACCTGTTTCATAGCTTCTCCATTAAGGAAGTGGCTTGGTACCGATCACTCACTGTTTTCATTCAGAAAAGGAAGGGGCCATCAAATGACGAGTTGCTGGTCCCCCTCCCCCCCGCCGCCCCGTGTTGGAGAACGCAAATCTAGACTGCAGAAAATGTTACAAACGACTGCTAGAGGTCGCTGCATGACTGGTGCCGGGGTCGCATGGCAGGTACCAAGGGGCTGCATGATGGCCGACGGGGGGCTTAGACTCGTATTTAGTGCACCTAGTAAAAAAAAAACAAAAAAAAGAACTTTGTGAATCAGAAAAAGTGTAATTATTAATGTAGATTTCAACTAACATCATATCTGGCAAGGTACCTCCTATGTTGGGGGCATGTATGGTATGGTCCCCCCCCCCCCAAGCATGTTATTTAAAGGTTTTAAGGTACCAGCATTAAGGTAAAAAATGTCCCAGTAGTTGTGACACCCCCCCCTCCCCCCCTCATCACCCCCCTCCCCCTCCCCCCCTCATCACCACCACCCCCCCCTCATCATCACCCCCCTCCCTCCATACTTGCCTAAGCCTATCTCGATCCAACAGTCTACTCTCTCTTTCCAAAGTGGCTCAGAGACAGAAACTGAACCAATTGGCTCCCGCTGCTGCCAATCAAATCCTGTGAGGAGGGGCAGGGCCAAGCCACGCTGTGTGTGTGTCTATAGATGCACACAGCCCGGCTCGGGAGCAAGCCCGCAGGTGTGCCTCCTTAGTAAGTGGATTCCTATGGTGGCACACAGAGAAGAAAAGGAGCTAAGAGCTCCGGCGGGGGACCCTGGAGGAGGAGATTCAGACAGTAGTGGGAGGCATTGGCTCCAGCTGCTGCCAATCAAACCCCATGAGGAGGGGGTGGGGTACAGCCACGGTGTGTGTGTGTCAATAGATGGTAAGTGGATTCCTATGGTGGCACACAGAGAAGAGGAGGAGCCAAGAGCTCCAGCGGGAGACCCTGGAAGATTAGGTTCAGAGAGTAGTGGGAGCCGTTGGCTCCAGCTGCTGCCAATCAAATCCTGTGAGTAGCGGTGGGGCCAAACCATGCTGTGTGTGTGTCTATAGATGCATACAGCCCTGCTCAGGAGCAAGCCTACAAGTGTGCCCCCTTAGTAAGTGAATTTCTATGGTGGCACACAGAGAAGAGGAGAAGCCAAGAGTTCCGGCGGGGGACCCTGGAAGAGGAGGTTCAGATAATAGTGGGAGCCATTGGCTCTTGCTGATGTCAATCAAATCCTGTGAAGAGGGGCGGGCCCAAGTTACGCTGTGTGTGTCTATAGAAGCACACAGTCCGGCTCGGGAGCAAGCCCGCAGGTGTGCCCCCTTAGTAAGTGGATTCCTATGGTGGCACACAGAGAAAAGTAGGAGCCAGAAGCTCCGGTGGGGGACCTTGGAAGAGAAAGTTCAGACAGTAGTGGGAGCCATTGGCTCCAGCTGCTGTCAATCAAATCATGTGTTGAGGGGCGAGCCCAATCCACGCTGTGTGTCTATAGATGCGCACAGCCCGGTTCGGGAGCAAGCCCGCAGATGTGCCCCCTTAGTAAGTGGATTTCTATGGTGACAGACAGAGAAGAAGAGGAGCCAAGAGTACTGGTGGACCCCAGAAGTTGAAGTTCAGACAGGAGTGGGAGCCATTGGCTCTAAGTGCTGCTCTCAGTCAAATCCTGTGAGAAGGGGGTGGGGTAAAGCCATGCTGTGTGTCTCTATAGAAGCACACAGCCTGGCTCAGGAGCAAGCCTGCAGATGTGCCCTCTTATTAAGTGGATTCCTATGGTGGCACACAGAAGAGAAGGACCCCAAAAGACGAGGATCGGGACTGCTCTGTGCAAAACCATTACAGAACCGGTAAGTATGACATAAAAAAAAAATATTCTTTACAACTGCTTTAAATTTGGTTTGCATTGGTATGCGCTCCCTAGGGCAGTGCCCACCCATCTGCTCCCCGGGGCAGAGCCCACCCATCTGCTCCCCGGGGCAGAGCCCACCCATCTGCTCCCCAGGGCAGAGCCCACCCATCTGCTCCCAGGGGCAGAGCCCACCCATCTGCTACCCGGGGCAGAGCCCACCCATCTGCTACCCGGGGCAGAGCCCACCCATCTGCTCCCCGGGGCAGAGCCCACCCATCTGCTCCCCGGGGCAGTGCCCACCCATCTGCTCCCCGGGGCAGTGCCCACCCATCTGCTCCCCGGGGCAGTGCCCACCCATCTGCTCCCCGGGGCAGAGCCCACCCATCTGCTCCCCGGGGCAGAGCCCACCCATCTGCTCCCCGGGGCAGTGCCCACCCATCTGCTCCTCAGGGCAGTGCCCACCCATCTGCTCCCCAGGGCAGAGCCCACCCATCTGCTCCCCAAGGCAGTGCCCACCCATCTGCTCCCCGGGGCAGAGCCCACCCATCTGCTCCCCGGGGCAGAGCCCACCCATCTGCTCCCCGGGGCAGTGCCCACCCATCTGCTCCCAGGGCAGTGCCCACCCATCTGCTCCTCAGGGCAGTGCCCACCCATCTGCTCCCCAGGGCAGTGCCCACCCATCTGCTCCCTATGGCAGTGCCCACCCATCTGCTCCCTATGGCAGTGCCCACCCACCCCACATGCTATTTTTTTGACATCTCCTTGCTTATTATCCCAGAAAATGGGCATTTTTAGATTGATTTCAGTGGGGGCTCCAGTTCGGCATCCAGACTTCTCTGAAGTTCCCCAGAGTGGACTCCGGGCAGTCGGGCCGATCCCTACAACTGATGTGGGGGAGTGTAGAGACTTCATTCAGTGTAGAAGTTTCATTCCGTGTAGAGGTTTCATTCCGTGTAGAGGTTTCATTCCGTGTAGAGGTTTCATTCCGTGAAGAGGTTTCATTCAGTGTAGAGGTTTCATTCCATGTAGAAGTTTCATTCCATGTAGAGGTTTCATTCAGTGGGATTGATTTCAGTGGGGCTCCGGTTCGGCATCCAAACTTCTCTGAAGCTCCCCAGAGTGGACTCCGGGCAGTCGGGCCGATCCCTAGAAGTTTCATTCAGTGTAGAGATTTCATTCAGTGTAGAGGTTTCATTCCGTGTAGAGGTTCAGTGGGATGAAGCGTGTCTGCGGTGAATGGCCCCCTTCCATGTATGTGCAGTATGATGGGTATGTGTGCCAGGAGCTGCCATATGGATGTTTTCTCTCTCAGAGCCACAATCCAATGTGCATCTGTTCCATGCATGGTGTGCGGCGCGGATCACACGCAGAGAACACGCTCATGGCTGGGAGAACGCAGAGATATTGTCACACTTCTGTCCTCTGTTGATTTACACATTCGCTATTTTGGGGATTCTTCAAGGGATGTCATGCCTGCAGTGAATGCTGCCAAGTGTCTGGGGCCCTTTAACTGTCAGATGGGAGATGAGCCATTAATCAATAGAGCAGAAGAGTCTGGGGAAGGGGGGGATCGCCATGGTGGGGGATGGGGGGATCACCATGGTGGGGAGGGGGGATCACCATGGTGGGGAGGGGGGATCGCCATGGGGGGGGGGGGGCCCGCAGGGAAGACATCCAATTCTGACGGTTTTTTGCTCTAATTACTGCAATGATCTCGGACACGGAGAAGGAAGGAATTGCTCGGGAGGACTTTGTAGGAGATGTAAAAACATTTCTCTTCCATCGATCTATTATATGTGACAATGAAAAGGATACAATGTGAGCGGAATGGGAATAATACAATGAGAAAAAACAAAAAAAAACCCAAAAAAGAGAATTAGAAAGAAGGCCATAAGGGCCGGGCGGATCCTTAACCCTTTCATAGTCAAAACAAACCTTCACTTCAGCTTCAAAGAAGCTCACATTATTTTTTATTTTTTTGAACAATCATTTTTATTGAGGTTTTTTAAAAAAAATTTAACTCAATAAAATAAATGAACGATAAATAATAATAATGGTAAATGGGGGGGGGGGGATGAAACGATAAATGCTTTGATAATAAGCTACGGTTTTAATGAGTTTGTTTGTATAACTTGTTTATCTGAAAAATTAATAAATATTTAAATTAAAATAATAATAATAATTAATCCGTAACCTTAACCCCCTAACTCTTAAAAAATTTAAATAAAATATTAGTAATAATAATAATAATAATAATAAAAATAAATGTTATGTGTATTGTATTGTTACTGCTTGCCATACGTTTGCGTGTTCTTATGTCCCTTGCTTTGTTCTACTTATGTACAATTTCAATAAACGCAACTGTTAAAAAAAAATAAAAATAAACACCCTAACACAAAGTAAATAATAATTATTTTATTTATTTCAGGTACTTATATAGCGCCGTCAATTTACACAGCATTTTACATATATATTGTACATTCATATCAGTCCCCGCCCCCGAGGAGCGTAAATCTAAGGTCCCTAACTCACATTCATACATACACATACTAGGGCCAATTTAGACAGGAGCCAATTAACCTCCCAGCATGTCTTTGGAGTGTGGGAGGAAACAAGAGTACCTGGAGGAAACCCACGCAGGCACAGGGATTTATATTATTATTATTTATGTTATTATTATTTTATTATTATTATTCATGATTTAATATATTTTTTTTTTAGTGGTAGGGTTAATTATTATTTATTTGATTTAATTTAGTATTATTGTAATGTATTTTTGTATTTATTTTACATTTATTTATTCACATAGTATTTTTTTTTTTTTCATTTGAGCAGAAAAACACAAAAACGCACGAATACGCAAAAAAAAAACGCAAACCGCATGTTTCCATTCATTTCTATGGAAATAAAGACGCTGAAAAAATGCACAGATCTGCCCGATTCGGGCAACAAAAAAAACTCCAGGACTTGTCTGAGCTTCAGGCAATGTGAACCATCTCCATGGAGAATAATTGATTTTTTTTTTTTTTTCTCCTCAAGTTTGAAGTTACAAATGGCTGAGATATGAACGGGGCCTTGTGGTAGGACCGTGTCACTTCCTCCGTGGCTGATTCCTGGTGGCTCTGCTCATGTGCAGAAGACGCCTGTAGAGATCCGTGTATTCCGGTCACTGGAAGTCTTTGTAACATATTTTATTTCTGCCCCAATAACAAGTGGAGAGCGCGGCTCTGCTGGAAAATCGCATCATACACTCAGTGGTCAGGAAAAGGAGAGCGCCGTCCCGGGCTGATCCGCCGCAGCTGGTGGGAGCTGTCTGTACCAGTGCTAGAGACGCTACAAGAGTTCTGCGGCATCACATCCGAGCCTTCCAAACCCGCGCCATTTCCACATATCATCATTGCAACATTGTCTTTCTTGTTGGTGGTTGGAAATAATTGTATCGTTTTTAATCTCTAGTTACATTGTATGAGTTTAGTGCTCGTATGCTATAGTGCGGATTTTTGTGTCATTCTGTGTATAAGGCCCCACCCACATATCAGGTACCAGGAACATGCGTGTCCACTCTGTGTAAGGCCCCACCCACATATCAGGTACCAGGAACACGCGTGTCCACTCTGTGTAAGGCCCCGCCCACATATCAGGTGCCAGGAACGCGCACGCCTACTCTGTGTATAAGCCCTGCCCACATATCAGGTACCAGAAACACGCGTGTCCACTCTGTGTAAGGCCCCGCCCACATATCAGGTGCCAGGAACGCGCACACCTGCTCTGTGTATAAGGCCCCATTCACATACAGTGAAGGAAATGTGTATTTGCTCCCCGGCTGATGCCGAATGTTCGCCCCTCACACAGAAATGATCGGTCTAACAATGGAATGTTCGCCCCTCACACGGAAATGATCGGTCTAACAATGGAATGTTCGTCCCTCACACAGAAATGATCGGTCTAACAATGGAATGTTCGGTGTAACACTGAGAGACAGAATACAACAACAAATTCAGCAGAAATGCATCTAACAAATGATGACTGATCTGCATGTTCATGAGGGAAAGAAGGATTTGATCCCCTATCATTCAGCAGGATTTCTGGCTTCCAGGTGTCTCTCATACAGGTAACAAGCTGAGATTAGAAGCAGTCTCTTAAAGGGAGTGCTGCTAATCTCATTGTGTTACCTGTATAAAAGACACCTGTCCACAGGAGCCATCAAACCATCAGATTCCAAACTCTCCACCATGGCAAAGACCAAAGAGCTGTCCAAGGAGGTCAGGGACAAGATGGTAGACCTACACAAGGCTGGACTGGGCTACCAAACTATGGCCAAGCAGCTTGGTGAGAAGGTGACAACAGTTGGTGCAATCATTCACAAATGGAAGAAACACAAAACAAGTGTCAGTCTCCCTAGGTCTGGTGCACCATGCAAGATCTCACCTCGTGGAGTGTCAATGATCATGAGAACAGTGAGGAATCATCCCAGAACTACGCGTGAGGATCTTGTCAATGATCTCCAGGCAGCTGGGACCACCGTCACCAAGAAAACAATTGGTAACACACTAGGCCGACAAGGACTGAAATCCTGCAGTGCCCGCAAGGTCCCTCTGCTCAAGAAAGCACATGTCCAGGCCCGTCTGAAGTCTGCCACTGAACATCTGAATGATGCAGAGGAGGACTGGTGGAAAGTGTTGTGGTCAGATGAGACCAAAATCCAGCTCTTTGGCATCAACTCAACTCGCCGTGTTTGGAGGAGGAGGAATGCTGCCTATGACCCCAAGAACACCATCCCAACTGTGAAACATGGTGGTGGAAACATTCTGCTTTGGGGGTGTTTTTCTGCTAAGGGGACAGGACAACTGCACCGCATCAAAGGGACAATGGACGGGGCAATGTACCGTCAAATCTTGGGCGAGAACCTTCTTCCCTCAGCCAGGGCATTGAAAATGGGTGGTGGATGGGTGTTCCAGCATGACAATGACCCAAAACACACAGCCAAGGCAACAAAGGAGCGGCTCAAGAAGAAGCACATTAAGGTCCTGGAGTGGCCTAGCCGGTCTCCAGACCTTAATCCGAATACTTATTTCCCTCATGAACATCCAGCCACCTCCTGTACAATGCCTACAGCTCTCAAACATCAACTGTATTATGCCCGCAGTCCCTAGCCATCTCCTGTCCCATGCTTGCAGTCCTTAACAATCCCCTGTACCATGACTGCAGTCTCTAACCATCTCTTAAACCATTCCTGCAGTCCACGAACATCTCCTTTACCATTCCTGCAGTCCCCAACCATCTCCTGTACCATGCCTGCGATTTACAACCATCTCAATTTTCATGCCTACAGTTCCCAAACATCTCCTCTACTATGCCCGCAGTCCTTAACATTCTCCTGTACTATGCCTGCAATCCCCAACCATCTCTTGTACCATACCTGCAGTCTCCAACCATCTCCTGTACCATGCCTGCAGTCTCCAACCATCTCCTGTACCATGTCTGCAATCCCCAACCATCTCCTATACCATGCCTGTAGCCCCCAACCATCTCCTGTACCATGCCTGCAGTCTCCAACCATCTCTTGTACCATGCCTGCAGCCCCCAACCATCTCCTGTACCATACCTGCAGTCCCCAACCATCTCCTGTACCATTCCTGCAGTCCCCAACCATCTCCTGTACCATACCTGCAGTCCCCAACCATCTCCTGTACCATACCTGCAGTCCCCAACCATCTCCTGTACCATGCCTGCAGCCCCCAACCATCTCCTGTACCATGCCTGCAGCCCCCAACCATCTCCTTTACCATACCTGCAGTCCCCAACCATCTCCTGTACCATTCCTGCAGTCCCCAACCATCTCCTGTACCATACCTGCGGTCCCCAACCATCTCCTGTACCATACCTGCTTTCCCCAACCATCTCTTGTACCATGCCTGTAGCCCCCAACCATCTCCTATACCATGCCTGCAGTCCCCAACCATCTCCTGTACCATGCCTGTAGCCCCCAACCATCTCCTGTATCATGCCTGCAGCCCCCAACCATCTCCTGTACCATGCCTGTAGTCTCCATCCATCTCCTGTACCATGCCTGTAGTCTCCATCCATCTTCTGTACCATGCCTGTAGCCCCCAACCATCTCCTGTACCATGCCTGCAGCCCCCAACCATCTCCTGTACCATGCCTGTAGCCCCCAACCATCTTCTGTACCATGCCTGTAGCCCCCAACCATCTCCTGTACCATGCCTGCAGCCCCCAACCATCTTCTGTACCATGCCTGCAGTCTTTTCAGCAGTATGTGTGAACAATGATGTGGAATAATAAAATATCACAGTATCGGTTGTTCATGTCAGTTTTGTATTTGTTCTTTATGTTTTCACCAGATTGAGAAGCAACTGTTTGAGGAGACAGTGAAGACTCTGAATATGTACTACATAGAAGCGGAGAAGATCGGAGGCAGCTCTTATCTAGAGGGATGCCTGGCTTGTGCTACAGCGTATTTCATCTTCCTGTGCATGGAGACACACTATGAGAAGGTAAACTGGATTATGTCTTCATTGTTGAAGAGATCCGGTCATTGCACTTATGTAGGACGAGTCCTCCGGAAGGACAACCCTCCACCCGCCGTTCTATTCCTCTCTGCTTCAATCCCCTTGTTAGCTCTGTGTTGGGCCTGTGATGGTATTAATATCCTCTTTCCCTCCCTCATCTACACAACATCCTGGGACCAGACAGTGGGGGGGGGGGGGGGGGGGTTGGTGTATTAGCAAGGTGAAGTTTTGGGAAGAGTTAGCACCCCTGTCTAGCTTTAATTGCTTAGGTAAGCCACAAAGATTGCCAAATGATTGTCTCGGAGTGAAATGTCTTCTACTGATATTACAGATGACAATACAAAAAAATGAAAGACAACCAACATGTTTCAGGGGCTCAAAAAATCCCCCTTCATCAGGGCTTAAACAATGTAGCAACCGTATCTATAGGACTCCAAATAAAAGCTCCTGGATAGAAGGTTGGGGGCTGACCAGATAAGTCCACCCAATGCTGCTTCCTGTGATGAGGTGACAACGATGCTGCACTGCTCCCAAATTCAGAGCAGTGTTGTCACCCTGTGCAGGCTGTACATGCTTGTACTACACTGGGAGGAGATGTTGCAGGGTTCCTGGCTATTGGCATTGTCATTGCTAAATGACACGCCTGTAACTTGTCAACCAGCACTTGGGCACACCTATGCTGCCCAACTGCAGGCTTGGTACATGAGATGGTTGGGGATTGCAGACGTGGTACAGGAGATGGTTGGGGACTGCAGGAATGGTACAGGAGATGGTTGGGGGCTGCAGGCATGGTACAGGAGATGGTTGGGGACTTCAGGCATGGTACAGGAGATGGTTGGGGACTGCAGGTATGGTACAGGAGATGGTTGGGGACTGCAGGCATGGTACAGGAGATGGTTGGGGACTTCAGGCATGGTACAGGAGATGGTTGGGGACTGCAGGAATGGTACAGGAGATGGTTGGGGGCTGCAGGCATGGTACAGGAGATGGTTGGGGACTTCAGGCATGGTACAGGAGATGGTTGGGGACTGCAGGTATGGTACAGGAGATGGTTGGGGACTGCAGGCATGGTACAGGAGATGGTTGGGGACTTCAGGCATGGTACAGGAGATGGTTGGGGACTGCAGGAATGGTACAGGAGATGGTTGGGGACTGCAGGCATGGTACAGGAGATGGTTGGGGACTTCAGGCATGGTACAGGAGATGGTTGGGGACTGCAGGCATGGTACAGGAGATGGTAGGGGACTGCAGGCATGGTATAAGAGATGGTTGGGGACTCCAGGTATGGTACGGGAGATGGTTGGGGACTGCAGGCATGGTACGGGAGATGGTTGGGGACTGCAGGCATGGTACGGGAGATGGTTGGGGACTGCAGGCATGGTACAGGAGATGGTTGGGGACTGCAGGAATGGTACGGGAGATGGTTGGGGACTGCAGGCATGGTATAAGAGATGGTTGGGGACTCCAGGCATGGTACAGGAGATGGTTGGGGACTGCAGGCATGGTACAGGAGATGGTTAGGGACTGCACGCATAGTACAGGAGATGGTTGGGGGGCTGCAGGCATGGTACAGGAGATGGTTGGGGACTGCAGGCATGGTACAGGAGATGGTTGGGGGCTACAGGCATGGTACAGGAGATGGTTGGGGGCTGCAGGCATGGTTCAGGAGATGGTTGGGGACTGCAGACCTGGTACGGGAGATGGTTGGGGACTGCAGGCATGGTACGGGAGATGGTTGGGGACTGCAGGCATGGTACGGGAGATGGTTGGGGACTGCAAGCATGGTACAGGAGATGGTTGGGGACTGCAAGCATGGTACAGGAGATGGTTGGGGACTGCGGGCGTGGTACAAGAGATGGTTTGGGACTGCAGGTATGGTACAGGAGATGGTTGCAGACTGCAGGCATGGCACAGGAGATGGTCGGGGACTGCAGGCATGGTGTAAGAGATGGTTGGGGACTGTAGACATGGTACAGGAGATGGTTGGGAACTGCGGGCATGGTACAGGAGATGGTTGGGGAGCTGCAGTCATGGTACAAGAGATGGTTGGAGACTGCAGAAAAGGTACTGAAGGTGGTTGGGGACTGCAGGCATAGTACAGGAGATGGTTGGGAATTGCAGAAATAGTAAAGGGGTTACTGAAATCCTCCCACCATGAGCTGCAGTGTCTGTGAGGGGGAGCGTGTGAAACACGAAGGAGGATTTAGCTCAGTCATAAGGCTTGTACATCACATAGGAAGTGGATTTCAGACTTGTTTTGCTTGGTATACAGAAGCCTTTAGATGTCTCTTAGTTGTCCATCTTTAAAGGGTAAGTACACCTCTAGTAAACGTATCGCTAAATTCTGCCGTCCTTTTTATTATAATAAGAATGTAAAGTCGGATGAACAATGTCCTGATGAATCAATGATGGTCTCATGTGTGGTCCATATTGATGCCCGAGAGCAGGAACAGTCCTTAGCCTGGGGTGGGACTTTCCACTTTGCCCCCGTGTGTCCCACAGGGAGTATTGGTGGGAATTCTGCTTACATCATGTTACCAAAGGGCAAGAAAGGATTTGAATTTCGCAGAGCCGCCGAGTCTCAGCGCCACGCTACAGCTTTGAACTCGGTCCATCATGGACAAAGCTAAACTGTGGAGAGCGGGATGGAGTCGCACGTCAGGGCCGGCATTTCACATTATTATCCGGCTATTTCTTGGTGAGCAGATTTAATCCTTCCTTCAAACGCTTGGGAAAGGTTGTCTCAACACGCCGGCACTCGGCAAGCTCAGCTAATTGCACGGTCTCTTTATATCACACCGTCCATCTGGGCATCGGGCCAAAGCAAACTCAACCTTTGTAAGCTGGAAATTAATTTCCCAGCAGATTCTGTTCCCACTTCAACCCGAGCTGATACTGAGAGAGGATACATGATGTAGTAGGGAGGGATCCGGAGCTTTTCTATAGATACGTACCTCCAGCCGATGGAACCTTCTAGTAAAATACATTGGCTGGTGGAGCCTTTTATTAGAGTCACATGAATCGAGACGGTCAGCTGTACCCAATCACATCACTCCTTTTATTCTTGCCTTCAGTGATAACCTGCTAATTCCAAGCTTCCTCGAGTCCCCATCTACAGTGCAGGAAATACGTATTTGCTCCCCGGCTGATGTTGAATGTTCGCCCCTCACACAGAAATGATCGGTCTAACAATGGAATGTTCGCCCCTCACACAGAAATGATCGGTCTAACAATGGAATGTTCGGTGTAACACTGAGAGACAGAATACAACAACAAATTCAGCAGAAATGCGTCTAACAAATGATGACTGATCTGCATGTTCATGAGGGAAAGAAGGATTGGATCCTCTTCACAAAACATGACTTAGTACTTGGTGGCCAATCCCTTGTTGGCAATCACAGAGGTCAGACGTTTCCTGGAGTTGGCCCCCAGGTTCGCACACATCTCAGGAGGGATTTTGGCCCACTCCTCTTGGCAGATCCTCTCCAAGTCATTAAGGTTTGGTGGCTGACGTTCGGCAACTCGAACTTTCAGCTCCCTCCACAGATTTTCAATCGGATGAAGGTCTGGAGACTGGCTAGGCCACTCCAGGACCTTAATGTGCTTCTTCTTGAGCCGCTCCTTTGTTGCCTTGGCCGTGTGTTTTGGGTCATCGTCATGCTGGAACACCCATCCACCACCCATTTTCAATGCCCTGGCCGAGGGAAGAAGGTTCTCACCCAAATTTGATGGTACATTGCCCCGTCCATCGTCCCTTTGATGCGGTGCAGTTGTCCTGTCCCCTTAGCAGAAAAACACCCCCAAAGCAGAATGTTTCCACCACCATGTTTCACAGTTGGGATGGTGTTCTTGGAGTCATAGGCAGCATTCCTCCTCCTCCAAACACGGCGAGTTGAGTTGATGCCAAAGAGCTGGATTTTGGTCTCATCTGACCACAACACTTCCCACCAGTCCTCCTCGGCATCATTCAGATGTTCAGTGGCAGACTTCAGACGGGCCTGGACATGTGCTTTCTTGAGCAGAGGGACCTTGCGGCACTGCAGGATTTCAATCCTTGTCGGCATAGGCAACACAAAAAATGCCCCCCCCCCCCAAGAGAGAGACTTGCCATCACAGCTCTCCGAAATGAAACCATTTTTAGATGTCTTCATTCCCACCGACAGCCCTCTGCTCCATCAGTGCTGCCTATATCACTCACCCGACTCCCTTCCCGGAGTCTCAACGCCACTCCCTCGGCTCCCCTCACTCCGCTCTGCTCTTCCACCTGCTGCCCAGCCCTGGTGTCCCTTGCAGCCTCCTCAGACACACCGCCACCCGCTCCTGGTCACCGCACAGGAACCGGTGGCTGAAGGCTCAGGGCGTGCAGTACAACCAGTGTCCCTTCTTCCAGGGGGCCGCGCCACCCCCCTGAAAGATGCTGCCCAAGGCAAACGCCTCTTTTGCCTCGCAGTAAATTCGCCCCTGGGTAAAGATTGAAGGCTTTTGGCACCCAGAAGTGTCAGATGCCAAAAGATTCTGCTGGAGGCTGTAGCTCTTCAGAAGAGCTGGTTATTATTGACCTCTCCCAACTTAAATGGGTGGTCATATGACCGCTGTGATTGGCTGTTCCAGTGGTCACATGGTCAGGGGCTGGTCCTGTCAGCTACTGATTGTTAGTGGGGAACGAGAGTTGTCCTTGACAGCTTGGGGGTGGGAACACCCAGTGATGCATATGTGCAGGGCATGGGCATTAAAGCCCACCTATTTGCCACCTCATTACATGCGATATGTGGGCAGTAACAGGTTAAAGGCTAAGTACACCTTTAAGAAAAAAAAAAATAAAAGCAAAATGTGCAAATATATATATATAATTTTTTTTTCCACTGGATCCTGCAAAGCATTGCACTCACAATCAGTGGCTGGCTGGTGCAATGCCAGGCTCCTGCAGCCTCTTCCTCCAGCTCGCTGTCTGTAGCTCTGTATTGGCTGCCGGAATCCTCAATGGACTCTGAGTGTGCTGAACATCGCCCTTGTGATTGATAACTGCAAGTCCGTCTGTGTCCATTTGGGGCCATGCACCCATGCTGATGTCACATCGGGAGCAGCGGCCATGCCCGTGCGGCCGCTGCATCCCAATTGACAGCAATGGGACTGCCTGCATGGAGCACCTGTGCATTCCCATGCAGCCCCTACATGGGGAATGGATTCCTACACCTCGTGTGAACAAGGCCTTAGATGACAGGTGTCAAACCGCGGCCCTCCAGCTGCGGAGAAACTACAAGTCCCATCATGTCTCTGCCTTTGGGAGTCATGCTGTTAACTGTCAGCCCTGCAACACCTCATGGGATTTAATAAAAGAGATTTTAGTGAGCGCTACCAAAAGAGCAAAAAGGTGTATATATATATATATATATATATGTAAATACATATATACACACATACATACACACATAAATGTATATGTATACAAATAGATAAGCAGCTGATACACCGAAAGGTAACCAAAAGAAAACCTCCAATAATATATATGTTCAAATAAGTTGGTGCAGCGCTAAACAGTAATACATATTAATAAACATATTGCCATGCAATTTCAAATGAATGTGGATAGGTGATATCACCTTAAGGTGATTAATCGTGATGTATAGTTCAAAATAATAATCGTGTGGATCAATCAGAGATCACAGTTCCAAAGTGTGTGGACGTCCTGATCCGGGAGTGACAACAAGTGCAAGTCACACGAATGGGTAAAAAACGCACTCACCAGATGTGCGTTTAAAAATGCACAATATCATATCCTGCGTCATCAGGTTACGGTTTCTCTGGTAATATAGTACTCAGAATTGGATCTGTCATCAAAATTTTCCAGTTATTATTAATAATACTGGCTATCTTTTTATATTGTGTGGAATAATTAGTTATGAAAGGGCATATCCGCTTTTGTTTTTGTGTGGAAATGGTGTTCAACATCAAATCTCTGTCAGATTTCCCTATGATGTCAATGGTATGGTTCAGGGTAGATTCATCATACCCTTTCTCAACAAACTTCTCTTTGATGATTACTGCTTGCTTATAGTATGCATCTACTTTGGTACAGTTGCGTTTGATTCTGGAAAACTGCCCCTTTGGAATATTGCGTAACCAAACGGGGTGATGGCAGCTGTCCGTTGAAATGTAACCATTTCTATCAGTTGGTTTGAAGTAAGTTTCCGTCTCTATTTTACCATTGTGATTCATTAATACTAAATCTAGGAAATTGACACTGACCCGACTGTATTCAAACGTAAGCGTAATGTTTAAAGAATTAAAATTCAAAGTGGTGAAAAAGTTTAATAATGCTTGTTCTTCACCGTTCCAAATGAGGAGGATGTCATCTATATATCTACGATAAAAAGAGAGTTCCGGCCACTCTCTTGCATAGATGACATCCTCCTCCCACCTGGCCATAAAGAGGTTTGCCAGGCTGGGGGCAAACAGCAACTGGACATCTAACCACAGCATACCCTGAATACATGGTCAGTAACTCTTTGGAACTTTTTGAAAGTTTGTTTTTTACCATTTGCACCTATTATCCTTGAATAAAAGGTACCTTAAGCAATATCACACTATGTAGTCTCTCATTGGGCACTCTGTGTGAGTGTCATCATTCACAGTGCCCTTTTGGAGGATAGATGACCCTGATGGTGATACCTGGTAGCGGTTTCTGGTGACCTTTTCTGTGGAGCTGGGATAGTGATTCGTATGGCAACCTGACCCGAGATCTGATGACCTTTCTATAACCTGATGACGCAGGATATGATATTGTGCATTTTTAAACGCACATCTGGTGAGTGCGTTTTTTACCCATTCGTGTGACTTGCACTTGTTGTCACTCCCGGATCAGGACGTGCACACACTTTGGAACTGTGATCTCTGATTGATCCACACGATTATTATTTTGAACTATACATCACGATTAATCACCTCATGGGATTTGTAGTTCGGCGAGGGCTGCAGTTTGACACCCCTGCTTCTCCAGTCTCTTTCATTTGTTCTTTGGTTTTCTTTCTTTTTTTTTTTTTCTTTCTTTTTTTTGTGCTTCTTTTTTGTCGTTTTCCTCCTTCCTCTTCACACTTTTTATGATGGTTTCCTTTCTTGTATTCTCTGATTCCTTTCTATTATCTTGTTTTCATATTCGCTGAGTTTATAAATTAGTATTTCGGGTTGTAGGCGTAGATTAGGTTATCCGTACCATTCTTCTTATTCAATAGTTTTTGTTGTAGAGTTTTGTGCAAATATATGGATACGAAGAAATGGATACAAAAGACAAAACTCTACCTTGACGGTACATCTGTGCAGGCGTGGCATTGCTGCCGAATATTACGTATTCTTTCTCTTTAAAGAACTCTACTTTTTCTTCTTCATTGATGAATAACGTGCCCCCCCAGAACGTATCAGCCCCTCCACCCCACCTTCTATTACAAGTTCTCTCCCGTCCCAATGTGCCCCCCCCAGTACATATCAGCCCCTCCACCCCACTTTCTATTACAAGTCCTCTACCGTCCCAACGTGCCCCCCCAGTACATATCAGCCCCTCCACCCCACCTTCTATTACAAGTCCTCTCCCATCCCAACGTGCCCCCCCAGTACATATCAGCCCCTCCACCCCACCTTCTATTACAAGTCCTCTCCTATCCCAACGTGCCCCCCAGTACATATCAGCCCCTCCACCCTACCTTCTATTACAAGTCCTCTCCCATCCCAACGTGCCCCCCCAGTACATATCAGCCCCTCCACCCCACCTTCTATTACAAGTCCTCTCCTATCCCAACGTGCCCCCCAGTACATATCAGCCCCTCCACCCCACTTTCTATTACAAGTCCTCTCCCATCCCAGTGTGCCCCCCAGTACATATCAGCCCCTCCACCCCACCTTCTATTATAGTCCTCTCCCGTCCCAGTGTGCCCCCCCAGTACATATCAGCCCCTCCACCCCACCTTCTATTACAAGTCCTCTCCCGTCCCAACGTGCCCCCCAGTACATATCAGCCCCTCCACCCCACCTTCTATTATAGTCCTCTCCCGTCCCAACGTGCCCCCCAGTATATATCAGCCCCTCCACCCCACCTTCTATTATAGTCCTCTCCCGCCCCAACGTGCCCCCCAATACATATCAGCCCCACCACCCCACCTTCTATTACAAGTCCTCTCTTGTCCCAACGTGCCCCCCAGTACATATCAGCCCCTCCACCCCACCTTCTATTACAAGTCCTCTGCTGTCCCAACGTGCCCCCCAGTACATATCAGCCCCTCCACCCCACCTTCTATTATAGTCCTCTCCTGTCCCAACGTGCCCCCCAGTACATATCAGCCCCTCCACCCCAACTTCTATTACAAGTCCTCTGCTGTCCCAACGTGCCCCCCAGTACATATCAGCCCCACCACCCCACCTTCCTCACTGATCATTCTATAAGGCCTGGTTCACACCAATGCGGTTTTTATATTACTTTTTTGCATTTTTACAGTCCATTTAACATGGTTTATTATGGGACACGATCAGCTCTGCTTTTTTAAGCTGTTGCATTTTTTGGAAAGGTTCGGGAACTTTTTTTTAAGCCCAGCAACAAGTTGGCCTAAAAAAAAAAAGGAAGAAAACGCAAAGGGCGCCTCAAACAGCGCTGCAAAATGGACAAACCGCAAACTTCATTGTTGTGATCCAGGCCTAGCTCATAGGGCGGTTGGGTGTCCTCCTAACCTCTACGAAGCCCATACCTTTCCATCCATCCTCAAAACCCTTCTAAACCTTTTGTTTGTTGTCTCCATTTTGAATTGTAAAACCTCTTCTGTTCTTAGACCTTTTTGTATCCATATTTGTGTGTTTTTTCCTTTAATTGGCTCAGTGTGTGTCCTTCAAGTGTGTAAGTCTCAACATTGAGCTGCACAAAGCCCCCTAGAATGGCCCAGAATAGCCCCTTATGGTGTAAAGTTCTCGAGAGTCTGGTCCGGTTCCCAGATCCTGGAGACAAAAGCGAGGAGCCGGTAAGAAGGTGGATTCCTCTCCAGGAACTTCCCGGCGGTCTGTTTTGCTGATAAATGTTACATAGAATCTGAACAATGGTTGGAAGTGCTCTCCAGCCAATAAGTGGACTCAATGGGTGGCTGCTGGTCCACACAATAGAGGCACCATTTTCAGGCAGGCATACAAGTGTGCTAACCAGGACTTCCTTCAGCAGATAGAACATCTTCCAAACGTGTATTTTTCATGTTGTGTCTAGTTCAGGGTTTCTTATCAAGGGTTTCATTGAACTCTAGGGTTCCTCCAGAGGTTGCTAGGGGTTCCTGTCTCTCAGAAAAGTTCCCACCAACATCATTGATCTTTTTAGTTATCTATAAGGGGGGTAATTCTTCCTACTGACCAGAAGTGTAAGCAGCATTCTTCCCAGTGACCACAACACTCATGTATCGTGAGTTGTATATATGGTTGTCACTCTTGTGATGCATAGCCCCCTCTGCACTGCATAGCCGGTATTCACTAAAGTGTTAAAGGTAACCTGGAAACACTTGGGTTGGCTCCACCAGGGCCGGGGTTGCTACTAACAGAATATACCTATCTTTTCATGACGCAAGACCTGCAAGAGTTTAAATATATTTTTATGGCAATGGACACCCAAGTTACCTACTACATCTACGAGGTGGTCATAAGGTTTTGAGAGTTTTATAACACGCCAGCAAATGGCAGCACAAGGCTACACGCACAGTCAAGGGGAGCACCGACCTTCATAAGTCAATGTGCCAAAAGACATCGCCCTGTGTACATCAGGAGCTGTGTAATTGGTGTGGTTCTGACCACACCAATAGACATCGCCCTGTGTACATCAGGAGCTACTAGTGCCATTCTGACCACACCAATAGACATTGTCCTGTGTACATCAGGAGCTACTAGTGCCATTCTGACCACACCAATAGACATTGTCCTGTGTACATCAGGAGCTACTAGTGCCATTCTGACCACACCAATAGACATTGTCCTGTGTACATCGGGAGCTGTGCAACTGGTGCCTTTCTGACTACTCCAATAGACATCTCCCTGTGTACATCGGGAGCTGTGCAACTGGTGCTATTCTGACCACGCCAATAGACATAGCCCTGTGTACATCGGGAGCTGTGTAACTGGTGCTATTCCGATCACGCCAATAGACATTGCCCTGTGTACATCGGGAGCTGTGTAACTGGTGTGGTTCTGACTACGCCAATAGACTTTGTCCTGTGTGTACATCAGGAGCTACTGGTGCCATTCTGACTACTCCAATAGACATCTCCCTGTGTACATCGGGAGCTGTGTAACTGGTGCCATTCTGACCACACCAATAGACATTGCCCTGTGTACATTGGGAGCTGTGTAACTGGTGCCATTCTGACCACACCAATAGACATTGCCCTGTGTACATTGGGAGCTGTGTAACTGGTGCTATTCTGACCACACCAATAGACATCTCCCTGTGTACATCGGGAGCTGTGCAACTGGTGCTATTCTGACCATGTGCGCTACCATGTCTGCCATTTCATCATGGACAGCAAGTTAGAACAAAGAGCAAATGTGAAATTCTCAAACACACAAGTTTCACCACCGGTAATGATCCTCAACATGAAGGATGGATCATCCACGGCATGCTGATGGAGTTCTTGGCAGACTTTGACATGGTGTTCTTTCTGTTTCTGGGTCACAAGCCTGGGGACGAACTTGACAGCAACATGGTGAATGTTCAAATCACATGTGAGGATTGCCTGGACTGTCCCATATGACACACCGACAATGGCAGCAATGCAGTGGATTGTTCTCTGACCATCATCATGCACAAGTTGCCGAATGGTTTCCACATTTTTGGGGGTTGAGCTCGTTGAAGGTCTTCCTGATCTCTAGTTGTCTTCCAGCGATGTTCTGCTCTTGAAGTGCACGTGCCGCTCAAAACACCTCAAATTACTCGTTTCAGCATCGCCATAAACTTGCTGAATCGTGTCAGATGTCTCTGTGGCAGATTTACCCGGTTTCATGTAGAATTTCACGTTTGCTCTTTGTTCCAACTTGCTGTCCATGATGAAATAGCAGACGTGGTAACACACGTGGTCAGAATAGCACCAGTTGCACAGCTCCCAATGTACACAGGACGATGTCTTTTGGCACACTGACTTATGAAGGTTGGTACTCTGTGTGACTTCATTCCCTTCACTGGAACTAGGGGACCAAGTCCAACCCCTGAAAAACAACCCCACACCATAATCTCCCCTCCACCAAACTTTACACTTGGCACAATGCAGTCAGACAAGTACCGTTCTCCTGGTAACCACCAAACCCAGACACGTCCATCTGATTGACAGACAGAGAAGCGTGATTGGTCCCTCCAGAGAATACATCTCCCTTGCTCTAGAGTCCAGTGGCGGCGTGCTTTACACCTCAGCATCCGACGCTTTGCATTGCACTTGGTGATGGAAGGCTTTGATGCAGCTGCTCGGCCATGGAAACCCATTCCATGAAGCTCTCTACGCACTGCTGTTGGGCTCATCTGAAGGTCACACCAAGTCTGGAGGTCTTTAGCTATTGACTCTGCAGACAGTTGGCGACTTCTGCGCACTGTGCGCTTCAGCATGCACTGACCCCGCCCTGTCATGTGACGTGGCCTACCACTTGGTGGCTGAGTGGCTGTTGTTCCCAGTGGCTTCCACTTTGTTATAATCCCACTAACAGTTGAGCATGGAATATTTAGTAGCCAGGAAATGTCACAGATGGACTTATTGCCCAGGTGGCCACCTATCACGGGACCACGCTTGGAGTCACTGAGCTCCTGAGAGCGACCCATTCTTTCACCAATGTTTGTAGAAGCAGTCTGCATGCCTAGGGGCTTGATTGTATACACCTGTGTCCATGGAGCAGCACAGTGGCTAAATGGTTAGCACTTCCGCCTGGCAGTACTCGGGTCGTCGGTTCGAATCCCAGCCATGGCACCACCTGCCTGGAGTTTGCATGTTCTCCCTGTGCCTGCGTGGGTTTCCCCCAGGGACTCAGGTTTCCTCCCACACTCCAAAGACATGCTGGTAGGTTCAATGGATCCTTTATAAATTGGCCCAAATATGTGTATGTATGATTGTGAGTTAGGGACCTTAGATTGTGCGCCCCTTGAGGGTTAGGGACTGATGTGAATGTTCAATATATATGTGTGAAGGGCTGCGTAAATTGACGGCGCTATATAAATACTTGAAAAATGAAGAATTGTTTGAAGATTTTGCTTTCCTTTGAATGACTTCATGAATATTTGGTTGTAGTCGCACTGTTTCTGAGAACTGCTGTACATCTGTGTTGCATGGAGTCCCCCAACTTCTGGCCCCTGTGATCAGGTATTCCAGCCCAGGATGATTGGACCACATTCCACAGTTCTTCTCTATTTCTTGGTTTTGCCTCAGAAACGGCATTTTTGATGTCACCCCACAAGTTTTCTATTGGATTAAGATCCGGGGATTGGGCTGGCCACTCCATAACGTCCATCTTGTTGGTCTGGAACCAAGATGTTGCACGTTTACTGGTGTGTTTGGGGTCGTTGTCTTGTTGGAACACCCATTTCAAGGGCATTTCCTCTTCAGCATAAGGCAGCATGACCTCTTCAAGTATTCTGATGGATTCAAACTGATCCATGATCCCTGGTATGCGATAAATAGGCCCAACACCGTAGTATGAGAAACATCCCCATATCATGATGCTTGCACCACCATGCTTCACAGTCTTCACAGTGTACTGTGGCTTGAATTCAGTGTTTGGGGGTCGTCTGACAAACTGTCTCCGCCCACTAGACCCAAAAAGAACAATCTTACTTTCATCAGTCCACAAAATGTTGCGCCATTTCTCTTTAGGCCGGTCAATGTGCTCTTTGGCAGATTGTAACCTCTTCAGCACGTCTTTTCTCCAACAGTGGGACTTTGCGGGGACTTCTTGCAGATAGCTTGGCTTCACATCGGCGTCTTCTAATTGTAACAGTCCTCACAGGGAACGCCACACCTTCTTTCATCTTCCTGGAGCTGATTGTTGGCTGAGTCCTCACAGGGAACGTCACACCTTCTTTCATCTTCCTGGAGCTGATTGTTGGCTGAGTCCGCCCCATTTTGGCTATTCTTCTATCCATTCCAATGGTAGTTTTTCGCTTTCTTCCACGTCTTTCAGGTTTTGGTTGCCATTTTAAAGCATTTGCCATCATTTTAGCTGAGCAGCCGATCATTTTCTGCACTTCTTTATATGTTTTCCCCTCCAATCAACTTTTTAATCAAGGTACGCTGTTCTTCTGAACAATGTCTGGAACGACCCATTTTCCTCAGAATTTCAGAGAGAAATGCACTGTAACCAGCATGTACAACATTTGCTGCCTTCCTTCCTTAAATAAGGGCAATAATTGCCACCTGTTTATCAAAGAATGAATGACCTCACTAATAGAACTCCACACGGCTATTATTGTGAACACGCCCCTTTCAATGAGGGATTCAATGACACAGAATCAGCAGCATGCATGTCATGACTGTTGGGTCTGTTGGATTTCTATGACTCTACTACACCTGCTAGGAAATTATTTGCCATGTAGAAATATCATTTCCACCAAAACCAGTGATTGATCCGGTTAGTGATGTCTGACTGCTAGTATTTTCAACACAACTGTCTATATTAGAATCCATTAATCACATGTAATCTCTATATTGTATATATTTAGTATGATTATTATTGGTACGGCATTGACTGGTATTAATATTCCCAGAACTTCCGGCTGGCCGCCCGGATCTTCCACGGTTCCCCCCGATAATTCAGAATTTCAGCGTATTCCTATTCTCATCCAGCCTCTATTTCTGTGTTGAAGGTTTTGAAGAAAATCTCAAAATACATCCAAGAGCAAAATGAGAAGATCTACGCTCCCCGAGGTCTCCTAATCACTGATCCCGTAGAACGAGGAATGCGTGTCGTATCCTTTTTGTAACAATTTTTTTTTTTTTTTGCATCGGGTCGGGTAAGTGTTCGTTGTTTTACAGTTGCAAGAAAAAGTATGTGAACCCCTTGGGATTCCGTGGAGTTTTGCATGAATTGGGCATAAAATGTGCTCTGAACGTCATCTAAGTCACAACAATAGAAGAACACAGTCTGCTGAACATAATACTACACAAACATTAGATGTTGCCATGGTTTAATTGCACATAACAGGTAAACATTCACAGTGCAGGGAGGAAAAAGTATGTGAACCTTTGGACTTAATAACTGGTTGACCCTCCTTTGGCAGCAATAACCTCAACCAAACGTTTCCTGTAGTTGCAGATCAGACCTGCACAACGATCTGGAGTCATTTTTACAGGACGACCTAGGGAGAGTAGCAACAGTGCTAAACTTTCTCCATTTGTAGACAGTCTGTCTTACCATGGACACATGAACATCAAGGTTTTTGGAGATACCTTTGTAACCCTTTCCAGCTTCATGCAAGTCAACAATTCTTGATGGTAGGTCTTCTGAGAGCTCTTTTCTGCGAGGCATGGTTCACATCAGCCAGTGCTTCTTGAAACCAGTAAACCCAAAACAGGTGTCAGCAACACATCCAATATCATCACACTGATTGGAGTCAAGGTTGGCTCACTCCTGGCTCCAATTAGCTCAGGGAGAAGTCATTAAGCTAGGGCCTCACATACTTTTTCCTCCCTGCACTGTGAATGTTTACATGTTATGTGCAATTAAACCATGGCAACATCTAATGTTTGTGTAGTATTATGTTCAGCAGACTGTGTTCTTCTATTGTTGTGACTTAGATGGACTTAGATGACGTTCAGAGCACATTTTATGCCCAATTCATGCAAAACTCCACGTAATCCCAAGGGGTTCACACACTTTTTCTTGCAACTGTACACTTTCTACTGGCTGCTATCCTGATTGGTTCTAATGTCAAAAGGTGCTTTAGTATCTTAGTGTGTTACCTGCATTAAGGTAAAAAAACCTTCCACAGGTTGTCCCCCCCCCCCCCCAAATACTTACCCTGTAGTCCTGAATTGATCCAGCGCTGTGCCCATCTGCAGCAGCGCTCTCTCTCCCCTCTCACGGGCTCAGAGACAGTAGATGGCTCCTGCTGCTGTCAATCAAATCCCATGGGGAGAAAACAGGGGGTGGGACTGAGCCACTCTGTGTGTGTCTATGGGTGCACACAGCCCAGCTTGGGAGCAAGCCAGCAGGTGCGCCCCCTATAGGAAGCGGATTCCTATGGTGGCGCACAGGGAAGAGGAGTAGCCAAGATTGTCAGTGCGGGACCCCAGAAGAACCCCAGAACCAATAGTATTGCACAGAGCAGGTAAGTATGACAGTTTGCTATTTTAGTTAAGAAAAAACTTTATAAATGCTTTAATGATGCAGCTGTAATACTGCATGTCACGCGAACCGAGAGCGCAGGGAGAGAGCACACGGAGACAGATTGCACGGAACCCGACGTGCCGGTGTTTATTGGGGTACAGACAATAGATCCGTTAGTCTACAGATCCACACCAGACACAGCAACACAGTAACGTTCTTTGGAAGGCAATATGGAACAACAGGGAGCTGGTAGTTCACAGTGTTCAGTAAGACAGGGGCGTGGCAGTTTCGTGGGACTTCGGGTTCCTGGGGAGAATTGGGCTCAGTCTTTTGGGCAGCACGGGGTTAGTCCACTTACTGGATGCGGGGAGCTGGACACGGAGGGTTGCAGTCCACACAGGCAACACAGCAGAGGGCAGTTCAGGCAGGCGATGGGTAAGTCCGGGCACACAGCAGAGGGCAGACTGGCAGGCGATGGGTAAGTCCGGGCACACAGCAGAGGGCAGACTGGCAGGCGATGGGTAAGTCCGGGAACACAGCAGAGGGCAGACTGGCAAGCGATGGGTAAGTCCGGGTGCACAGCAGAGGGCAGTTCAGGCAGGCAATGGGTAAGTCCGGGCGCACAGCAGAGGGCAGTTCAGGCAGGCAATGGGTAAGTCCGGGCGCACAGCAGAGGGCAGACTGGTAGGCAATGGGTAAGTCCGGGCACACAGCAGAGGGCAGACTGGCAAGCGATGGGTAACTCCGGGTGCACAGCAGAGGGCAGACTGGCAAGCGATGGGTAAGTCCGGGTGCACAGCAGAGGGCAGTTCAGGCAGGCAATGGGTAAGTCCGGGCACACAGCAGAGGGCAGACTGGCAAGCGATGGTTAAGTCCGGGTGCACAGCAGAGGGCAGACTGGCAAGCGATGGGTAAGTCCGGGTGCACAGCAGAGGGCAGTTCAGGCAGGCAATGGGTAAGTCCGGGCGCTCAGCAGAGGGCAGTTCAGGCAGGCAATGGGTAAGTCCGGGCGCACAGCAGAGGGCAGACTGGCAGGCAATGGGTAAGTCCGGGCGCACAGCAGAGGGCAGTTCAGGCAGGCGATGGGTAAGTCGGGGCACACAGGAGAGGGCAGGCTGGCAGGCAATGGGTAAGTCCGGGCACACAGCAGAGGGCAGACTGGCAGGCAATGGGTAAGTCCGGGCGCACAGCAGAGGGCAGTTTAGGCAGGTGATGGGTAAGTCCGGGCGCACAGCAGAGGGCAGTTTAGGCAGGCGATGGGTAAGTCCGGGCGCACAGCAGAGGGCAGTTTAGGCAGGCGATGGGTAAGTCCGGGCGCACAGCAGAGGGCAGTTCAGGCAGGCGATGGGTAACTCCGGGCACACAGCAGAGGGCAGACTGAGAGGCAATGGTTATGTCCGGGCGCACAGCAGAGGGCAGCTCAGGCAGGCAATGGGTAAGTCTGGGCGCACAGCAGAGGGCAGACTGGCAGGCGATGGGTAAGTCCAGGCACACAGCAGAGGGCAGTTCAGGCAGGCAATGGGTAAGTCTGGGCGCACAGCAGAGGGCAGTTCAGGCAGGCAATGGGTAAGTCTGGGCGCACAGCAGCGGGGCAGACTGGCAGGCAATGGTTAAGTCCGGGCGCACAGCACAGGGCAGTTCAGGCAGGCAGCAAGCCTGGAGGATGGGGGGGGAGAACCAGCTCCGTGACACTGCACAAATGCAATATGGGTGGCCATTAAATCATAAAAACTTAAAAAAAAATCATTACATTTTCCAGGAAATCCCAACTTTTAGTTGTCAACAATACGCCATGATAGTAATTCTGTACAATGCCCAGTACGCGGAGTTCGAACCATGTATGGCCTGCATAAGTCAAAATTCCTATTTTTTTTGCTGTCTTGCAGACCACTCTGGTTATTTTCCGCCATTGTCCATTCCGAATGGATACCAAATGTTGCATTGATACCTTTCCATTGTGTCCCTACTAATGAGGACCCCTGTTGCTGTATTCATTCTTGGAGAACGTAGGTAAGTATTGCTGTGTGTGTATAAAATCCAGAGGCCCTGGGTGGAGGTAGGAGTGACCAATCACACAAGTGTCTTCCTTGATCCCTTCTATTAAAGATCGAGATCTCCATCTATGAAGACCGATGCAGTAGCGGCAGCAGCAGCAGTGGGAGCTCCAGCAGCACCAGCAGCGCCGGCGGCGGCGGAGTAGCCAGTCGTGCCCGATGACTGGCAGAGAGTCCCTGCGGGGACCTGTACTGCCGAGACGATGGCCTTTCTGAAATTCGAAGACTGCGATATCAGAGCACCAGGTTCTAACTGTAGATAGGACTCCTTGTAGCCGGACACGACGTGGAGCATCTGTAACGGAACCGGACCCCAACTGCACTAGGGTATTTCCGTTAGATTCCCTGTCTGAACACAGATCCATGGCCACCACTGCTGACCATACAAGACGAGACAGCACCAGGCTTGTATTAAAACAGGAAATAGACTGCTTTATTTTAACAGACACAAGATATATACACAGGGCGGGGCAATACATTTAGTAACAAGAGACACATCCTAACAGACAGTCCCATCAGGGGGAAGGGCTGCCGGAAACACCCCCCACCAAGCCAATACACATAAACACATACATCCCATAATAGTTTGCTCCCAAGCAAGACACAATAGAACAATGGGACTTCGTGGCAGTAAACAATGAACAACCCCCCCACCCCACCTATACCTGTCTACACAATATCAGGACATTCCACCCTGTACCCCTAACAGGCACAGGGTGACTTACACATAATATGGATATGGGGAGCTGAGAAAGGGGTCTCCCCACCTCTCCAAAGGGGGCTGTGTTCCATGGGCCCCCACACCCAAAGTCACTCCCGTCACAACTTCACAAGGTTTCCATCGACTTCCTTGACAAGAACCTGAACGAATCGAGCAAAACGAACAGACGCACCTTTTAATGAAGGCTTCCACCGTTCCACCCGCCATGGAACGTGCAATCACATAGGTTTATATATTCTAGTTTCTATTTATTTTTCACATAAAGCAATTCTAGGTGCTGCGTATGAAATGACGCATCATCTCCAAACGTTACTTTGTAGCTGTAACTGGGATACATATCAATCTTCTGCCTGATCTAAGGAACGTATCGTGGAAAATGAAATCTATTTTAGGAAATATATATATATATATCACTGAGATTAAAAACCATTTGGATGATACCTGCATGTTTCCACAATGGAATCTGTAACCACAGACTAATTACTAGATGTTTCCTGTATTTATAACAAAAAAAAAATAATAATTCAACCTATTAGGAATGCTTCCATTGACGGAGATTTCTGAACAACTCAAGTTGGAGAAAACTCTCAAGTTCAACTTCCTGACCCGAAACCTCATCTTATTCTGTTGCCTTAATTTGAATAAATGTGTAGACGATTGTACACATCTCATTGGAAGACAATGACTTGGAGCAGAACCCTTTTACCATTGGACGTTGGTGTAATAATGGAGATTAATGAGGTATTTTCCATTGTGCGGAGAATTGTTCATGGGTGATCATGTAGTAATGTTTTGGGGGGGGGGTTCCTGCATTCTTCCTTCCCATGACTTGTACATTTGTATCTCTGGTGGTTTTACATAACGGTGTGATCTCCGGATGCCATTGAAAACCTAAAACTGAACTACGGGTAAAGGAAAAGCCCACCATTGCAATGATTCTGCACCCCCATTCCATTGGGTTACCTGCTCGTTTGTGTCTAGGGGGACGAGGCAAAGCAGGTTTACTTTGGGGGTGCAGCCCTACGGCAAGGGCTTGGGCTTTAATGGCTGTGTATTATCTAGTAGTAGTCACATTCAGTTGGACCTGTTGTGTAATGTTGACCTTTTGTAGCTTTCCCCAACCACCTCTTTAGTTCGAATCAGGGTCAGGAACATAGCCCAGCATTTATATCCACAGAGGTGGCACGCCTTCCTGTGGAAAGGCAAATGTTATTGTCCAAGGACCGGATTGGAGGTGTGAAAATGGTGGAACCACTATGCTATACTTACATAGTTCCAGCCTTGGAGGTCAAGAAGGCTTCATCTATGTAATACTTTGATTTACTTGGCTGAAGGTGCGTATTGTTATCAAAAAGCCACTTTAGATGTCACGGTCAGGAGTCAGGCTCGGAGTCCAAAAGCTTTAATAGTAGAGGGGCTCCCACCGATCAGCAGGACAAGTATACAAGCAGGTCACCCTGGCGGAGCTCACCCGAAGGTGCAGGGTCTAAGTACTAAACACCAGAGCTCCTGATGGTGGAGATGGGTTTTGCTGCGTGTTAGTACCAGGTCATGGTCCTCAGGGTCGCCCGACCAGGAGGTGAGCAAACCCAGGTACAGTAGAAAATATAACGGGTTGGGATCACGCAGAAGCGTAGTCAGTAAACAAGTCAAAGGACGGTAACAAGTAGTCACAGGTTGGGATCAAGCGGAAGCGTAGTCAGTAAACGAGCCAAAGGACTGTAACAAGTAGTCACAGGTTGGGATCAAGCAGAAGCGTAGTCAGTAAACGAGCCAAAGGTCGGTTACAAGTAGTCGCAGGTTGGGATCAGGCAAAAGCATAGTCAGTAAACAAGCCAAAGGTCAGTAACAAGTAGTCGCAGGTTGGGATCAGGCGGAAGCGTAGTCAGTAAACGAGCCAAAGGAAGGTAACAAGTAGTCACAGGTTGGGATCAAGCGGAAGCGTAGTCTGTAAACGAGCCAAAGGATGGTAACAAGTAGTCGCAGTTTGGGATCAAGCGGAAGCGTAGTCAGTAAACGAGCCAAAGGAAGGTAACAAGTAGTCGCAGGTTGGGATCAGGCGGAAGCGTAGTCAGTAAACGAGCCAAAGGAAGGTAACAAGTAGTCGCAGGTTGGGATCAAGCGGAAGCGTCGTCAGTAAACGAGCCAAAGGAAGGTAACAAGTAGTCACAGGTTGGGATCAAGCGGAAGCGTAGTCAGTAAACGAGCCAAAGGAAGGTAACAAGTAGTCGCAGGTTGGGATCAGGCGGAAGCGTAGTCTGTAAACGAGCCAAAGGAAGGTAACAAGTAGTCACAGGTTGGGATCAAGCGGAAGCGTAGTCAGTAAACGAGCCAAAGGTCAGTACCATGTAGTCGCAGGTTGAGATCAAGGGGAAGCTTAGTCAGTAAACAAGCCACAGGACGGTAACAAGTAGTCGCAGGTTGGGATCAAGCAGAAGCGTAGTCAGTAAACGAGCCAAAGGTCGGTAACAAGTAGTCACAGGTTGGGATCAAGCAGAAGCGTCATCAGTAAACGAGCCAAAGGAAGGTAACAAGTAGTCACAGGTTGGGATCAAGGGGAAGCGTAGTCAGTAAACGAGCCAAAGGAAGGTAACAAGTAGTCGCAGGTTGGGATCAAGCAGAAGCGTAGTTAAGGAAGAAGCAAAAAGTCGGTAAAGAAGAGTATCAAAGATGAAGACGGCAGCAGGAGAGACAAAAGTGAGATATTGGCTGGAGAGAGCATAATAATCTGGAAAACAGGAACTGCAGAGACGTGGCTTAGGTAGGAAGTTCATGGGAGGAGTAAAGAGTTCAAAGATGACCAAAAACAAGGTACAAGGCAAGATTGGCTAAAGCAGGGGTCTCCAAACTTTCTAAAGACAGGGCCAGTTTTTTTACCTTCAGACTTTACAGGGGCCAGACTCTGGCAAGTGGGAGTGAAAAACGACCTGGTATCAGTGGGAGTAAATAATGCCCCGTTGTTGACATCATTAGTGTTTGTGGAAGGAATAGTGTCCAATCATTGGTGCCAGTGGGAGGAATAGTGCCCCATCATTGGTGTCAGTGGGAGGAATGGTGTCCCACCATTGGTGTCAGTGGGAGGAATAGTGCCCCACCATTGGTGTCAGTGGGAGGAATAATGCCCCACCATTGGTGTCAGTGGGAGAAATGGTGTCCCACCATTGGTGTCAGTGGGAGGAATGGTGCCCCACCATTGGTGTCAGTGGGAGGAATGGTGCCCCACCATTGGTGTCAGTGGGAGGAATGGTGCCCCACCATTGGTGTCAGTGGGAGGAATGGTGCCCCACCATTGGTGTCAGTGGGAGGAATGGTGCCCCACCATTGGTGTCAGTGGGAGGAATGGTGTCCCATCATTGGTGTCAGTGGGAGGAATGGTGCCCCACCATTGGTGTCAGTGGGAGGAATGGTGCTCCACCATTGGTGTCAGTGGGAGGAATGGTGCCCCGGCACTTGTCAGTTGTGGATAAAATAGTGCCTCAAGGGCCGGATAGAGGCAAGCAAAGGGCTACATCTAGCCCCAGGGCCACAATTTGGAGACCACTGGTCTAAAAGGTCAGAAAGGAGCTATCCAGCATCTCAGGTAGTTCAATAAGGAGAATTACTGCCAGACACAGCAGAGGTCCCAGGTTCAGATCTTGGTCCTGACAGTAGAGATGGTAAATTGCCATTATATGTGGAAGACAGAGGGTATCGAAGGCCTCCACCCCTATCTAGTGATGGTTGCTCCTGTTTGACATAGATGGCCTTTTTCACAGAAGCTGAGCCTCCTTCCAGAACTTGAACCTCAGGAGGTTGTCTTTTCTCCATAAGGAGTATGAAAAGTCTTGACCTGTAGAATTTGTCCTCCTATGTTTGGCTGTTTACTTGCTAAGAAGTTGCATCATCTCCCCAGTGTCCAGGTCTTTGTGTTGCTCAGTACCTTGCACTCTAGATACCAAGTTCCATGTGTGCACCACCAGCCATCTACATCAAAGGACTAACGCCGGTGAAGCTTTCCTTCAGGATGGGATAATAAAACAACAACTAGCTTTCACACCTCCCAACCTTGGACAATAACTTCTGTCCTTCCATGTTGACTGAATGAAGGTGTCAGTGTTTTCTGTGGGGTTGTGAATGTTGGGGGAGTCTCCTGACGTGGGTTGGATCCAAAGAAGTGGCTTGGACGATCTACAAAATGTCTTCAACATTACCGAACAAGACCAGGTACATGTGACCTACGCCCTCCCCCATGACCTGGATGAAGGAGAACCTTCACAGACTTGTAGATAAGACCCTCGCCGTTACACAAATCCGGGTACAAAAACGCATTGGAATATGGCAGAACTTGGCAGGAAGACCAAAGGCCGCGACCTTATGGGCCACCTGCTTTCGACTAACCTATTGTGTTACAGATGATTAACAGATAACCTGCAAAAAGAAAGCGAAATATTTACCTCTTGGTTGGTGGTTAGTAAAATTCTTCCATCAGTTCCAGAGATATAGGTGCTGCTGCTCTCCGACCCTTCCGGGTGTGTCCAATATCAGCAGGGCCTGAGGCACTTCAGGAGCATAAGGATTTAAAACAGATCTTTCCAAACAAAGGGCCAGTTTATTGTCCTTCAGGCTTTAGTGGGGCTGGACTGTGGCCAGTGAGAGAAGAAAATGCACTAAATTTGGTGGTCAGTGGGAGCAAAAACAAAAAGCATAGCACCTGTGGTCAATAAGAGGAATAATGACCCGTCATTGGTGTCAGTGGGAGGAATAGTTCCCCATCATTGGTGTCAGTGGGAGGAATAGTGTCCCATCATTGGTGTCAGTGGGAGGAATAGTGCCCCATCATTGGTGTCAGTGGGAGGAATAGTGCCCCATCATTGGTGTCAGTGGGAAGAATAGTGTCCCATCATTGGTGTCAGTGGGAGGAATAGTGTCCCATCATTGGTGTCAGTGGGAGGAATAGTTCCCCATCATTGGTGTCAGTGGGAGGAATAGTGTCCCATCATTGGTGTCAGTGGGAGCAATAGTGCCCCATCATTGGTGTCGGTGGAAGGAGTAGTGCCCCATCATTGGTGTCGGTGGGAGGAATAGTGCCCCATCATTGGTGTCGGTGGGAGGAGTAGTGCCCCATCATTGGTGTCAGTGGGAGTAGTGCCCTATCATTGGTGTCAGTGGGAGGAGTAGTGCTCCATCAATGGTGTCAGTGGGAGGAGTAGTGCCCCGTCATTGGTATCGGTGAGAGGAATAGTGCCCCGTCATTGGTAACGGTGGAAGGAATAGTGTCCCGTCATTGGTGTCAGTGGAAGGAATAGTGTCCCGTCATTGGTGTCAGTGGGAGGAATAGTGCCCCGTCATTGGTGTCAGTGGGAGGAATAGTGCCCCGTCATTGGTGTCAGTGGGAGGAATAGTGCCCCGTCATTGGTGTCAGTGGGAGGAATAGTGCCCCGTCATTGGTGTCAGTGGGAGGAATAGTGCCCCGTCATTGGTGTCAGTGGGAGGAATTGTGCCCCGTCATTGGTGTCAGTGGGAGGAATAGTGCCCCATCATTGGTGTCAGTGGGAGGAATAGTGCCCCATCATTGGTGTCAGTGGATAGCATGGTGCCCCATCATTCGTGTCAGTGGAGGAAATAGTGTCCCATCATTGGTGTCAGTGGGAGGAATAGTGCCCCGTCATTGGTGTCAGTGGGAGGAATAGTGCCCCATCATTGGTGTCAGTGGGGGGAATAGTGCCCCATCATTAGTGTCAGTGGGAGGAATAGTGCCCCATCATTGGTGTCAGTGGGAGGAATAGTGCCCCATCATTGGTATCAGTAGGAGGAATAGTGCCCCATCATTGGTGTCAGTGGATAGCATGGTGCCCGATCATTGGTGTCAGTGGATAGCATGGTGCCCCAAGAGCAAGACAAGTATAAAGGGAAGCAGAGGGCTACATCCAGCCTGTGGGCCGCAGTCTGGAGACGACAGTTGTAGGAGACAAAGGTGTTGCTTAGTACTGCCAGTCCTCTTCATCATGTCACTGCATCTATGGAGGGGCAGTGTAGCCCACCCTGGTCAGCAGCATTGTCAATAGGTGGAGAAAGTGGTGTTGGATGGACAAGGAGATGGACTTTGCGTTCGTGACAACGAATGTGAAGCCCGACTCCAGCCAACACTTCAGCAGTTACAGCAATATTTGATTTCCTTTTGGGATAAAGATATAACATACATGAATAAAAGCTGATGGCTGTAAGCACCCCTATCAGTGGTAAATGGTTTATCCCAACTGGCTAACTGCCATTTTTTTATGCACTGCTTGGCTCTATAGAGGAAACTCATTAACAACAGACTTTCTGGCATAATCATCGGGTAACAAACTATGGTACAGGGGGGACTCAGAAAAACAAAGATTGCTGTGTTGATGTTACTGACAGACTGGACCGGATACATTGTGTCACTTTGTATTCCTATCTGTCACCATTCATCTATATAAACAATCTGTTCAGACTTTTGACAAGAACCGAAAGGTCCATCTCGCTGTCCTGCCCCGGAGAAAAGGCGGCGAATCCCTTAAAGCTGAACTCCAGGTAGATATAAACAACACCACAAAAAATAATGCCACTCTGTAACCATCAGCACAACAATAATTGCACTTTGTATAGGCTGGTCCCTGAATGGGACCTGGTGTCAGCCCCTTGCAGTCCCCGTACGGCAGGGCTGGACTGCGAGCAGAAGCAGCAGCTCAAGAGGCCAGTCGGTTCATGTGCATACTGTTAGGAGAAGAGAGCAGAGAGATGAGCTCATCGCCATGCTGCTTCTCCTGTCACTGTCCAGTCACTGGTTGGGGGATCATCCGGGATGACCTGGGCTGAAGGGAAGGCGGTTGTATGATGCCGGCCATCAGACCGAGGACATCTTGTGGCTCAAAAGAAGGACTGCAGGGGTGATCTCTGGATTCAGAGTCAAGGGCAGTCATTTGCTAAAGGCTGTTCACAGTGCATACTGTTAGGAGAAGAGAGCAGAGAGATGAGCTCATCGCCATGCTGCTTCTCCTTTCACTCTCCAGTCACTGGTTGGGGGATCGTCCGGGATGACCTGGGCTGAAGGGAAGGCGGTTGTATGATGCCGGCCGTCAGACCGAGGACATCTTGTGGCTGAAAAGAAGGACTGCAGGGGTGATCTCTGGATTCAGAGTCGGTGGCAGCCATTGGCTAAAGGCGCCGGGAAATTTTCCAACATCCAATCTTGTGTTTTTTTTGGTTTTTTTTTTAGTTTTCCTTGGATATTTTTCAGCAAATGAAGCTCTGGAGATCAGTAGACCAACCCCCAATATCGCCACACATGGAGTGTTCATTTTATCTTGTCGTTTTTGGCTGGAGTTTAATGCTGTTACAGTTATGACCTTTCCTATAATAATAATTGCATTGTCAAAATGATCCCCTAAATGTTTCCAACCCAGTAAATGTAAATTCTTGTGTTTTGTTGTGAAATGTATTTTATTATCAGAGAATTCCAAGGATTTGGTGGAGATTCCTCTGTTGACAGTTAAATCAAGATGGGGGTAAAAAGGGGGGAGGTGCCTGTGACCACTGTGTGTCAAAGCTCCCATGAGATAGAACACTGTGGTCACCGACACGCCCCTATTTTTTAATTACAGTGGGTATTCATGGGCGGAGCATGCTTTTCAGAATCCCGCCCCCCACCAGACTAATGTCAGCATTACCACCCTGGAGCCCAACGACTCAGACAAGGAGCAGGAATTGTAAAATAAAATGAACACGGGGATTCCCCATATTATGAAAAACAGTCCAGTTGTATCGCACAGCATTTCAAGATGGCTACAGTTTAGTTTTGGATCATCTGTGGCCCCGTTGCGGAGCTTTTTCTTCACTTTCTGTTCCTTGTGATTCCCATACAAGAGAAAAGTCATAGAGCAATAAAAACGTCACAAGTTCATCCTGTTCTTCACGTTTGTGTCTGTGTCCATGTCGGAGAGATTTCCTCTCACTTCCTGTCCTGACGGTGAAACCTGGACAGGAGCTCTCTAACTCTTCTCTACAAACTCTAAAGTGGCTTTAGTAAAAAGGAGGGCCTCCAATTTTCCAAAAAAAAAAAAAATACTCCAGCACTTAATTGGGTGTGGCTCTGGGTTTGGAACCCATGGAACCTTGTGGGTTTGGAACCCATGGAACCTTGTGGGTTTGACTAAACATGGGTTCCGAACTTGGAGTCCTGAAGCTCGACTCATTGGCTTAGCACCCATCGACACCGACAGCTCCAGTTATGGAACCCTTGTTCAGGTTAACCCAGAAGACAGCTGTCGGTGGCGGGCCAATGAGCTGTGGGTGGGGGATTTTCCACCTATGGCTTCACATACACAAAGGGGTGGGGCTGCTCATGACATCATTGACCTAATATGGTCATATTGAACTAACGTCATTGACCTATTTTGGACATGTGGCCATGTTAAGTCAATGATGTGGCCATAATAGGACAATAAAATGGTCATACTGGGTAAAGGTAAGTGTCATGTGACCATATTAGGTCAATGATGTCATGAGCATCCCCGCCCCTTGTGTACATGCAGCAGAAACTCCCCCACTGGGTTTGGCTAAACATGGGTTCCGAACTTGGAGTCCTGAAGCTCGACTCATTGGCTTAGCACCCATTGGCACTGACAACTCCAGTTATGGAACCCTTGTTCAGGCAAGACCCAGAAGGCAGCTGTCGGTGGCGGACCAATGAGCTGTGGGTGGGGGATTTTCCACCTATTGCTTCACGTACACAAAGGGGTGGGGTTGCTCATGACATCATTGACGACCTAATATGGTCATATTGGACTAACGTCATTGACCTATTTTGGACATGTGGCCATGTTAAGTCAATGATGTGGCCATAATAGATCAATAAAATGGTCATACTGGGTAAAGGTAAGTGTCATGTGACCATATTAGATCAATGATGTCATGAGCATCCCCGCCCCTTGTGTACATGCAGCAGAAAATCCCCCACTGGGTTTGACTAAACATGGGTTCCGAACTTGATGCCGCACCATGTTCAGCACTGAAGCTCAGCTCATTGGCCCAGCAGTCATTGGCGCCGACAGCTGGGCGTAGCTGCAGAGTCAGAACCCATGTTCAGTCAAATCCAGAAAGCAACTACAGATATCACCTGATGGCAGAATGACCACATTTACACTTGTTTTATTTCATGTCATTTATTCTCTTTATTTATTGTATATATTTATTTTCTTTATTATATGTATTTAATTTGTTTATTGCATGTATTTTATTTATGTAATAAATAAAATAAATGAATAAAATAACATTTACTTATATACAGTGGGGCAAAAAAGTATTTAGTCCCCACCAATTGTACAAGTTCTCCCACTTACAGAGATGAGAGAGGCCTGTAATTGGCATCATAGGGAGACCTCAACTATGAGAGACAAAATGAGAAAACAAATCCAGACAATCACATTGGCTGATCTGGAAAGAATTTATTTGCAAATTATGGTGGAAAATAAGTATTTGGTGAATATGAAAATTTCATGTCAATACTTTGTTATATATCCTTTGTTGGCAATGACAGAGGTCAGACGTTTCCTGGAAGTCCTCACAAGGTTGGCACACACTGTTGCTGGTATGTTGGCCCATCCTCCATGCAGATCTCCTCTATATATATATATATATATATATATATACATATATATATATATATACTGTATATATATAACTGGATAGAACATTTATAGGGAAAGTTGATCCAGGGAATATCCGATTGCCTCTCGGGGGATCAGGAAGGAATTTTTTTCCCAGCAGGAGCAATCATGCTTTGCTGGGTTTTTTTCCCTACCTCTGGATCAACTGTGGGTGGAGGATTATAACTTTTTTTTTTTTCTATGGTTGAACTGGATGGACTTTTGTCTTTTTTCAGCCAGACTAACTATGTAACTATGCTATTTTTTTCTGTGTTATATGTATTTATTTTATTTATTGCATGTATTTTTTTGTTATTTTATTTGTTTATTTTCTTTATTACATTTCTTTATTTTATTTATGCTATTGTTTTTACATAGTTAGTCTGGCTGAAAAAAGACAAAAGTCCATCTAGTTCAACCATTAAAAAAAAAAAGTTATAATCCTACACCCACAGTGGATCCAGAGGAAGGAAAAACTCCCAGCAAAGCACGATCCAATCTGCTCCTGCAGGGGAAACATTCTTTCCTGATCCCCCGAGAGACAATCGGATATTCCCTGGATCAATATTCGGATATTCCGGGGATCAAAAATCGGATATTCCCTGGATCAATAATCGGACATTCCCGGGATCAAAAATTGGATATTCCCGGGATCAATATTCGGATATTCCCGGGATCAATAATCGGATATTCCCTGGATCAATATTCGGATATTCCCGGGATCACCTTTCCCTAGAAATGTTATATCCAGTTATATTCTGTGTATCCAAGAAAGAATCCAGGACTTTCCTACAGCAATCCACTGAGCTGGCCACAACCAACTCTGGAGGGAGTCTATTCCACATTTTCAGCTCTCACTGTGAAGAAACCTTTCCGTGTTTGGAGATTACATTTCTTTTCCTCCAGACGTAAAGAGCGCCCCCTTGTCCTCTGTGATGACCTCAGGGGGAATAACTACACCGAGTTCACTATATGAGCCACTGATGTATTATATGTATTTATTTTATTTATTGCATGTATTTTATTTATGTTATTTTATTTATTGTGTTTGTTACATTTATTTCTTTTATTTTGCCATTTTCTTCTGTGCTATATGTATTTATTTTATTTATTGCATGTATTTTAGTTTATTTATTACTTTAATTTATACTATTTTTTCCACATGTTATATGTATTTATTACATGTATTTTATATACTGTATGCTATTTACTTTCTGTGTTATACATATTTATTTTTTTTATTGCATGTATTTTATTTTATTTATTACATTTATTTATGATATTTTTCCCCTGCGTTATATGTATTTATTACATGTATTTTATTTATGTTATTTTATTTGTTTTATTTATTACATTTATTTATGCTATTTATTTTCTGTGTTATATGTATTTATTACATTTATTTTATTACATTTATTTTATTTATTACTTTTATTTTATTTATGCTATTTTTTTCTCTGTATTATATGTATTTATTTTATTACATTTATCTTATTTATGCTATTTAATTTGTTTATTTTTGTTTTTATTTATTTATAAGCAGAATTTCTAATCCACAAGTAATGTTCCTGGCTTTAATCGCTATTTCTCAATGTCCGCCGAGATGGAAGAGAACAGATCAATACGGATCTCTGCCCAGTTGTGGCCTAACGGGCGAGTATTGGATTTTCAGGCAATTAGATGTTTCATTCCGGAGAATTTATTGCTGATCGGCCCGATGTAAAATGAAAGGTAGTTTATGGCGGGGCTGGGATGGTTCATTACAGAAATTCCTCGTTAACCATCCGTGGACTGTTTGTGTTCCTCCCTGTGAGGGATGAAATGCAGATTACGCCGGACCAGCTTTGGCTTTTTTATTTTGTATTTTGAAGGTCGGACGGTTCAGAGGCATTGAGGTTCACAAGATGCCAAAATAATGGCCCTGCCTGTTCATGAACATGACGAGAAGTACGTGGGAGGATGAGGGGTTTAGGATGATGTTCCCCAACCGGGCTCGGCGTGACGTTGCTTGGCATTGGGTGCTGGGCTCGGCGTGGCATCTCTCTGCGTTGGGTGCCGGGCTCGGCGTGGCGTCTCTCTGCGTTGGGTGCCGGGCTCGGCGTGGCGTCTCTCTGCGTTGGGTGCCGGGCTCGGTGTGGCGTCTCTCTGCGTTGGGTGCCGGGCTCGGCGTGGCGTCTCTCTGCGTTGGGTGCCGGGCTCGGCGTGGCGTCTCTCTGCGTTGGGTGCCGGGCTCGGCGTGGCGTCTCTCTGCGTTGGGTGCCGGGCTCGGCGTGGCGTCTCTCTGCGTTGGGTGCCGGGCTCGGCGTGGCATCTCTCTGCGTTGGGTACTGGGCTCGGCGTGGCGTCTCTCGGCGTTGGGTGCCGGGCTCGGCGTGGCGTCTCTCGGCGTTGGGTGCCAGGCACGGAGTAGCGTCTCTCGGCATTGGGTGCCGGGCTCGGCGTGGCGTCTCTCGGTGTTGGGTGCCGGGCTCGGCGTGGCATCTCTCTGCGTTGGGTGCCGGGCTCGGCGTGGCGTCTCTCTGCGTTGGGTGCTGGGCTCGGCGTGGTATCTCTCTGCGTTGGGTGCCGGGCTCGGAGTAGCGTCTCTCTGCGTTGGGTGCCGGGCTCGGCGTGGCGTCTCTCTGCGTTGGGTGCCGGGCTCGGCGTGGCGTCTCTCTGCGTTGGGTGCCGGGCTCATCTCTCGGTATCCGGGAGTTTTGGTTGGCTTTAATTCAGGGTGGGCAGCATTCAGAGGGGAACAAAAGTCCATCTCCTTCAAGACCCGCCCAGCCTCCCGCCCTCTGCAATGTGGCTACAATGGCACTGGATTGGATGGTAGGACTCTATTGTGGAAGGGGGTCCTGTGTAATGATGGGGGTGAACAATAGTGCCCTATCATTGGTGTCAGTGGGAGGAATAGTGCCCTATCATTGGTGTCAGTGGGAGGAATAGTGCCCTATCATTGGTGTCAGTGGGAGGAATAGTGCCCTATCATTGGTGTCAGTGGGAGGAATAGTGCCCTATCATTGGTGTCAGTGGGAGGAATAGTGCCCCATCATTGGTGTCAGTGGGAGGAATAGTGCCCCATCATAGGTGTCAGTGGGAAGAATTGTGCCCCATCATTGGTGTCAGTGGGAGGAATAGTGCCCCATCATTGGTGTCAGTGGGAGGAATAGTGTCCCATCATTGGTGTCAGTGGGAAGAATTGTGCCCCATCATTGGTGTCAGTGGGAGGAATAGTGCCCCATCATTGGTGTCAGTGGGAGGAATAGTGTCCCATCATTGGTGTCAGTGGGGGGAATAGCGCCCCATCGTTGGTGTCAGTGGGGGGAATAGTGCCCCACCGTTGGTGTCAGTGGGAGGAATAGTGCCCCATCGTTGGTGTCAGTGGGAGGAATAGCGCCCCATCGTTGGTGTCAGTGGGAGGAATAGCGCCCCATCGTTGGTGTCAGTGGGAGGAATAGCGCCCCATCGTTGGTGTCAGTGGGAGGAAAAGCGCCCCATCGTTGGTGTCAGTGGGAGGAATAGCGCCCCATCTTTGGTGTCAGTGGGAGGAATAGCGCCCCATCATTGGTGTCAGTGGGAGGAATAGCGCCCCATCATTGGTGTCAGTGGGAGGAATAGGGCCCCAAGGACCAGATAAAGGGTAGCAAGGAGCCATATTCGGCCCTCGGGCCATAGTTTGGAGACACCTGTTCTAGAAGATCGTTAATCCCTTGTGGGGGGGAGGGGGGGTACAGCCTGTTTATTTGTCCTGATTACTGTTGTCACTGAAAGTGAAAGAAAATCCCTAATTTTGATGTCATCAGAACAGTAAGAGAAGGGAAATCCCCCAATGGGGACACTAGTTCTGGTGACACCACCAGGACTCCCTCACTTCCTGTTGTGGCTATGGAGCAGGAAATGAACGGAAATCTCGCCCAATGGGAACCAAAATGAAGGCGAAAGAAAATCCCATATTTCGGGTTGTCACCAGAACAGGAAGAGAGGTAACCTCCCATTGGGGGGGTGGACACTAATTCTGGTGACACCCCCAGGATTTCCTCACTTCCTGTTGTGGCTATGAGACAAGAAGTGAAGGGAAATCTCTCCCAATGAGAACCAACGTGAAGGTGAAAGAAAATCCCAAATTTTGTGTTGTCACCAGAACAGGAAGAGAGGAAACCTTCCATTGGGGGGACAGTAGTTCTGGTGACACCCCCGGATTCCCTCACTTGCTCTTGTGGCTATGGGACAGGAATTGGAAGGGAAATCTTTCCAATGGGGACACAAGTGAAGGTGAAAGAAAACCCCAAATTGTGGGTTGTCACCAGAACAGGAATAGAGGGGAAATCTTCCAATGACCTGGGGGCCCCCAATTCTCTTCATTTGCAGGGATTCTCTCTCACTTCCTGTTTGGCCATGGGACAGGAAGTGAAGGGAAATCTCCCCCAATCGCTACACCTGACAGGATTTCTAACCCTCCCCATTACTCTGTAGCATTGCCTTTTGTTCTACTTGAATCCTATTGGCAGTAATGAGTACACAGAGCGCCCGGGGCCCCGCACAGAGTGCTGCCAGCATGCTGGGGGTGCAGGAGGTCCCCCTGAAATGGGGGGGGAGAAGGTTGGAGCCCCTACCTGGCTTTAAAGACCCCAGTAGGAGATTCTCCATCCAAAATCACCCCCCTGATATTTCCTTCTACTGCCTCAGGAGCCAATGAGAGAGGACCAGGCCGCAGGAGGTGTCTCCTCCACCAATAGGGTGAGGCTTCATCATGCAGGCAGTGCCATAGACATCCTGAGAAGGACCCCAGGAAGTAAACAGAGGAAGAGAGAGAAGGATGGTCATGTGACCAAGTCTAGTGACCCGCCCTCAGGAAGTGTCTCTACCAATAGGAGGAGGAGGCCTCATCATACAGGCAGTCACTTGGACATCCAGAGAAGGCCCCCAGGAGGTAAACAGAAGAGATTAGATGGTAATATGACCAAGACTAGTGACCCGCCCACAGGTAGTGTCTCGACCAATAGGAGGTGGCGGCCTCATCATACAGGCAGTGACATGGGCACCTGAAGAAGGACCCCAGGAGGTAAACAGAACAGTGAAGGGTGTTCATGGTGACTGTTGGTTTCAGGTAAAAAAAAACAAACTTTCATCTGGATCCTTTGAGGGGACCCAACTGCTGAGAGTGTCACCTCCACCAACAGGAGGACCCAGGGAAGGAGGCAGTGATGGGGGCACCTGAAGGAGGACCCAGGGAAGGAGACGAGAGGAGAGAAGGGTGGTCATGTGACCGCGGGTAAGTACAAGGGGCGTTTTATTTTCCTACCAGGAGGTAATTAGTGATGGGGGGGGGTAATATCCTGAAGTTGGGTGAGGTTTACCGAATGACTCCATCAACTGACGTTAACGGCTGTAGAGGAAATTGCTGCACTAGAAGTGAGACTCCTTATACTTCCTAATAATGGCAGAAAGCGGTCCTTTCACCTAGGAGCCATTGCCCTGAGACCCGTCTGCACGTGTGGGGGGGTGTGTGTGTATGGGGGGGGGGGGTATTATTATCACCAGGGATTTTTTTCTCAGAGAATAGGTGCAGGTACCCCCCCCTTCCAGGTAATCCCTTGTCTCCTCCCCCTACCCACCTTCAACCAACCCAGCAACAATAGATTCCATTGGGCAACAAGGAATTCCACCCATCAACAATTGCCCCCCCAGCAACATTAGACCCCCCCCCTATGTAACCAAACAGTAGTTCTCCCAGCAATCAGCTACAATAGACCCCTCACTCAACAGTAAATCCCTCCCAGCAACTATTGACCCCCTAGCAACATAAGATACCTCCAGCAAAAATAGATTCCCCCACCAGCAACAATAGACCCCAGCACCAATAGGTCCCCCCAGCACCAATAGGTCTCCCCAGCACCAATAGTATACATTGGGCAACAAAGGAATTCCACCTACCAACAATAGATCCCCCCAGCAACAATAGATCCCCCAGCAACAATAGATCCCCCCAGCAGCAATAGATTACATTGGGAAACAAAGGAATTCCACCCAACAATAGATCCCCCAGCAGCAATTGCCTACCCCCCAAAAAATACCCCAAGCAACACTAGATCCTCCCTCAACAATGGATCCCTCCCAGCAACTACTGACCCCCTAGCAACATAAGATCCCTCCAGCAAAAATAGATCCCCCTCCAGCAACAAAAGAGCTCTCCAGCACCAATAGACCTCAGCACCAATAGATCCCCCCAGCAACAATAGACCTCAGCACCAATAGATCCCCCCAGCAACAATAGACCTCAGCACCAATAGATCCCCCCAGCAACAATAGACCTCAGCACCAATAGATCCCCTAGCAGCAATAGATTACGTTCGGCAACAAGGAATCCCACCCATCAACAACAGATCCCCAAAAAATACCCCAAGCAACACTAGATCCTCCCTCAACAATGGATCCCTCCCAGCAACTATTGACCCCCTAGCAACATAGGATCCCTCCAGCAAAAATAGATCCCCCTCCAGCAACAAAAGAGCTCTCCAGCACCAATAGACCTCAGCACCAATAGATCCCCCCAGCAACAATAGACCTCAGCACCAGTAGATCCCCCCAGCAACAATAGACCTCAGCACCAATAGATCCCCCAGCAGCAATTGCCTACCCCCCCAAAAATACCCCAAGCAACACTAGATCCTCCCTCAACAATGGATCCCTCCCAGCAACTATTGACCCCCTAGCAACATAAGATCCCTCCAGCAAAAATAGATCCCCCTCCAGCAACAAAAGAGCTCTCCAGCACCAATAGACCTCAGCACCAATAGATCCCCCCAGCAACAATAGACCTCATCACCAATAGATCCCCTAGCAGCAATAGATTACGTTCGGCAACAAGGAATCCCACCCATTAACAACAGATCCCCAAAAAATACCCCAAGTAACACTAGATCCTCCCTCAACAATAGATCTCTCCCAGCAACTATTGACCCCCTAGCAACATAAGATCCCTCCAGCAAAAATAGACCACCCACCAACAACAATAGATTACATCCCACCCATCAACATTAGATCCCCCAGCAGCAATTGCCTACCCCCCAAAAAATACCTTGAGCAACACTAGATCCTCCCTCAACAGTAGATCCCTCCTAGCAACCAGAACCTTTAGAAAGAAACCCTGAAGGGCCCCCCTGATCCCCCGACTGGGGCCCTGCCCACTGATCCCGGGGGCCTTTACTCCTGTTGCGGGACCCTTTTACATGTTCTGCAGGCGGTTCCTTCCTGCCCCCACAATGGTGCAACACCAGGGCCCGGTTGCAAGTGCGACCTTTGTGACCCTGGCAGGACGCCATTATAATGGCGGGTGATGTGTGCCCATCCCCCACATCCTGGTATTATCTGTACTGACCAATAGCGGGAGTCTGGGTGGATTTCTAGAAGAGCCTTAAAATATATCTAAAGGCAAAACTTTATTTTCAGTGTTGGATGGAGAGGGGAGGGGTGAGACCCCCTGTCAGTGTTGGATGGAGGGGTGAGACCCCCTGTCAGTGTTGGGTGGAGGGGTGAGACCCCCTGTCAGTGTTGGATGGAGAGGGAGGGGTGAGACTCCCTGTCAGTGTTGGATGGAGGGAGGAGGGGTGAGACCCCCTGCCAGTGTTGGATGGAGGGGTGAGACCCCCTGTCAGTGTTGGATGGAGGGGGAGGGATGAGACCCCCTGTCAGTGTTGGATGGAGGGGTGAGACCCCCTGTCAGTGTTGGATGGAGAGGGAGGGGTGAGACCCCCTGTCAGTGTTGGATGGAGAGGGAGGGATGAGACCCCCTGTCAGTGTTGGATGGAGGGAGGAGGGGTGAGACCCCCTGTCAGTGTTGGATGGAGGGGTGAGACCCCCTGTCAGTGTTGGATGGAGGGGGAGGGATGAGACCCCCTGTCAGTGTTGGATGGAGAGGGAGGGGTGAGACCCCCTGTCAGTGTTGGATGGAGAGGGAGGGGTGAGACCCCCTGTCAGTGTTGGATGGAGGGAGGAGGGGTGAGACCGCCTGTCAGTGTTGGATGGAGGGGTGAGACCCCCTGTCAGTGTTGGATGGAGGGGTGAGACCCCCTGTCAGTGTTGGATGGAGAGGGAGGGGTGAGACCCCCTGTCAGTGTTGGATGGAGGGGGGAGACCCCCTATCAGTGTTGGATGGAGGGGGAGGGGTGAGACCCCCTGTCAGTGTTGGATGGAGGGGGAGGGATGAGACCCCCTGTCAGTGTTGGATGGAGGGGGAGGGCTGAGACCCCCTGTCAGTGTTGGATGGAGAGGGAGGGGTAAGACCCCCTGTCAGTGTTGGATGGAGAGGGAGGGGTGAGACCCCCTGTCAGTGTTGGATGGAGGGGTGAGACCGCCTGTCAGTGTTGGATGGAGGGGTGAGACCCCCTGTCAGTGTTGGATGGAGGGGTGAGACCCCCTGTCAGTGTTGGATGGAGAGGGAGGGGTGAGACCCCCTGTCAGTGTTGGATGGAGGGGGGAGACCCCCTATCAGTGTTGGAGGGGGAGGGATGAGACCCCCTGTCAGTGTTGGATGGAGGGGGAGGGGTGAGACCCCCTGTCAGTGTTGGATGGAGGGGGAGGGGTGAGACCCCCTGTCAGTGTTGAATGGAGGGGGAGGGGTGAGATCCCCTGTCAGTGTGTGTGTATATATATATATATATGCAGGTGAAACTCAAAAAATGAGAATCTGGTGCATTCATTCATTCATTTATTTCAGTGCAGCAACTTAAAAGGTGACACTAATATATGAGACTCATTACATGCAAAGCAAGATAGTTCCAGCCGTGATTTGTCATCATTGTGATGATTATGGCTTACAGCTCATGAAAACCCCAAATCCACAATCTCAGAAAATGAGAATATTGTGAAAAGGTGGAATAATCTCGGCTCAAAGTGTCCCACTCTAATCAGCTCATTCAGCCATAACACCTGCAAAGGGTTCCTGAGCCTTTAAATGGTCTCTCAGTCTGGTTCAGTAGGAATCACAATCATGGGAAAGACTGCTGACCTGACACCATCACTGACACCCTCCATAAGGAGGGAAAGCCTCAAAAGGGAATTGCAGAAGAAGTTGGATGTTCCCAAAGTGCTGTATCAAAGCACATTAATAGAAAGTTATGTGGAAGGGAAAAGTGTGGAAGAAAAAGGTGCACAAGCAGCAGGGATGACCGCAGCCTGGAGAGGATTGTCAGGAAAAGGCCAATCAAAAGTGTTGGGGACTTTCACAAGGAGTGGACTGAGGCTGGAGTCAGTGCATCAAGAGCCACCACACACAGACGGATCCTGGACATGGGCTTCAAATGTCGTATTCCTCTTGTCAAGCCGCCCCTGAACAACAAACAACGTCAGAAGCGTCTTACCTGGGCTAAAGGAAAACAGACCTGGTCTGTCCTCAGTGGTCCAAAGTCCTCTTTTCTGATGAGAGCAACTTTTGCATCTCATTTGGAAACCAAGGACCCCGAGTATGGAGGAAGAATGGAGAGGCCCAAGGACCCCGAGTATGGAGGAAGAATGGAGAGGCCCAAGGACCCCGAGTATGGAGGAAGAATGGAGAGGCCCAAGGACCCCGAGTATGGAGGAAGAATGGAGAGGCACAAGGACCCCGAGTATGGAGGAAGAATGGAGAGGCACAAGGACCCCGAGTATGGAGGAAGAATGGAGAGGCCCAAGGACCCCGAGTATGGAGGAAGAATGGAGAGGCACAAGGACCCCGAGTATGGAGGAAGAATGGAGAGGCACAAGGATCCCGAGTATGGAGGAAGAATGGAGAGGCCCAAGGACCCCGAGTATGGAGGAAGAATGGAGAGGCACAAGGACCCCGAGTATGGAGGAAGAATGGAGAGGCCCAAGGACCCCGAGTATGGAGGAAGTATGGAGAGGCACAAGGACCCCGAGTATGGAGGAAGAATGGAGAGGCCCAAGGACCCCGAGTATGGAGGAAGAATGGAGAGGCCCAAGGACCCCGAGTATGGAGGAAGAATGGAGAGGCACAAGGACCCCGAGTATGGAGGAAGAATGGAGAGGCACAAGGACCCCGAGTATGGAGGAAGAATGGAGAGGCCCAAGGACCCCGAGTATGGGGGAAGTATGGAGAGGCACAAGGACCCCGAGTATGGAAGAAGAATGGAGAGGCCCAAGGACCCCGAGTATGGAGGAAGAATGGAGAGGCCCAAGGACCCCGAGTATGGAGGAAGAATGGAGAGGCACAAGGACCCCGAGTATGGAGGAAGAATGGAGAGGCACAAGGACCCCGAGTATGGAGGAAGAATGGAGAGGCACAAGGACCCCGAGTATGGAGGAAGAATGGAGAGACTCAAGGACCCCGAGTATGGAGGAAGAATGGAGAGGCCCAAGGACCCCGAGTATGGAGGAAGAATGGAGAGGCACAAGGACCCCGAGTATGGAGGAAGAATGGAGAGGCCCAAGGACCCCGAGTATGGAGGAAGAATGGAGAGGCACAAGGATCCCGAGTATGGAGGAAGAATGGAGAGGTCCAAGGACCCCGAGTATGGAGGAAGAATGGAGAGACACAAGGACCCCGAGTATGGAGGAAGAATGGAGAGGCCCAAGGACCCCGAGTATGGAGGAAGAATGGAGAGGCCCAAGGACCCCGAGTATGGAGGAAGAATGGAGAGGCACAAGGACCCCGAGTATGGAGGAAGAATGGAGAGGCCCAAGGACCCCGAGTATGGAGGAAGAATGGAGAGGCACAAGGACCCCGAGTATGGAGGAAGAATGGAGAGGCCCAAGGACCCCGAGTATGGAGGAAGAATGGAGAGGCACAAGGACCCCGAGTATGGAGGAAGAATGGAGAGGCACAAGGACCCCGAGTATGGAGGAAGAATGGAGAGGCCCAAGGACCCCGAGTATGGAGGAAGAATGGAGAGGCCCAAGGATCCCGAGTATGGAGGAAGAATGGAGAGGCCCAAGGACCCCGAGTATGGAGGAAGAATGGAGAGGCCCAAGGACCCCGAGTATGGAGGAAGAATGGAGAGGCCCAAGGACCCCGAGTATGGAGGAAGAATGGAGAGGCCCAAGGACCCCGAGTATGGAGGAAGAATGGAGAGGCACAAGGACCCCGAGTATGGAGGAAGAATGGAGAGGCCCAAGGACCCCGAGTATGGAGGAAGAATGGAGAGGCCCAAGGACCCCGAGTATGGAGGAAGAATGGAGAGGCCCAAGGACCCCGAGTATGGAGGAAGAATGGAGAGGCCCAAGGGCCCCGAGTATGGAGGAAGAATGGAGAGGCCCAAGGGCCCCGAGTATGGAGGAAGAATGGAGAGGCACACACTGCAAGATGCTTGAAGTCCAGTGTGAAGTTTCCACAGTCGGTGTTGATTTGGGGAGCCATGTCATCTGCTGGTGTTGGCCCACTGTGCTTCATTAAGTCCAGGGTCACCACAGCCGTCTACCAGTAGATTTTGGAGCACTTCATGCTTCCTTCCGCAGATGAGCTTTATGGGGACACTGACTTCATTTTCCAGCAGGACTTGGCTCCGCCCACACTGCCAAAAGCACCAAAACCTGGTTCAATGACCGTGGGATTACTGTGCTTGATTGGCCAGCAAACTCGCCTGACCTGAACCCCATAGAGAATCTACGGGGCATTGCCAAGAGAAAGATGAGAGACATGAGACCGAACAATGCAGAAGAGCTGAAGGCCGCTATGGAAGCATCCTGGTCTTCCATAACACCTCAGCAGTGCCACAGGCTGATAGCTTCCATGCCACGCCGCATTGAGGCAGTAATTGCTGCAAAAGGGGCCCAAACCAAGTACTGAGTACATATGCAGCTTCTACTTCTCAGAGGTGCGATATTGTTCTATGTACAATCCGTGTTTTATTGATTGCATGGAATATTCTCATTTTCTGAGATTGTGGATTTGGGGTTTTCATGAGCTGTAAGCCATAATCATCACAATGATGACAAATCACGGCTGGAACTATCTTGCTTTGCATGGAATGAGTCTCATATATTAGTGTCACCTTTTATGCTGCTGCACTGAAATCAATGAACTTTTGCACCAGATTCTCATTTTTCGAGTTTCACCTGTATATATATATATCTCTCTCTCTACAGTGTATATATATATATATCTTTCTCTCCATCTATCTGTCAACAAATAATATATATATATATGAGAGAGAGATAGATAATGTATATATCATTTTTTTTTTCAATTTAATTGTATTTTCTCTGGTTGACTTCCAGGGTCACCACCTGCCCTGCGTTCTGTTAGGCAGCAGCATGCGTTCCAGCTGTGCGCACACTTCTGGGTGCGGACATTCGGCCTCCACTGCAGCAGACATGTGAGTGCGTGTGAGATGTGAGACACTGTCTATGCTCTGAAGAGGAGGGTTCAGCCGCGGGGTCTGTGTGGTGCGGGGGTGTGTGTGGTGCCTGGATCTGTGTGGTGCCGGGGTCTGTGTGGTGCGGGGGTCTGTGTGGTGCCGGGGTGTGTGTGGTGCCGGGGTGTGTGTGGTGCCGGGGTGTGTGTGGTGCCGGGGTCTGTGTGGTGCCGGGGTCTGTGTGGTGCCGAGGTGTGTGTGGTGCGGGGGTGTGTGTGGTGCCGGGATCTGTGTGGTGCCGGGATCTGTGTGGTGCCGGGGTCTGTGTGGTGCGGGGGTCTGTGTGGTGCGGGGGTCTGTGTGGTGCCGGGGTCTGTGTGGTGCCGGGGTCTGTGTGGTGCCGGGGTCTGTGTGGTGCCGGGTTCTGTGTGGTGCCGGGTTCTGTGTGGTGCCGGGGTCTGTGTGGTGCCGGGGTCTGTGCGGTGCCGGGTTCTGTGTGGTGCCGGGGTCTGTGTGGTGCGGGGGTCTGTGCGGTGCCGGGGTCTGTGTGGTGGTGTGTACCTTCAAGGATAAGTTTGCCTCTTGTAACATGTTACACCCATATTCAGGGTGTAACATATCACAAAATGATCGAAAGAACTGAAATCAAATGGATGAAGGGGGCGGGGCCAGGGACAGGATGGGGAGGAAAGGGTGAGATGACACCGAGCCCCCAGGATTGAAAGAACTGAAATTCAATTAATGAAAGGGGCGGGGCCAGGGACGTTCAGGATGGGGAGGAAAGTGTGAGATGATGCTGGGCCTCCGTGATTTAAAAGAACTGAATTCCAGTTAATGAAAGGGGCGGGGCTAGGGACGTTCAGGATGGGAAAAAAAGGGTGAGATGACGCTGGGCCTCCACGATCGAAAGAACTGAAATCAAATGGATGAAGGGGGCGGGGCAAGGGACAGAATGTTTATTAAACACATTTTTTTTTTTAAATATTCAGGCGTTGCATGGACACCTGAAGAAGGACCCCAAGAAATAAACAGAAGAGAGGACGGTCATGTGACTGCAGCTCCATGTAAGTGCAATGGGCATTTGAGGGGGTGATGGGGGTGTGAAGAGGGGGTGCTAATACCCTGGAGTTGGGTGTTGTGTACTGACCCAATCATCAGTGAAGTCACATGTAGCGCCGTCCACTGGGATCTCATGCCAGCCAATAGCTCCGGGCTCAGCTGCACCGCGGAGACGGTCAGCAGTCCGCACCTCACTTCTGAAAGAACGAATGCCACCTCACCCGCTCCTGGCGCCAGGGGTGAAGGCCTTCCTCACTGACCGTGTTTGGGGGGGTTACAAAGTCCTGTTGGCGTGTGCCAGAGAGGCTGGAAATACCACCGCAGGCTGGCGTACACTCCACGCCCATGAGCCTAAAGGGGTGTGCCCCGTGATCTCAGCGCGTTTCGTCCCTGTGATGCGGGACTTCCTCAGGAGACCCGGAGGCGGTATATTTTATATGCTGAATTGGTTTTATCTTTAGCAGTGGATTTTTAATACATATATATATAAATGTATATTATCTGCTTCCCCGCCGCCCTATAGTAGAAGTACTGCTACAGGGTGGCAGGGCTGCACAAAATCACGTATACATACGTGACTTTTATTTCCGGGTAGGGGGCGCTCTTGTGCTGCCCTACCTGCATCACTATTGGCTGCTACAAATGTCAATCACCGGATCCCGGCTGGCGATTCCCATCTGGCACTTGGTGATTGTTGGGGAAAGCTGACAGGAGAAAGGTCTGTATGCAAACAACACAGGTCTCTCCCCTGTCAGCAAGGACATGCTGCTTTGTATCTCTCTGCACAGCATGTCTAACTGGTAACCCAGCACACAGTTAACCCTTTGATCACTCCTCATGTTAACCCCTTCCTGCCCAGTGCCATTAGTACAGTGTCAGTGTTTTTTATTAGCACTGATCACTGTATTGGTGTCACTGGGGATGTCAGTGACACCAAGTTAGTTTCCCCCCCCCCCTCCTCGTTTCAGAATGCCAACTGCAGTCCCGCTATAAGTCGCTGATCGCTGACCATTACTAGTATACAAAAAAAAAATTTCCAGTATCTACCCCGCCATTTGTAGACGCTATAACTTTACGTAAACCAATTAATTTACACGTATCGGGATTTTTTTTCAGCGAAGACACGGAGCGGAATACATTTTGGGCGAAATTTATGATGAAATTTTATTTTTAACCCCTTGACGCCGAGTAGCCGCATATCTGCGTTCAATTAGAAAATACATATGTGCTGAGAGCGCGCGCCCTGCACACTCCCAACACGTGTCCGCGACTCACGGAAAGGTCCCGATTTCCCCTTTCAATCGGGACCTTTTCCGAACATGTGACCGCCATGACGGCGAACCACGGCGGTCACATGACCCTAAAACGCCTCCCGGCTTCTGAAACTCATAACCACCTCCCCTCCGGATGTTGTATATTAACGGCCAGAGGGTGGCAGTGCAGGGGCGGGTGGACGTTTATAATCGACCTCCCAGCCCCCTGCTTGTGCGCGCTCCCTGGAACACAGGACACAGTGGAACACCGATCGTCGGACGGGACCTCTCTGCGAAGTCCCGATCATGTGATCACTGATTGGCCAATCAGTGATCACATGAACAGTAGTAATCAAGATGTCACTTCTGACAACATTGCTTGCTACGTGTGAAATCTGTGAATGATCACAGAGGTCACATGGTACAGGGCTATTCACAACAGCCTTGTACCATGTGACAAGCTGTGACCAATCACAGCTCACACAGTATTTCTCAATGGCTGCAGGAATGCAGCCAGAGAGAAGGAGAAATGATTCCTCTTACAGCCTTTATGGGTGTAAAAGCAATCAGTGTAAAAAAAAAAAAAATCTTCCTCACCCCCGACAAGTAGGACAGTGTCACCATGGTAACACCGCACTCCTAGGGTGACAGTAGATAGAAAAAAAAAAATAATAATAAAAAATAAAATAAAAATGTAAAAAAAATGTTTAAAAATTATAATTTTTGGTTATAAACTAACTTGGGTTTTTGGTTTTTTTTTTACTAAAAAGATAACTGAATAAATTTTGGGCAAGATTTAGGATGAAATATTATTTATTTGCAAAATTTTGTAAGAAAAACACTTTTTTTCAAAATTTTTGGACTTTTTCATTTACATAGCAAAAAAAATAAAAATCCCAGCGGGGAATAAATACCAACAAAATAAAGCTTTATCTGTCTCAAAAAATGCTAAAAAATTCATATGGGTGCAGTGTTGCATGACCGCGCAATTGTCATTCAGAGTGTGATAGCACTAAAGCTGAAAATTGGCCTGGGGGGCAAGGAGGGGGGGGGGGGGGAAGTGTCGGGACTGGAAGGGGGTGAAAGTGTCCGGACTGGAAGGGGGGAAAGTGTCTGGACTGGAAGGGGGGAAAGTGTCTGGACTGGAAGGGGGGAAAGTGTCCGGACTGGAAGGGGGGGAAGTGTCCGGACTGGAAGTGATTAAAGGGTCGGGAAGCGCCGGTACAAAGTGGTTACGTTTTTTCTGGACATGTTTTTTATAGCAAAAAATATTTTCTTTTTTTCAAAATTGCCGGTCTTTTTTTGTTTATAGCACAAAAAATAAAACACGCACAGTCATTCAGATACCACCGAAAGAAATTTCTATTTGTGGGAAAAAAAGGACGTAAATTTCATTTGGGTGCAGCGTTGCATGACTGCGCAATTGTCAGTTAAATTAACGCAGCGCTGTAACGGGAAAAATTGCCTGGTCAGGAAGGGGGGGGGAGGGAATCCTCTGGAGGGCGAGGGGTTATATATTTATAACATCTAAATATATATATGTGTGTGTGTGTGTATATATATATATATACAGTGGGGCAAAAAAAGTATTTAGTCCCCACCAATTGTACAAGTTCTCCCACTTACAGAGATGAGAGAGGCCTGTAATTGGCATCATAGGGAGACCTCAACTATGAGAGACAAAATGAGGGAAAAAATCTAGACAATCACATTGGCTGATCTGGAAAGAATTTATTTGCAAATTATGGTGGAAAATAAGTATTTGGTGAATATGAAAAGTTCATGTCAATACTTTGTTATATATCCTTTGTTGGCAATGACAGAGGTCAGACGTTTCCTGGAAGTCCTCACAAGGTTGGCACACACTGTTGCTGGTATGTTGCCCATCCTCCATGCAGATCTCCTCTAGAGCAGTGATGTTTTGGGGCTGTCGCTGGGCAACACGGACTTTCAACTCCCTCCAAAGGTTTTCTATGGGGTTGAGATCTGGAGACTGGCTAGGCCACTCCAGGACCTTGAAATGCTTCTTACGAAGCCACTCCTTCGTTGCCCAGGCGGTATGTTTGGGATCATTGTCATGTTGGAAGACCCAGCCAAGTTTCATCTTCAATGCCCTTGCTGATGGAAGGAGGTTTGCACTCAAAATCTCACGATACATGGCCCCATTCATCCTGTCCTGTACATGGATCAGTCGTCCTGATCTCTTTGCGGAGAAACAGCCCCAAAGCATGATGTTGCCACCCCCATGCTTCACAGTAGGTATGGTGTTCTTTGGATGCAACTCAGCGTTCTCTCCCCTCCAAACACGATGAGTTGTGTTTCTACCAAACAGTTCTATTTTGGTTTCATCTGACCATATGACATTCTCCCAATCCTCTTCTGGATCATCCAAATGCTCTCTAGCAAACTTCAGACGGGCCCCGACATGTACTGGCTTAAGCAGGGGGACACGTCTGGCACTGCAGGATCTGAGTCCCTGGCGGCGTAGTGTGTTACTGATGGTAGCCTTTGTTAAGTTGGTCCCAGCTCTCTGCAGGTCATTCACTAGGTCCCCCCGTGTGGTCCTGGGATTTTTGCTCACCGTTCGTGTGATCATTTTGACCCCACGGGGTGAGATCTTGCGTGGAGCCCCAGATCGAGGGAGATTATCAGTGGTCTTGTATGTCTTCCATTTTCTAATTATTGCTCCCACAGTTGATTTGTTCACACCAAGCTGCTTGCCTATTGCAGATTCAGTCTTCCCAGCCTGGTGCAGGTCTACAATTTTGTTTCTGGTGTCCATCGACAGCTCTTTGGTCTTCCCCATAGTGGAGTTTGGAGTGTGACTGTTTGAGGTTGTGGACAGGTGTCTTTTATACTGATAACAAGTTCAAACAGGTGCCATTGATACAGGTAATGAGTGCAGGACAGAGGAGCCTCTTAAAGAAGAAGGTCCAGGTCTGTGAGAGCCAGAAATCTTGCTTGTTTGTAGGTGACCAAATACTTATTTTCCACCTTAATTTGCAAATAAATTCTTTCCAGATCAGCCAATGTGATTGTCTGGATTTGTTTTCTCATTTTGTCTCTCATAGTTGAGGTCTCCCTATGATGCCAATTACAGGCCTCTCTCACCTTTGTAAGTGGGAGAACTTGCACAATTGGTGGAGGACTAAATACTTTTTTGCCCCCCTGTGTATATATATATGTATGTATGAGTGTATGTGTGTGTGTGTGTATATATTGTGACAGTGTGACGATCTGTCACCCAGGATTCTCAACAAGGCAGGTTGAGGGGCTCCAGGGTAAGTGTTTGATACGAAGGAAAGTGGCTTTTCACTTTCCTCCTTTTGTAAGGTCTGTTTTGGGATCTGGAGCCTGGAGATTTCAAAGAGATCTGGGAGGGATGAAATCTCCAATCTTGGGACCAGGTTTTGGGAATGGCCAGGAGACTGATTGCACAGGTGTGTGCAGGTCTTTTCAGAGAGTCAGGATCAGGGTTCTGGGCTCCACCCCGGCAGATAGGAGTCAGGAGGGCTTCACCTGGAAGACAGGAGTCAGGAGGGCTTCACCTGGAAGACAGGAGTCAGGTGGGCTTCACCTGGAAGACAGGAGTCAGGAGGGCTCCACCTGGAAGACAGGAGTCAGGAGGGCTCCACCTGGAAGACAGGAGTCAGGAGGGCTCCACCTGGAAGACAGGAGTCAGGAGGGCTCCACCTGGAAGACAGGAGTCAGGTGGGCTTCACCTGGAAGACAGGAGTCAGGAGGGCTTCACATGGAAGACAGGAGTCAGGAGGGCTTCACCCCGGTAGACGGGAGTCAGGAGGGCTCCACCCCGGCAGATAGGAGTCAGGAGGGCTTCACCTGGAAGACAGGAGTCAGGTGGGCTTCACCTGGAAGACAGGAGTCAGGTGGGCTTCACCTGGAAGACAGGAGTCAGGAGGGCTCCACCTGGAAGACAGGAGTCAGGAGGGCTCCACCTGGAAGACAGGAGTCAGGAGGGCTCCACTTGGAAGACAGGAGTCAGGTGGGCTTCACCTGGAAGACGGGAGTCAGGCGGGCTCCACCCCGGCAGATAGGAGTCAGGAGGGCTTCACCTGGAAGACAGGAGTCAGGAGGGCTCCACCTGGAAGTCAGGAGGGCTTCACCCCGGCAGACAGGAGTCAGGAGTGCTCCACCTGGAAGACAGGAGTCAGGAGGGCTCCACCCCGGCAGACAGGAGTCAGGAGGGCTTCACCTAGGAGAGGTGGAAGCCAAAAGCAGCAAGGAGCTGCTAAAGACTAGCTGTGTGCGAGAGCCATAATTCCTGAAGAAGTCTGCAGGAGACAGACATCAAGCTGAGTGTAAGCCAAGAGGCTGAATCGTTGTTTTGTTTGATGGTGGATACCCCTGTGTGGGAAGCTTTGTTATGGAACATTTGTTTAAATAAAATTGGGCAAAAAGGCCCTTAAAGAAGCGAGTCGCTGTGTGCTTTAAATGAAAAGCTCTACCACTTTGAAGCGAGTTCCCACAATATATATATGTGTGTGTGTGTGTGTATATATATATATATGTGTGTGTGTGTGTATATATATATATGTGTGTGTGTGTGTATATATATATATATATGAGAAGTTTTATGGTCCTGCACCATGGCGGCGTTTCTTTCTTCTCTATTAATGGCTGAGTGTGTTTTGCACAGAACAGTCCCGATCTTCGTCTTTGGGGTTCCCGACCAGTTGTTCTGGCCCCCCCCCACTGTCAAGTGCCCCCACAGCGAGCCCACAGCCATGTCCATTCGCACACAAAGCCGCAGCTCAGCCCTACCCCTTTCCTCTGCTCATTGGCTCACTGGCTATGATTGACGGCCAATGGGTCCCTCTGCTGCCTCTGCCAATGAAGAGAGAGAGTCCTTGACAAGCTGAGACTCTCGTGCACATTGCTGGATCTGGTAGTCTGGGGGGTGGGCTCAGGTGGTATTGGGGGGCTGGGGGGTGGGCTCAGGTGGTTTTGGGGGGCTGGGGGGCAGCGGCACGCAGAAGGTTTTTCATCTTCATTTATAGAATGCACCTTCAGCCTTACAGTTGAAATTTTCCTGCAATTGATGTCTTCCTGTCGCAGCGCTACATTGGAATGTCCTGTGTATGTGAAGTCACTCGACGAACGCCCAATGCGATATTATTGCCGCCATGCAGATTATTTATTGCATCACATTAACAATTACCCTTTCACATTTGTTCCACATTCATCACGTGAAGGGACTGTATTTGTATTTGTATTTATATCAGCCCTTGCCCGCCCGCCCTGGTGTTCCTTTTCAGGGCCAGTTCACACTACATGCATTTCAGTGCGTTTTTTTTCTGCATCCAAAATGCACAGAAAGTAGATGATATGGTTGTCAAGTGTCATAGTTCACGTTAGCACTTGCAGTTCCAGTGCGTTCCGGATGCAGAAGAAAAAAGTAGAACATGCTGCATTTTTTCTGCTGTGATCAGGACGATGATATGGGGTATGGGGGTGATCAGGACGCTGGTATGGGGTATGGGGGTGATCAGGATGCTGGTATGGGGTATGGGGGTGATCAGGAAGCTGGTATGGGGTATGGCGGTGATCAGGATGCTGGTATGGGGTATGGCGGTGATCAGGACGCTGGTATGGGGGTGATCAGAATGCTGGTATGGGGTATGGCGGTGATCAGGACACTGGTATGGGGTATGGGGGTGATCAGGATGCTGGTATGGGGTATGGGGGTGATCAGGATGCTGGTATGGGGTATGGGGGTGATCAGAACGCTGGTATGGGGTATGGGGTGATCAGGATGCTGGTATGGGGTATGGGGGTGATCAGAACGCTGGTATGGGGTATGGTGGTGATCAGGGTGATGGTATGGGGTATGGGGGTGATCAGGACGCTGGTATGGGGGTGATCAGAATGCTGGTATGGGGTATGGCGGTGATCAGGACGCTGGTATGGGGTATGGGGGTGATCAGGATGCTGGTATGGGGTATGGGGGTGATCAGAACGCTGGTATGGGGTATGGGGTGATCAGGATGCTGGTATGGGGGTGATCAGAACGCTGGTATGGGGTATGGAGGTGATCAGGACGCTGGTATGGGGTATGGGGGTGATCAGGACGCTGGTATGGGGTATGGAGGTGATCAGGACGCTGGTATGGGGTATGGAGTGATCAGGATGCTGGTATGGGGTATGGGGGTGATCAGGATGCTGGTATGGGGTATGGAGGTGATCAGGACGCTGGTATGGGGTATGGAGTGATCAGGATGCTGGTATGGGGGTGATCAGGACGATTGGTATAGGGTATGGCGGTGATCAGGACGCTGGTATGGGGTATGGAGGTGATCAGGACGCTGGTATGGGGTATGGGGGTGATCAGGACGATTGGTATAGGGTATGGCGGTGATCAGGACGCTGGTATGGGGTATGGGGGTGATCAGGATGCTGGTATGGGGTATGGGGGTGATCAGGATGCTGGTATGGGGTATGGGGGTGATCAGGACGCTGGTATGGGGTATGGCGGTGATCAGGATGCTGGTATGGGGTATGGGGGAGATCAGGATGCTGGTATGGGGTATGGCGGTGATCAGGACGCTGGTATGGGGTATGGGGGAGATCAGGACGCTGGTATGGGGGATGGTGGTGATCAGGACGCTGGTATGGGGTATGGAGGTGATCAGGACGCTGGTATGGGGTATGGGGGTGATCAGGACGATTGGTATGGGGTATGGCGGTGATCAGGACGCTGGTATGGGGTATGGGGGTGATCAGGATGCTGGTATGGGGTATGGGGGTGATCAGGACGCTGGTATGGGGTATGGGGGTGATCAGGACGCTGGTATGGGGTATGGCGGTGATCAGGATGCTGGTATGGGGTATGGGGGAGATCAGGACGCTGGTATGGGGTATGGGGGAGATCAGGACGCTGGTATGGGGGATGGTGGTGATCAGGACGCTGGTATGGAGGTGATCAGGATGCTGGTATGGGGTATGGTGGTGATCAGGACGCTGGTATGGGGTATGGCGGTGATCAGGATGCTGGTATGGGGTATGGGGGTGATCAGGATGCTGGTATGGGTATGGTGGTGATCAGGACGCTGGTATGGGGTATAGGGGTGATCAGGATGCTGGTATGGGGTAGTATAGGAGGAATAGTGCCCCATCATTGGTGTCAGTGGGAGGAATAGTGCCCCATCATTGGTGTCAGTGGGAGGAATAGTGTCCCATCATTGGTGTCAGTGGGAGGAATAGTGCCCCATCATTGGTGTCAATGGGAGGAATAGTGTCCCATCATTGGTGTCAGTGGGAGGAATAGTGCCCCATCATTGGTATCAGTGGGAGGAATAGTGCCCCATCATTGGTGTCAGTGGGAGGAATAGTGTCCCATCATTGGTGTCAGTGGGAGGAATAGTGTCCCAACATTGGTGTCAGTGGGAGGAATAGTGCCCCATCATTGGTGTCAGTGGGAGGAATAGTGCCCCATCATTGGTGTCAGTGGGCGGAATAGTGCCCCATCATTGGTGTCAGTGGGAGGAGTAGTGCCCCATCATTGGTGTCAGTGGGAGGAATAGTGCCCGATCCTTGGTGTCAGTGGGAGGAGTAGTGCCCCATCATTGGTGTCAGTGGGAGGAATAGTGCCCCATCATTGGTATCAGTGGGGGGAATAGTGCCCCATCATTGGTGTCAGTGGGAGTAATAGTGCCCCATCATTGGTATCAGTGGGAGGAATAGTGCCCCATGATTGGTGTCAGTGGGAGGAGTAGTGCCCCATGATTGGTGTCAGTGGGAGGAGTAGTGCCCCATCATTGGTGTCAGTGGGAGGAATAGTGCACTATCATTGGTGTCAGTTGGAGGAGTAGTGCCCCTTCATTGGTGTCAGTGGGAGGAGTAGTGCCCCATCATTGGTGTCAGTGGGAGGAGTAGTGCCCCTTCATTGGTGTAAGTGGGAGGAGTAGTGCCCCATGTTTGGTGTCAGTGGGAGGAGTAGTGCCCCATGATTGGTGTCAGTGGGAGGAGTAGTGACCCATCATTGGTGTAAGTGGGAGGAGTAGTGCCCCATGCTTGGTGTCAGTGGGAGGAGTAGTGCCCCATGATTGGTGTCAGTGGGAGGTATAGTGACCCATCATTGGTGTCAGTGGGAGGAATAGTGCCCCATGATTGGTGTCAGTGGGAGGAGTAGTGCCCCATGATTGGTGTCACTGGGAGGAGTAGTGCCCCATCATTGGTGTCAGTGGGAGGAGTAGTGTCCCATGATTGGTGTCAGTGGGAGGAGTAGTGCCCCATCATTGGTGTCAGTGAGAGGAGTAGTGCCCCATCATTGGTGTCAGTGGGAGGAGTAATGCCCCATGATTGGTGTCAGTGGGAGGAGTAGTGCCCCATGATTGGTGTCAGTGGGAGGAGTAGTGACCCATCATTGGTGTCAGTGGGAGGAGTAGTGCCCCATGATTGGTGTCAGTGGGAGGAGTAGTGCCCCATCATTGGTGTCAGTGGGAGGAGTAGTGACCCATCATTGGTGTCAGTGGGAGGAGTAGTGCCCCATGATTGGTGTCAGTGGGAGGCGTAGTGCCCCATGATTGGTGTCAGTGGGAGGAGTAGTGCCCCATGATTGGTGTCAGTGGGAGGAGTAGTGCCCTATGATTGGTGTCACTGGGAGGAGTAGTGCCCCATGATTGGTGTCAGTGGGAGGAGTAGTGCCCCATGATTGGTGTCAGTGGGAGGAGTAGTGCCCCATGATTGGTGTCAGTGGGAGGAGTAGTGCCCCATGATTGGTGTCAGTGGGAGGAGTAGTGACCCATCATTGGTGTCAGTGGGAGGAGTAGTGCCCCATGATTGGTGTCAGTGGGAGGAGTAGTGCCCCATGATTGGTGTCAGTGGGAGGAGAAGTGTCCCATGATTGTTGTCAGTGGGAGGAGTAGTGCCCCATGATTGGTGTCAGTGGGAGGAGTAGTTCCCCATGATTGGTGTCACTGGGAGGAGTAATGCCCCATCATTGGTGTCACTGGGAGGAGTAGTGCCTCAATGGATGAAGACCAGCGAGGTTCCGCAGCGATATTACTGCTACATTGTATCCTGACATCATTTACATGGAAAAGGTTACAAATATATTTTATGTCATTTCATTACTTAAAGGGGCAGCGTAACATTTTCCTCATTTTCATGTATTTTCTTATATTCCGCTCATTCCGGCGCGGTTTTCCTGTATTGCCATTGGATGATTTTTGTAGGTATTTTTGCAGTCAGCGCGGAGTTTCGGACGGTTTACCTTCAGGTGTTCTCTATCAGCCCATTGTGACAGCCGACGTCTCCCTTCGTGGGAATGTTGCATTAACCCCCCCGGAGGTATTCCCGACTGTAGCTCGGTGTAAAGTTTCAGCACCACAAGCTGTGACCCCCTCCCCCCCCAGCTACACTCGGGAATACACTGCAGCGTTGCTCCGGGATCCCTCGATCACTTACCTTGTCCTGCGCTCCCGCGATGTCCCCCCTGCAGTGTCCCCAGTAATGTCCTCCGGCCGATGCCGGCATCTGTCTTCCGGGTTCCGGTCCCTGCGACGTCGGGACGTACGGGGGCGGAACTGGCAGGAAATTTGAAAATGACAAAAAGCGACATTCACTAAAATCACTAAAATCACATCGTATAACATTCCTGTATCCAACCATTTCACATACTTTGTGTCCCGAGTGCTTTGTCCGGCGCTCTGCCTGCATTTTTACCGCCCTTTCTGCCTGGAAACTGAGAAACGTCCATGGCGTCCAAAAAGCGTCCCTTTAGGTCAGACGCGGTTTTAGAGCGGCTAGAGAACAGCGATAGTAAATCAGAACCACTTGCAGAATTGAGTGATAATGATTGGTGGGGGAAATTCCTCATCAGACACTGAAAACGATTCTGCGACTGAGCTCAGCGATGGGCCGACTTGGCGCTCTATTTCACATTTCAGTGTTTTTGGTGATTATATTATTGAATTACCGTATTTGCCGGCGTATAAGACGACCCCCTACTTTTCCTGTTAAAATATAGGGTTTGAGCTATATTCGCCGTATAAGACTACCCCTCTTCCAACGCACACCAAATAAAAATGAAAAAACATCAGATTTGATTTCAATATGGTATGGTATTCCAATGATGAGGCACTACTCCTCCCACTGACACTAATAGCGCCCCATCATTGGTGTCAGTGGGAGGAATAGTGCCCCATCATTGGTGTCAGTGGGAGGAATAGTGCCCCATCATTGGTGTCAGTGGGAGGAATAGTGCCCCATCATTGGTGTCAGTGGGAGGAATAGTGCCCCATCATTGGTGTCAGTGGGAGGAATAGTGGCCCATCATTGGAATCAGTGGGAGGAATAGTGCCCCATCATTGGTGTCAGTGGGAGGAATAGTGCCCCATCATTGGTGTCAGTGGGAGGAATAGTGCCCCATGATTGGTGTCAGTGGGAGGAATAGTGCCCCGTCATTGGTGTCAGTGGGAGGAATAGTGCCCCATCATTGGTATCAGTGGGAGGAATAGTGCCCCATCATTGGTATCAGTGGGAGGAATAGTGCCCCATCATTGGTATCAGTGGGAGGAATAGTGCCCCATCATTGGTGTCAGTGGGAGGAATAGTGCCCCATCGTTGGTGTCAGTGGGAGGGATAGTGCCCCATCGTTGGTGTCAGTGGGAGGGATAGTGCCCCATCATTGATGTCAGTGGGAGTAATAGTGCCCCATCGTTGGTGTCAGGGGAGGAATAGCACCCCATCATTGGTATCAGTGGGAGGAATAGTGTCCCATCATTGGTGTCAGTGGGAGGAATAGTGCCCCATCGTTGGTGTCAATGGGAGGAATAGTGCCCCATCATTGGTGTCAGTGGGAGGAATAGTGCCCCATCGTTGGTGTCAGTGGGAGGGATAGTGCCCCATCGTTGGTGTCAGTGGGAGGGATAGTGCCCCATCATTGATGTCAGTGGGAGTAATAGTGCCCCATCGTTGGTGTCAGGGGAGGAATAGTGCCCCATCGTTGGTGTCAGTGGGGGAGGAATAGTGCCCCATCATTGGTGTCAGTGGGGAGAATAGTGCCCCATCATTGGTGTCAGTGGGAGAAATAGTGCCCCAACATTGGTGTCAGTGGGAGGAATAGTGCCCCATCATTGGTGTCAGTGGGAGGAATAGTGCCCCATCATTGGTGTCAGTGAGAGGAATAGTGCCCCATCATTGGTGTCAGTGGGAGGAGTAGTGTCCCATCATTGGTGTCAGTGGGAGGAGTAGTGCCCCATCTTTGGTGTCAGTGGGAGGAATAGTGCCCCATCATTGGTGTCAGTGGGAGGAATAGTGCCCCATCATTGGTGTCAGTGGGAGGAATAGTGCCCCATCATTGGTGTCAGTGGGAGGAATAGTGCCCCATCCTTGGTGTCAGTGGGAGGAGTAGTGCCCCATCATTGGTGTCGGTGGGAGGAGTAGTGCACCATGATTGGTGTCAGTGGGAGGAGTAGTGCCCTATCATTGGTGGCAGTGGGAGGAGTAGTGCCCCATCATTGGTGTCAGTGGGAGTAGTGCCCCATCATTGGTGTCAGTAGGAGGAGTAGTGCCCCATCATTGGTGTCACTGGGAGGAGTAGTGCTCCATGATTGGTGTCAGTGGGAGGAGTAGTGCCCCATCATTGGTGTCAGTGGGAGGAGTAGTGTCCCATGATTGGTGTCACTGGGAGGAGTAGTGCTCCATGATTGGTGTCAGTGGGAGGAGTAGTGCCCCATGATTGGTGTCACTGGGAGGAGTAGTGCTCCATGATTGGTGTCAGTGGGAGGAGTAGTGCCCCATCATTGGTGTCAGTGGGAGGAGTAGTGTCCCATGATTGGTGTCAGTGGGAGGAGTAGTGCCCCATCATTGGTGTCAGTGGGAGGAGTAGTGTCCCATGATTGGTGTCAGTGGGAGGAGTAGTGTCCCATGATTGGTATCAGTGGGAGGAGTAGTGTCCCATGATTGGTGTCAGTGGGAGGAGTAGTGTCCCATCATTGGTGTCAGTGGGAGGAGTAGTGTCCCATGATTGGTGTCAGTGGGAGGAGTAGTGCCCCATCATTGGTGTCAGTGGGAGGAGTAGTGTCCCATGATTGGTGTCAGTGGGAGGAGTAGTGCCCCATCATTGGTGTCAGTAGGAGGAGTAGTGCCCCATCATTGGTGTCACTGGGAGGAGTAGTGCTCCATGATTGGTGTCAGTGGGAGGAGTAGTGCCCCATCATTGGTGTCAGTGGGAGGAGTAGTGTCCCATGATTGGTGTCACTGGGAGGAGTAGTGCCCCATGATTGGTGTCAGTGGGAGGAGTAGTGCCCCATGATTGGTGTCACTGGGAGGAGTAGTGCTCCATGATTGGTGTCAGTGGGAGGAGTAGTGCCCCATCATTGGTGTCAGTGGGAGGAGTAGTGCCCCATGATTGGTGTCAGTGGGAGGAGTAGTGCCCCATCATTGGTGTCAGTGGGAGGAGTAGTGTCCCATGATTGGTGTCAGTGGGAGGAGTAGTGTCCCATGATTGGTGTCAGTGGGAGGAGTAGTGTCCCATGATTGGTGTCAGTGGGAGGAGTAGTGTCCCATCATTGGTGTCAGTGGGAGGAGTAGTGTCCCATGATTGGTGTCAGTGGGAGGAGTAGTGCCCCATCATTGGTGTCAGTGGGAGGAGTAGTGTCCCATGATTGGTGTCAGTGGGAGGAGTAGTGTCCCATCATTGGTGTCAGTGGGAGGAGTAGTGTCCCATGATTGGTGTCAGTGGGAGGAGTAGTGCCCCATCAGTGTTTTCGGTTTGATTATATTATTGAATTACATTTATCATTATATTATTATTTTTTATGATTTCGTTTTTCAAGTTTTCTCCTCCCCGGGATGGTTACTAGACTCTTGTCCGGACAGATTTCAGGGAGTTATTCCTAAAAATTACAGGCCGGCAATAAAAAAACACCATATTTCCGTGCCAAAAAATGTACCGCTTTGAGCACAGAAATCCTGACATCATCAGACCGCTAGGGAGGCTACGACCACCCCCTCCCCCTCTCCCCCTCCCCCTCCCCCTCCCCCCACAAGCCGCCTGAAACTTTGTAAAAGATAAAAAGGTTAATGGTGAAATTACAGCGTTATTATATAATCGTGTTTTCTTTCAGTTGGTTTCCCGCGAGGAGCGCGGCGGCTCTTCCGTAGGAATGACCCGCCAATTAGTGAGGATGTTATTAGGATTCGGCGGCGGCGGTGACATTAAATATGCGCTGACAGGTAATAGGTCCATTAAATCCCAGAGGAATTCACTTAGAATTTCTTCCACAAGGCGATTTAAAGTCAGGACGGGATGGGGGAGCGGGGGAGGGGATGGGGGGCTCATTATGCGCGGAACGCACTAATACAATATTGAACAATGAAGCATTTAACTACAGATTTCACAGGAAAATGCTGCCAATTAGGGGGGGGGGGTTTGGGGGTGGGAGGGGGTGAGGAGAATGGACGCCCAGATTGTGGAGCTCAGAGTCGGGACTTTTTTTAAAAAATTTTTTTAATAACGACTCACAATGTATTCTGATTAATTAGGGGGCGGAGCACTGAGCACCATACCGCCATTCACCTGTGGGGGCGCTCCGCAGAAGCAGCTTCTAATACTCAGCATGAACCCCGGAAGCATGAAAACCTCAGCCTGGGGTGCGTTCTTCTCCTGCATGTGGGTGGGCAGGCAGCCGTCACACAGCAGAAGAAGCACACTATTGATGATCTCCATCTCTCGTATCCTTGTGATTTGAACCCAGGGGCGGACTAACAACTCATGGGGCCCCCGGGCAATAGGGGATCATGGGGCCCCTGTGTTTTTGCCCAAACTCAAAAAAGCCTATGAAGAGGTACCAGGGGCATCTCATGGGGCCCCCTCCTTCCCCCGGGTCCTCGAGCAGTGCCCGAGTTTCCAAATGGTCAGTCCGCCCCTGTTTGAACCTCTTCCCGCCCCCGCCATCCCTATAAACAGTTCAGAACAGCCAGGGCTGGGAAGGATCAGTGGTCATGTGACCAGGGCTTTTTTTTTTCCCTGTTCAAAATGTATGTAATGGCAAGTGGTGCTGGAGGGTCCAATGATCCCGACTGCTGGGGGATCTATCGTTGCTGATGGGGATATAATCTTGAGGGAGGGGTCTATTGTTGCACGGTGTGGGAAGTCTTAAGTGTCTAAGGGGGTCAGTTATTGGTGGGAGGATCTATGGTTGAGGGAGGGGTCTATTGTTGCATGGTGTGGGAAGTCTTATGTGTCTAAGGGGGTCGGTTATTGCTGGGGGGATCTATGGTTGAGGGAGGGGTCTTTTGTTGCATGGTGTGGGAGGTCTTATGTTGCTCAGGGGGTTGGTTATTGGTGGGGGGATCTATGGTTGTGGGAGGGGTCTATTGGTACTGGTTGCTGGAGGATTTATTAATGCAGTGGGAGGAATCTATTGTTGAGGGAGGGGTCTATTTTTGCTTGGGGGAAGAAGTGTTATGTTGCTGGGGGGGGTTATTTTTTCGGCCCCCGTACTGGAAGGTTTGGCCCCCCTGGCCTAGAAGATACCAGAGAAGGGGCGGAGTTCTCCACCTACTGGCTGGAATGGAGAACACAGAACAATGCGATCCATCTGCAGGAAGTCTGCTATTGGAGGGTGTAATGAAATCTGTCCAATCAGACGACACATCCCCTTCATTGGTTTTGGTTTGTATTTGATCCCACCAGTAATATATCCTCCACACTGGATTTGTATCGGCCTTTTCCCCCGGGGGACTCCGATCACCTAGGAGGGGAGGCAGCCATGTTCGAGATTGCGTTGGCCGGGAATTGAACCCGAGTCAGCTGCTGGGAAAGCAGCCATGCTAACCACTACACCACCAACGCGAGGTTCCATGTCTTCTGATGGCGAAGGTCTCCTCCGTGCCTCCAACCCACCAATCCCAACCCTTCTCTCCATTGTATATACAGATATGATGGGGGGGGGGTGACACCCCAATATAGAGAGAACATTGCATATACAGATATGATGGGGGGAGGGGGGACACCCCAATATAGAGAGAACATTATATATACAGATATGATGGGGGAGGGGTGACACCCCAATATGGAGAGAACATTGTATATACAGATATGATGGGGGGGGGGTGACATCCCAATATAGAGAGAACATTGTATATACAGATATGATGGGGGAGGGGTGACACCCCAATATAAGAGAACATTGTATATACAGATATGATGGGGGAGGGGTGAAACCCCAATATAGAGAGAACATTGTATATACAGATATGATGGGGGAGGGGTGACACCCCAATATAGAGAGAACATTGTATATACAGATATGATGGGGGGGGTGACACCCCAATATAGAGAGAACATTGTATATACAGATATGATGGGGGAGGTGGGTGACACCCCAATATAGAGAGAACATTGTATATACAGATATGATGGGGGGAGGGGAGACACCCCAAAATAGAGAGAACATTGTATAGACAGATAAGATGGGGGAGGGGTGACACCCCAATATAGAGAGAACATTGTATATACAGATATGATGGGGGAGGGGTGACACCCCAATATAGAGAGAACATTGTATATACAGATATGATGGGGGAGGGGTGACACCCCAATATAGAGAGAACATTGTATATACAGATATGATGGGGGAGGGGTGTTACCCCAATATAGAGAGAACATTGTATATACAGGTATGATGGGGGAGGGGTGACACCCCAATATAGAGAGAACATTGTATATACAGATATGATGGGGGAGGGGTGACACCCCAATATAGAGAGAACATTATATATACAGATATGATGGGGGAGGGGGGACACCCCAATATAGAGAGAACATTATATATACAGATATGGGGGAGGGGTGACACCCCAATATAGAGAGAACATTGTAAATACAGATATGATGGGGGAGGGGGGACACCCCAATATAGAGAGAACATTGTATATACAGATATGATGGGGGAGGGGGGACACCCCAATATAGAGAGAACATTGTATATACAGATATGGGGGAGGGGTGACACCCCAATATAGAGAGAACATTGTAAATACAGATATGATGGGGGAGGGGTGACACCCCAATATAGAGAGAACATTGTATATACAGATATGATGGGGGGGGTGACACCCCAATATAGAGAGAACATTGTATATACAGATATGATGGGGGGAGGGGAGACACCCCAATATAGAGAGAACATTGTATAGACAGATATGATGGGGGAGGGGTGACACCCCAATATAGAGAGAACATTATATATACAGATATGGGGAGGGGTGACACCCCAATATAGAGAGAACATTGTAAATACAGATATGATGGGGGAGGGGTGACACCCCAATATAGAGAGAACATTGTATATACAGATATGATGGGGGGGTGACACCCCAATATAGAGAGAACATTGTATATACAGATATGATGGGGGAGGGGGGACACCCCAATATAGAGAGAACATTGTATATACAGATATGATGGGGGAGGGGGGACACCCCAATATAGAGAGAACATTGTATATACAGATATGATGGGGGGGTGACACCCCAATATAGAGAGAACATTGTATATACAGATATGGGGGGGGTGACACCCCAATATAGAGAGAACATTGTATATACAGATATGATGGGGGGGGTGACACCCCAATATGGAGAGAACATTGTATATACAGATATGATGGGGGGGGGTGACACCCCAATATAGAGAGAACATTGTATATACAGATATGATGGGGGAGGGGTGACACCCCAATATAGAGAGAACATTGTATATACAGATATGATGGGGGAGGGGTGACACCCCAATATAGAGAGAACATTGTATATACAGATACGATGGGGGAGGGGTGACACCCCAATATAGAGAGAACATTGTATATACAGATACGATGGGGGAGGGGTGACACCCCAATATAGAGAGAACATTGTATATACAGATATGATGGGGGGGACACACCCCAATATAGAGAGAACATTGTATATATGTCTTCTGATGGTGGACGTCTCTTTGGTGCCTCTTCAGACATCTCCATAGAGGACGTCACTGGCAGGAAGGGTTCTCATTGGCCCCAGCAGAAAAGGCCTCAAGCTGGAAAGACTCCTCCCACTTCGGAAGCCAATCAGAGTTCCTTTCTTTTCTCCCAAGCTTCATCCTCCAAGACCAGACCTAAGCCAGGGGCCCAGTTCAGTCACAATCCTGGGGCCCCTAATCCCCAAACCTTCAGACAAGCCCTATAAAACCTCCTGAAGGGAAGCCCCCATTTCCTAAAGTGGGGGGACGTCTGTTGGCCTTAGGGGTCACCTGGTCAGCAGACATCTCAGAAGCTCAGGTAAGAGGCGTGGTGTCCAGGGGCTACAGGCTAGAGGTCATCTCCCTGCCCCCACCCCGCTTCGTGTTGTCCAACCTGCCGGAGTCCCCGCAGGGACTAGCGATCCTCCATGCTGCTCCTGCAGATCTGCTGACCCAAGGAGATCTCCCCATTGGACCAACAGCAGAAAGGTTTCCGGGTTTTTACTCCAACCGTTTCCTTGTTCTAAAGCCTCAAGGAGGACATAGGCTGCATTCACTGGGGGGATTAGGGGGCATACAGGGGATTCCTGGGGCTGGGATCACTGTGAACAGTGGGGGATGGGAAGTCTGTACAAAGCAATGACAGGCTGACAGGAGCCGCAACCATTCCCATGTATCCGCACATCCATCGGTCATCTGTGGTCAGGGAAGGATGAGCGATCCTGGCCCTAACCGTAGATGACCGATGGATGTGCGGATACATGGGAATGGTTGCGGCTCCTGTCAGCCTGTCATTGCTTTGTACAGACTTCCCATCCCCCACTGTTCACAGTGATCCCATCCGCAGGATTCCCTGTATGCCCCTAATTCCCCGAGTGAATGCAGCCTATGTCCTCCTTGAGCTCGGGTTCACACCAATGAGGTGCGGGAAACGCTGCGAATCCTGTACGTTTCCCGCACCGCATTGCAATCGCATCACGTTCATGCGATCTGGTGCGGGAGTCAGTAATAAATTATTGACACCCGAAACAGATGGCAAGACGCGATGTGATTGCCAGAAATCACATGACATGGGTGAGAAGACCCATACCATGTGATTCAGGTGCGGATCTAAAGACAGTCCTGCACCTTTGTGGTGCGGATGCGATGTGATTTGAGCCATAGGAAGTGTATGGCCCAAATCGCAGCGCACAGACATGTGCATGGAATGCGCAGAGGAATGCGGTGTGATTCCTGTGCAGACTCCATGCAGTGTCCCGCACCACATAGTGTGAACCGGCTGGGAGGCTTTAGAACAGGGAAAAGGTTGGAGTAAGGCCCCGGTCACAGGGGGCGTACTAATCCGTACAGCCGTGGGGGGCCGTGTTTACTTGCAGGGGATGTACCGGTGTTCATGCATCCCTGTGCAGGCAGGTTCATTGATGTCAGTTGGGATGCAGCGGCTGCATGGATACAGACACTGCTCCCAATGTAACATCTGTGCGGGTGAACAGCTGTGAACACAGATAGTGTGCGTTCAGGGCCATGCATCCATACGGATGTCAGATTGGGATCAGCATCTGTGTCCATGTTACCACTACGTCCCAACTGACATCAATGGAACTGCCTGCACAGGGATGCATGAACACCGGGACATCCCCTGCAAATAAACACGGCCCCCCACGGCGGTACACATTGGTATGTACCCTGTGAATGTGGCCTAAAAACCGGGAACTATTCTGCTGTTGGTCCAATGGGGAGATCTCCTTGGGTCAGCAGATCTGCAGGAGCAGCATGGAGGATCGCTAGTCCCTGCGGGGACACCGGCAGGTTGGACAACACGAAGCGGGGTGGGGGCAGGGAGATGACCTCTAGTCTGTAGCCCCTGGACACCACGTCTCTTACCTGAGCTTCTGAGATGTCTGCTGACCAGGTGACCCCAAAGGCCAACAGACGTCCCCCCACTTTAGAAAGTAGGGAAATCCCTTCAGGAGGTTTAATAGGACTAGTCTGCAGGTTTGGGGATTAGGGGCCCCAGGATTGTGACTGAACTGGGCCCCTGGCTTAGGTCTCCTCTTGGAGGATGAAGCTTGGGAGAAAAGAAAGGAACTCTGATTGGCTTCAGAAGTAGGAGGAGTCTTTCCAGCTTGAGGCCTTTCTGCTGGGACCAATGAGAACCCTTCCTGCCAGTGACGTCCTTTATGGAGATGTCTGAAGAGGCACCAAAGAGACGTTCACCATCAACATGGCGCTCCGAATGCAGTGTGATGTTGCTGCAATTGTCGCATGGCAAGACGCATGAGAATTGCGGGATGACGTGTGTTACATCGCACCTGGCTGAAGGCACCAAAGAGACGTCCACCATCACAAGACATATATACAATGTTCTCTCTATATTGGGGTGTCCCCCCCCCATCATATCTGTATATACAATGTTCTCTCTATATTGGGGTGTCACCCCTCCCCCATCATATCTGTATATACAATGTTCTCTCTATATTGGGGTGTCACCCCTCCCCCATCATATCTGTGTATACAATGTTCTCTCTATATTGGGGTGTCACCCCTCCCCCATCATATCTGTATATACAATGTTCTCTCTATATTGGGGTGTCACCCCTCCCCCATCATATCTGTATATACAATGTTCTCTCTATATTGGGGTGTCACCCCTCCCCCATCATATCTGTGTATACAATGTTCTCTCTATATTGGGGTGTCACCCCCCCCATCATATCTGTATATACAATGTTCTCTCTATAGTGGGGTGTCACCCCTCCCCCATCATATCTGTATATACAATGTTCTCTCTATATTGGGGTGTCACCCCTCCCCCATCATATCTGTATATACAATGTTCTCTCTATATTGGGGCCCCCCCCCCATCATATCTGTATATACAATGTTCTCTCTATATTGGGGTGTCTCCCCTCCCCCATCATATCTGTGTATACAATGTTCTCTCTATATTGGGGTGTCACCCCTCCCCTATCATATCTGTATATACAATGTTCTCTCTATATTGGGGTGTCACCCCTCCCCCATGATATCTGTATATACAATGTTCTCTCTATATTGGGGTGTCTCCCCTCCCCCATCATATCTGTGTATACAATGTTCTCTCTATATTGGGGTGTCACCCCTCCCCCATATCTGTATATACAATGTTCTCTCTATATTGGGGTGTCACCCCTCCCCCATCATATCTGTGTATCTAATGTTCTCTTTGAGTCTTCTGGCCGGCCTCTTCGGTTGGCCCGCGCTTCTTCTTTAGCCGCAATACATTCTATAGGTGTCAGACACCACCTGACGGTATCTCTAGCGGCCCACAGTGCGGGGTTCCTCAGCACGCGGGGTCTAAGTCCCAATCTGCTTATGCACCAGGGCCCCTGATGGTGGGGATGGACTTGGAGCAGACCGAGACCAGGGCGCGACCCCTGAGTATGTCCAGCAGTGGTAGAGAGTACCGTCAGAGGTGTTGCGGGAAATAGAGCCTGACGAGAAGAGGCTGGTAGGCCTTGCAGCAGGGACTGATCCTTGCGGGATGGATGGATGGACAGTCAGCGTGACGTAAGGCGTAGTCAGGCAGGCCGGGTCAGCAACGTGCGGGCAGCGAGGTACCGGAGGAGCAGGCAGAGAATGGTCAGGGTCACGAGCCAGGTTCAGCAACGTGCGGGCAGCGAGGTACCAGAGGAGCAGGCAGGAGAGTGGTCAGGGTCACGAGCCGGGTTCAGCAACGTGCGGGCAGCGAGGTACCAGAGGAGCAGGCAGGAGAGTGGTCAGGGTCACGAGCCGGGTTCAGCAACGTGCGGGCAGCGAGGTACCAGAGGAGCAGGCAGAGAATGGTCAGGGTCACAAGCCGGGTTCAGCAACGTGCGGGCAGCGAGGTACCGGAGGAGCAGGCAGAGAATGGTCAGGGTCACGAGCCGGGTTCAGCAACGTGCGGGCAGCGAGGTACCGGAGGAGCAGGCAGGAGAGTGGTCAGGGTCATGAGCCGGGTTCAGCAACGTACGGGCAGCGAGGTACCGGAGGAGCAGGCAGAGAATGGTCAGGGTCACGAGCCGGGTTCAGCAACGTGCGGGCAGCGAGGTACCAGAGGAGCAGGCAGGAGAGTGGTCAGGTCAAGCCAGGGGTCAAGCAGGAGACAACCAGCAGGGTCAGGATCAAGCAGAGGTCGGCAACAGGAAACTTCACAAACCAGATGACAGGAACAGGATAATAAGACATACCTCCTGTCCTGTTTAAATAGCGCGCCCTGCGCTGTCATTGGTGCCAGGCGCCTGTCCGCGATCGGGAGTGCGCATGCGCGGCCGTCGCCGCCGCCACGATCGCCCAGGGCCCACTGGCTAGAGCGTGTCGGTGTTCTGTGCATGCGCCACCCGGCGTATCGCGGCAGAACACCCGACCCCTGACAATAGGTGAATACGGCTGCGATATTTAGGAGGTGACACAGTCGAAGATGAAACAGTCTGCTGGACATATAATTGGATGTCTCCCGCACAAGATGTCGGCGACCTGGTATGAGGTGGGATTGTTGAGATTTTTCACCTTACGTCGCTTGTGCTTCTTCTTTCGCTGGAATAAATTGCGTGGATTAAAGCGGGTGCCATCACTAGGAGATGCACCGCTGGGATGGCCAGTCGGTTGGTCAGTCCCAGAACTAATGTCATCGCTTGGTGGTTGGATGATGTCACTGATTGATGACATGGTAGAATATCTCTTAGGAATGACATCACTCGTTGATGGGACGGCATCATCACCCTGTGGAATGACATCACTCGTTGATGGGACGGTATCATCAACCTGTAGAATGACATCACTCAGTAATGGGACGGTATCATCGTCCTGTGGAATGACGTCACTCATTGATGAGAACATTTTGCCATAACTGAACTCTGTGGTTGTCCAGCGCCTCTTCATTGCCCGGCATAAATCCCGTAGGATAAAACGGGCGGTATCGCTAGGAATTTCACCTCTGGATTGGACACTGGGATGGACAGTCATGGTTGTCCATTCTCGCCTATTGCCAGAACTCGATCGTAGGATCATGTCTTTTGTTGGAAAGACGCCAGAAGTCGTTGATGGTAAAGTGTTATCTAATGCTGGAAAGAGTAAACCTCTTGTTGATGTGCTGGAAGGATGAACACGGATGGGATCCCTGGGAGGTGCGACGCTGGGAATGGGAAAGTCAGAATCTCCCGTAGCACTGTCCGCATATTCATCTTTTGGTGGTATGTGGTCACTCTCTGGTAGATTGAGCTTGCGGTGCCTGAACTCCTTGGTTGGCCTGCGCCTCCCCATTGGCCGGCATAGATCCCGTAGGTGAGCACGGATGTCATCCCTGGGAGGTGCGACGCTGGGAATGGGAAGGTCAGTCTCTTCCATAGCACTGTCCACACTTTCACTTGTTGATGGGAAGATGTTAATGTTCCTGAGCCGCTTGTTTCGCTCGCTCCTCCTCATTTCCCGGAGTAAATCCGTTATGTGAGCACGGACGTCATTGCTAGGAGGTGTGAGGATGGGAGTACGAAAGTCAGCCTGGTCCATAGTGATGTCTGTTGTTAGATTGATGTCAATCGTCGGTGGGTTGATGTTGCTTTTCGTTGGTTGGATCCATTGGTGAAATGGCTTGAAATATTTTAGGAACATTACCAGCAGCAAGATGATAAGTCCCAACAAGCATTCTGATTGGTGCTCAGCAACAGTATTTATAAGCATGGGTAGCACTGTGTTCCCTAAGGCCGCCCACCCATTGGACCAGACTGACTGGAGCCCAGCAACCATCCATTGGTAGCAGTCAGTGGCATTTATAAGCATGGGTGGGATTGTGTTCCCTAAGGCCGCCCACCCATTGGACCAGACTGACTGGAGCCCAGCAAACATCCATTGGTAGCAGTCAGTGGCATTTATAAGCATGGGTGGGGCTGTGTTCTCTGAGGTTGGCCCCTCGCTGTACCAGACATCGAGTAGTTGAGAAAAGAATTCAATCAGCTCCAGGAACATCAAATATTGTGCTAATATTGTGGCCAGATGATTCCTGCGCAGGATGTACCTCAGAATGAGAACACTTATCAGGACTGTCCCCTTATACCAGAATGGAATGGTGGCCAGTAGTGAAAACCAACTGATGGGTCCTGGGGACTCATTTTCCAATTCTCTGACCTTTTCCTGCTCCAGTTCTTCCATCATCTTCATGGTCCTCCCCTCCTCCATGCGTATATCTGGGGAGTCTTTGATGAAATATCGGTGTTCCTCCATCATCTTCATGCTCCCCCCCTCCATGCGGATATCTGGGGAGTCTTTGATGAAATTTCTTTGTTCCTCCATAATCTTCATATCATTGTCCTTGTCCATGCCGGTCTTTGTGGAGTCTTTGATGTCCTTCCTATGTACTCCCCAAGGGAGCAACAGGATAACAATCGCGGCAAAGATTCTGCACATTTTTGTTTGTTTTTTTTAGAAAAAAAACAGGAGCTCTGTAAGGAAGCAGCTGTCTCTGGTGAGAGAAAACAGCAACTGAGGACTCACAGTGAGGGAGGTCATGTGACCACAGTGAGGGGGGCGGGGTTTATGTGTGACCAATCAGCAGCCTCTGTTCAGCCTGCTTTACTCTGATTGGCTCATCTGGGATCCAGTCTGTTTACAGTGCAAAGTCACAGTGAGGGGGGCGGGGTTTATGTGTGACCAATCAGCAGCCTCTGTTCAGCCTGCTTTACTCTGATTGGCTCATTTGGGATCCAGCTCAGGTGGCTTTGGATTGGATGTTGGGATGTAGAGCAGATCTGGATTGGATCCTATTATATAACATTGATACCATTTCCCTGTATTTATAATATAGACGCCTCTGTTTATATTCATACAATGTTATTATAATGTCATTTTATTTATTTTACTGTATTAATAGGATTGTAATGATTGATATGAATTGTAATATAAACAATAATGGGTGTAATATTAATAATCCCAATAATTATAATACAATAAAGCTGTTCTGTGTATTTGGATGACAGAAATCTCCTGGCCATTCTCTGTGCTGACATTTCCCTGATGTAATGCACACAGGAGCCGCTAGAGGGCAGCAACACTCAGCTCCTCCTGTAGTGTCCCATCACCATAGATTTCCTCCTGGAAGACCCATCACCATGGAGACCAGGCAGGAAGTGATCGGTGTTTTCATGGTGTCTGGAGGGGAAGTTGGGGAAGCTGCGCCCCGGGGTGGCCGGGAAGGGGAAGTGCTGGGGAAGGGAGACACTGGGGGAAGGGAGACACTGGGGGGGGGGGGGGGGGGGGGGGGGTCAGCCCCCATTATTATTATGGGTAATAAGATGTGTAATCATATATAATGTTATAGTGATACATCGTCATAACTCCTCTGATAGTCACACTTATTGTTATCATTAACCATCACCGCTATACCCCCCCATCATCACTATACCCCCCCCATCATCACTATACCCCCCCCATCATCATCGCTGTACCCCCCCCCCCATCACTGCTATATTCCCCCCATCATCGCTATACCCCCCATCATCGCTATACCCCCCCCATCATCGCTATACCCCCCCATCATCGCTATACCCCCCCCATCATCGCTGTACCCCCCCATCACTGCTATATTCCCCCCATCATCGCTATACCCCCCATCATCGCTATACCCCCCCCCATCACCGCTATACCCCCCCATCATCACTATACCCCCCATCATCGCTATACCCCCCCCCCCATCATCGCTATACCCCCCCATCATCGCTATACCCCCCCATCATCACTATACCCCCCCATCATGGCTATACCCCCCCCCATCATCGCTGTACCCCCCCCATCACTGCTATACCCCCCCATCATCTCTATACCCCCCATCATCGCTATACCCCACCATCATCGCTGTACACCCCCCCCACCACCATCATCGCTGTAACACCCCCCCCCACCATCATCGCTGTACACCCCACCATCATCGCTGTACACCCCCACATCATCACTGTACACCCCCCCCCCACCATGGCTGTACACCCCCTCCCCATGTTTGGGACCCCCTGTATGACCTTTACCGGGGTAATCAGGACGGATGGCGGATGCAATGCTTTACAAGCTGCTAATAAAACAATTATAAATACACATTTTTTTTACCTGCAAAACACGGCATTTATTTATTTATTTCATTGTTTTTTAAGGTGAACTTCTATTGTTGGAGAATATTTCTCTGGCTGTCAGTTTGCATTTGTATCTTCTATGCTGGTAAAAGGTTTCTTTGAGTTGTGATGATTTGGTTTGTGATTATGATGGGTCACCATTGTGAACTAACCATCCGTTTTACTCTTCTAGAAGATCAGGAAATATTCCCGGACACATTCCTTGCTGACTCCCCAACATTAATAAAAGGGGGCGTTCAGAAGAGGGCGACAGACCCCAGTGTAGGCGAAGGGATGATGGCGTGCCCCCTGTCTTCTCTGACAGCCAATGGTGAGTTCACATGGGGAATGCCCTTCATCACTGAGCTGACAACACTGTCTCTGCTGCACTGAAATCCCAAGCAGTGTTGTCAGCCCCGGCCAGTTCTTCTCTGTATTACTAATAGCGTGTTAGGAGGCCTGGATCCCAAATGGGAAAACAGATTTGATGAAGAGAGGCAGCTCTGTAATGTGGGGTATCCCTGAGGGTCCCCAGAAAAGTGTCCAAGGATGAGAGTGCCCCCGGATAGTGTACGTCCAGTAAATGTTTATCAAATGTTACTTCAACTTTAAAGGATAAATGTAAAGGTGTACAACCCCCCCTCCCATCCCCCGTTACCTGCTGTACTTACCTTTGGGGTGGGAGCTGTCAGGGCTCCCACAGGTGACCCAGTAGTCCAGGGATTCTCTGGGCAGCACTTCCTGGAAGGAGCAGATGGATTCTGATTGCTCGGCGCTGTCACAGGGAGTCTATCTGGTCCGTCTTGTGAGCGCTGCACAGAAAAGAGCGGATATTTCCAATTCCCTGACCACTGGACCTGCTGAAGAAACCCTGACAACTCAGGATGGCCAGAAGTAAGTACAGAGGGACCTGGGGGGGGGGGTACGGTGTTCATACACCCTCTGCACTGCATTTGTATTGTGGAGCTCACGGTGAGCTGACTATCTTCTACCCCCTCTGCTATGATATGTCCCCCCCCCCCATGTATGTAGGATGGCATCGGTCTTGGGCAAGCGCCTGGTGCTAAAATCAGCGGCATCCATCAACTCTCACCATTCTTCTTCAAAACATCACGGTCAGACAGCGGTGGGGGGGGGATAGAGGGGCGTGCTGTCAGCCACGCTAGCCCCCAGTCTACAGCACATGTAATACATACATGCACTCTGTCACCTAGAGCTCAGGATGAAATACACATTATAGATTCTCCTTTGAAGCTGGACTCCAGGTATGAAAAGAACATCAATGAATCCTCATAATCTCCTGTACAGCAGAGCTCAGGCTGGGAGATGGAGGAGCATCAGAGGGAACCAATAGGAATAGATAGAATTTGTGGTGGTTTTTGCCCATGTGATTGGTTCTGGCCTCTTTCACATAACCGTTCCAATCAGGTCCACCTGTCAGTTTTTGGATTTGGCTAAACAGGCCAGACTTCCCTCCCCACCTCCATCAATGAGACTTCCCTCCCCACCTCCATCAATGAGACTTCCCTCCCCACCTCCATCAATGAGACTTTCCTCCTCACATCCACCAATGAGACTTCCCTCCCCACCTCCATCAATGAGTCTTTCCTCCTCACATCCACCAATGAGCCCCCACTGGGTTGTTTTCTTTTTGTGCTAAAAAGATTGAGGAAAAAAAACCAAACCGTTTTCTTTGTTCTGTTATACAATTTTGCACATTCTCCTCCAGGTTGCTGATGCCTCTCCAGTCGCCGTCATCTCGTCCAGCGTGCCCGCCAGTACTGGGGTGCACTTACCTGCGGGCGCCGTAGTTACTTTGGCTCCGCCCCCAGACATCATCGGGATGAAGGACAGCGGAGGAGATGTAAGTCCCTGATTTCAGTCTTCTGCTTCATTCTGCCTCAAGTATTCAGGGAAAGGGAAAAGCTGTCACTTTGTAACAGGTTCTCTTTATAGCCCCGCCTCCTCTGCGGCTCTTTTTGTATAAACGGTTTGGTTAGGAAGGGAAGGATTACCATACACTTACAGATCTAAAGCCAGCGAGTTATAGAGGAAATAATGCAGCATGCAGACCTTTTACTAAAGCGCAACTCCACCAAAAAGGGGAAATTCCGCTTTAAAGTGACATCAACCACTTGCCTACCGGGCACTTTTACCCCCTTCCTGCCCAGGCCAGATGTCACGCTTTGAATAACAATCGCACGGTCATGCAACATTGCATCCAAACTAAATTTATAGCTTTTTTTTTTACAAATAGAGCTTTTTTTTGCTATTTAATCATCACTGGGGGGGGGGGGGGGAAAGGGGGGTTATTTTGTGCTAAAGAAAAGAAAGACCAAACATTATGAAAAAAATATATATTTTCTCTAAAGTTTTGTAAATAGGTGATGTTTCTCCTTCAATGATGTGTGCAGATGAGGCTGCACTGATTGGCACTGAGAGCCAGCACTGATGAGCATTGATTGGTGGGACTGATGGGCACTGACAGCCAGCACTGAGAAGGCACTGATAGTCAGCACTGATGGGTATTGATCAGGAGGCACTGTTGAGGCTGCACCAATATGCAGAACTGATAGACGGCACTGCTGGGCACTGATAGGTAGCACTGATGGGCACAGACAAGCGGCCCTGATGGGCATTTATTGGAGGGACTGATGGGTACTGACATCCAGCACTGAGGAGACACTGATAGTCAGCACTGATGGGTATTGATGAGGAGGCCGTGTTGAGGCTACACCAATGTGATGCACTGATGGGACCTTAAATTCAACACTTATAAGCACTGATAGCGTGCACTGATGGCACCGATACAAAGCACTGATGGGGCTACACTGATAAGTGCCCTGATGATCAGTGTATTTGTCCCCTCTGAGAAATGCCACTTCCCAGCTCTCCTCTCCTCATGTGCTGTGAGCGGGAGGAGAGGACTGCCGATATCCAGCATTTCTGATTTACACTGATCGGCTGTGATTGGGCACAGCTGACCACATGGTAAAAGGCTGCTCTGATTGGCCCTTTTCTTGGACATATGATCAGCTGTGGCTGAAGGAGACAGGGATCAAAGAATTCTATGTTTTATTGTATTTGCTTCTCACCTACAAATAAAAAAAAATATTTTTTCCATTTCTAATCCTATTATTGCCATTATTATTCGGATAATTATCATTATAAATATTTTTTCTATTATTAATATTATCACGTCAATACTAAGGAGGCGAAGCAGCCATCTTGGATATTGCGTTGGCTGGGAATCGAACCCAGGTCAGCTGCTTGGAAAGCGGCTATGCTAACCACTACACCACCAACACGAGGTTGCATGTTTTTAGAATGTGGGAGAAAACCAGAGTACCCGGAGGAAACCCACGCAGGCACAGGGAGAACATGCAAACTCCATGCAGATAGGGTCCTGGTCAGGATTTCAACCAAGGACCCCAGTGCTGCAAGGCTAACCAATAAGCCTCTGTGCTGCCCATATTTTGGCCTCTGATGTATAAGGCCCGCCCCCGCTGAGCGGGGTAAATCAGTGATGTCCAGTAGAGATTAGAGATGATGTCTTCAGCTGTACATTATTGGCTGGACGGGTTCGGGGATGTCGTCCATCTTATTTCCCACATGAGTGTCCTGTCTGTGAACATGAGGAGAACTCTTTGTGTGAGATGTTGGTCTGTGGAGCGGCGATGTGAAGAACGCTTCGGTCTCCTCTGTGCCCCCAACCTGACCCTTAGACAACCTCATATAGGACGTCGCTGGTAGTCAGAGTTCTCATTGGCCCCAGCAGAAAAGGCCTCAAGCTGGGATGACGACTCCTCCCACTTCTGAAGCCAAGAAGCGTTCCTGACATTTCTCTGAGACTTTAACCTCCAAGGCCAGACTTAAGCCAGGGGCCCAGTTCAGTCTCAATCCTGGGGCCCCTAATCCCCAAACCTACAGACAAGTTCTAATAAACATCCTAAGGGGAAGCCACCATTTCCCAATGTGGGGGGATGTCTGTTGGCCTTTGGGGTCACCTGTTAAGGGTCAGCAGACATCTCAGATGCTCCGGTAAGAGACGTGGTGCCCAGAGGCTACAGGCTGGAGTTCCAGTCTGCCTTTGTCCCCGCATAGACTACTGGTCCTCCATGCTGCTCCTGCAGATCTTTTTGTTCTTCTTTTTTATTAGTCAGAGTTCTCATTGGCCCAGCAGAAAAGGCCTCAAGCTGGGGTGACTCCTCCCACTTCTGAAGCCAAGAAGCGTTCCTGTCATTTCTCTGAGACTTCAACCTCCAAGGCCAGACCTAAGCCAGGGGCCCAGTTCAGTCACAAGTCTGGGGCCCCTAATCCCCAAACCTACAGACAAGTTCAATGAAACGTCCTAAGGGGAAGCCGCTATTTCCCAACGTGGGGGGACATCCCAATATAGAGAGAACATTGTATATACAGATATGATGGGGGAGGGGTGACACCCCAATATAGAGAGAACATTGTATATACAGATATGATGGGGGAGGGGTGACACCCCAATATAGAGAGAACATTGTATATACAGATATGATGGGGGAGGGGTGACACCCCAATATAGAGAGAACATTGTATATACAGATATGATGGGGGAGGGGTGACACCCCAATATAGAGAGAACATTGTATACAGTGAGGAACAGAAGTATTTGAACCCCTGAGAAGATCCGTGTTCATATTTGGTACAGAAGCCTTTGTCTGCAATTACAGAGGTCAGACGGTTCCTGTAGTCCTTGCCAGGTTTGCACTGCAACAGGGATTTTGGCCGACTCCTCCACACCGATCTCCTCTAGATCTGTCAGGTTTCGGGGCTGTCGCTGAGCAACACGGAGTTTCAGCTTCCTCCAAAGATGTTCTATTGGATTTAGGTGTGGAGACTGGCTAGGCCCACTCCAGAACCTTGATATGCTTCTTACGGAGCCACTCCTTGGTTCTCCTGGCTGTGTGCTTCGGGTCGTTGTCATGTTGGAAGACCCAGCCACGACCCGTCTTCAATGCTCTGACTGAGGGAAGGAGGTTGTTGCTGAAAATCTCACAATAATTGGCCCCATTCATCCTCTCCTTAATACAGTGCAGACATCCTGTCCCCTTCACAGAAAAGCCCCCCCAAAGCATGATGTTACCACCCCCATGCTTCACAGTAGGGATGGTGTTCTTGGGATGCAACTCATCCTTCTTTTTCCTCCAAACACGACAAGTGAAGTTTACACCAAAAGTTCTCCTTTGGTCTCCTCTGACCACATGACTTTCTCCCATGCCTCCTCTGACCACATGACTTTCTCCCCATGCCTCCTCTGACCACATCTTTTTCTCCCATGCCTCCTCTGCATCATCCAGATGGTGATTGGCAACCTTCAGACGGGCCTGGACATGTGATGACTGGAGCAGGGGAACCTTCAGACAGGCCTGGACATGTGATGACTGGAGCAGGGGAACCTTCAGACAGGCCTGGACATGTGATGACTTGAGCAGGGGAACCTTCAGACGGGCCTGGACATGTGATGACTTGAGAAGGGGAACCTTCAGACGGGCCTGGACATGTGATGACTGGAGCAGGGGAACCTTCAGACGGGCCTGGACATGTGATGACTGGAGCAGGGGAACCTTCAGACGGGCCTGGACATGTGATGACTGGAGCAAGGGAACCTTCAGACGGGCCTGGATATGTGATGACTGGAGCAAGGGAACCTTCAGACGGGCCTGGACATGTGATGACTGGAGCAGGGGAACCTTCAGACGGGCCTGGACATGTGATGACTGGAGCAGGGGAACCTTCCATGCAATGCATGATTGGAAACCATGACGTCGTAGTGTTCTACCGACAGTGACCTGTGAAACTGTGGTCCCAGCTCTCTCCATGTCATTGAGCAGCTCCTCCCTTGTAGTTCTGGGCTGATTCCTCACCTTTCTTCTCATCAGTGATACCCCACGAGGGGACATCTGCATGGAGCCCCAGTCCGAGGGAGACTGACAGTCGTCTTCAGCCTCTTCCATTTTCTAACAATTGCTCCAACAGTTGATCAATTTTCACCAAGCTGCTTGGCAATTGCCCCGTAGCCCTTTCCAGCCTAGTGGAGGTCCACAATTTTGTCTCTGGTGTCTTTGACAGCTCTTTGGTCTTGCCCATGGTAGTAGTTGGCGTCTGACTGACTGTGGGTGGACAGGTGTTTATAAAGAGCTCAGACAGGTGATTTCTAAGTGGGAGAACTTGCAAAATCGCAGGGGGTTCAAATACTTCTGTTCCTCACTGTATACAGATATGATTGGGGGGTGGACACCCCAATATAGAGAGAACATTGTATATACAGATATGATGGGGGAGGGGTGACACCCCAATATAGAGAGAACATTGTATATACAGATATGATGGGGGAGGGGTGACACCCCAATATAGAGAGAACATTGTATATACAGATATGATGGGGGAGGGGTGACACCCCAATATAGAGAGAACATTGTATACACAGATATGATGGGGGAGGGGTGACACCCTAATATAGAGAGAACATTGTATATTCAGATATGATTGGGGGGGGTGACACCCCAAATATAGAGAGAACATTGTATATACAGATATGATGGGGGAGGGGTGACACCCCAATATAGAGAGAACATTGTATATACAGATATGATGGGGAAGGGTGACACCCCAATATAGAGAGAACATTGTATATACAGATATGATGGGGGAGGGGTGACACCCCAATATAGAGAGAACATTGTATATACAGATATGATGGGAGGGGTGACACCCCAATATAGAGAGAACATTGTATATACAGATATGATTGGGGGGTGACACCCCAATATAGAGAGAACATTGTATATACAGATTTTATGGGGAGGGTGACACCCCAATATAGAGAGAACATTGTATATACAGATATGATGGGGGGGGGGGTGACACCCCAATATAGAGAGAACATTGTATATACAGATATGATGGGAGGGGTGACACCCCAATATAGAGAGAACATTGTATATACAGATATGATGGGGGGGGGGTGACACCCCAATATAGAGAGAACATTGTATATACAGATATGATGGGGGAGGGGTGACACCCCAATATAGAGAGAACTTTGTATATACAGATATGATGGGGGAGGGGTGACACCCCAATATAGAGAGAACATTGTATATACAGATATGATGGGGGAGGGGGGACACCCCAATATAGAGAGAACATTGTATATACAGATATGATGGGGGAGGGGTGACACCCCAATATAGAGAGAACATTGTATATACAGATATGATGGGGGAGGGGTGACACCCCAATATAGAGAGAACATTGTATATACAGATATGATGGGGGGGGGTGACACCCCAATATAGAGAGAACATTGTATATACAGATATGATGGGGGAGGGGTGACACCCCAATATATAGAGAACATTGTATATACAGATATGATGGGGGAGGGGTGACACCCCAATATAGAGAGAACATTGTATATACAGATATGATGGGGGGGGTGACACCCCAATATAGAGAGAACATTGTATATACAGATATGATGGGGGAGGGGTGACACCCCAATATAGAGAGAACATTGTATATATGTCTTCTGATGGTGGACGTCTCTTTGGTGCCTTCAGCCAGGTGCGATGTAACACACGTCATCCCGCAATTCTCATGCGTCTTGCCATGCGACAATTGCAGCAACATCACACTGCATTCGGGGCGCCATGTTGATGGTGAACGTCTCTTTGGTGCCTCTTCAGACATCTCCATAGAGGGCGTCACTGGCAGGAAGGGTTCTCATTGGCCCCAGCAGAAAAGGCCTCAAGCTGGAAAGACTCCTCCCACTTCGGAAGCCAATCAGAGTTCCTTTCTTTTCTCCCAAGCTTCATCCTCCAAGACCAGACCTAAGCCAGGGGCCCAGTTCAGTCACAAATCCTGGGGCCCCTAATCCCCAAACCTTCAGACAAGCCCTATAAAACCTCCTGAAGGGAAGCCCCCATTTCCTAAAGTGGGGGGACGTCTGTTGGCCTTAGGGGTCACCTGGTCAGCAGACATCTCAGAAGCTCAGGTAAGAGGCGTGGTGTCCAGGGGCTAGAGGCTAGAGGTCATCTCCCTGCCCCCACCCCGCTTCGTGTTGTCCAACCTGCCGGTGTCCCCGCAGGGACTAGCGATCCTCCATGCTGCTCCTGCAGATCTGCTGACCCAAGGAGATCTCCCCATTGGACCAACAGCAGAAAGGTTTCCGGGTTTTTACTCCAACCGTTTCCTTGTTCTAAAGCCTGAAGGAGGACATAGGCTGCATTCACTGGGGGGATTAGGGGGCATACAGGGGATTCCTGGGGCTGGGATCACTGTGAACAGTGGGGGATGGGAAGTCTGTACAAAGCAATGACAGGCTGAGCCGGGACCATTCCCATGTATCCGCACATCCATCGGTCATCTGTGGTCAGGGAAGGATGAGCGATCCTGGCCCTAACCGTAGATGACCGATGGATGTGCGGATACATGGGAATGGTCGCGGCTCCTGTCAGCCTGTCATTGCTTTGTACAGTTAGATATTACCACTTAAATTTCCAACAGATGTAAGACGCCATCTTTTATTTTAAGTGCATATCCACTTAAAATAAAAGTCAAATTTGAGAAAACCCCACTAAATGTTTGTTTTCACATTTACACAGCATACCTTTAAGAAAGATGTCATAGGTGTCATAGCTGACTGCAAGTATTTATAAACTAGTTCAGAGCATGTCTGTCCCAAATAAAGGATTAAGAAAGGCTGAGCGTCCTCTCATTAAAATACAATGTGAGCAGCCTAAATGTTAACATTTTGTTAAATCAGATTGTGTTCATATCTAGGTTACAACTGATGATGAGATCTGCCAGCACAATACAGACAAGGTTAATTATGTCAAACACAGCTCACCAGCCCCCCACAAACAAAAATAACTAATTAGGAATATTTATAGCTGGGGTTTATTAGAAAGGATTGTCTGAAATGGTAAGCAGCAAGTTTAAATTAAAAAACATAAAAATCTGCAAAAGAGACATAACTTGCAGGCAGAAGGAGGTTTTCCTTATGCTGATTCTTCTGCTGTTAGTAGAAATCTTTCTCTGTCCATGCAATCTTCCGATGCGATGGGGGTTATTACAACTTAGGGGCTGTCGCAGACTATCAAGAGAGCCCGACTATGCCTACCCTTTCTGCCCAGCTGCTCCATTCATAGAAGCCATACTATAACTTCTATGAATGAAATAGGCTCTCTGAATTGAGGGAGTGGACTTTTCAATCATCTTCTGTCTTTACATCCAAACACCCCTTGCTCCTCCTCCCTGAGGTCCCCCTCCATACTTTTTATCTTCAATATTTTAATTGAAAAATTGGTATACACAGAAATAGAAACATTGCCCACCTACATGGTGAGATGGGGTGAATAAACATATTCATAAAATATATAGGCATGTGAAATTAGTCGATGTCACGACCTATGATAGTGAGCTCTATAGATCCACAGCTTGGGGTTCCCCAGGGTATGGAATCTAAGATCTC